>NC_142053.1:30214560-30521168 GCF_982192425.1 Myodes glareolus | reverse complement strand
AGTACTAATCTTTCAAATTTCCAAAGCAGCAATTCAAGATTTCAATATGCAACATAATCTTCTAGAGGACTTTGTTTCCTCTGCATATACTGGATTTTTGGGATCCAGTCTGTCTGGATACTCACCTTCCTGGACCTGGAGGGAGGGGGGAGGAACTTGAACTTCCCACAGGGCAGGAAGCCCTGACTGCTCTTAGGGATGGAGAGAGAGGAGGAGAGGGAGTGGGGGGAGTGGGAGGGTGTTGGGTGGTGGGGCAGAAATGGAAACTTTTATAATTTAATAAACTTTGAAAAAAAAGAAAAGAAAAGAAGAACAAATTACTGGGTCCTTCCAAGCATAGTTTCTGATTCAGAAATTCCAGAGTATAGGCATTTAACTTGTATTCCTAATAAATCCCTATATAATAGAATTACTGCTGGCCTGGGGCTATACCTTAAAGACCAACAATCCACAATGCTTATCATCAATAAACCTAGAAATTGAGAATTATTACATCATTCTTCAGCTGAGTTGTGAACATACTTATCTGCTAAATAATATCTTATGTAGCAAAACCCCAAAAAATCTAATGCAAAGTGACCTGAACAAAAAAGGATTCCATTTTCTTACTTATCTGTAACATTAGATACTAGTAACTCCATGACATGAATTTTGGAAGAAATCAGTTCCTTCTGTTTGTAGGCCCAGGTTCCCATTTATTTTATTTTTGAGATTATAATATAATTACAACATTTCTCCTATCCATTTCCTTTCTCCAAACCCTCCCATAAAAACCTCCTTACTCCATTTCATATTTATGGTTTTTTATTCACTAATTAATAGACAGGTAAGTAGGTAGATAGATAGATAGATAGATAGATAGATAGATAGATAGATAGATAGATATTACTACTAAATATACCCTCTTGGGTCCATATGATGTTACTTGTAAGTATGTTTTCTTGTTGGCTGTCCTCTACACTTTTACCAGCTTGTAGGGTCTACCTACTTTCCTTGTCATCTGTCTCTTTATAAAGACCTTTTTAAATACAACAAAATTCAATTCAGTCCTTCTGATTTTTACATCTATGTTGAGTCTTTTTAAAGAAATTCTATCATAGTGCCTGTTTGCCTTTCTCTTCTGTTCCCAGAAGTCTAAGATGAAAATTTAACCCTTTTATCTAACAGTGTTTTGGTATATGTTATTCATCCTTCCTTTATCTCTACTCTCTAATTACCTTATACTTAGACTACTAATTATCGCTCTACTCTCTTCTGTTTTGAGAGCATTGTTCTTATTAGATATTGAGAGGGATAATATAGTATTTGTCTTTCTTTGACTGGCTTCTTTGAACTAACATACTGTCTTCTAACAGTCCAGTTCATTTTTCATCAAACATCAGGATTTAATTTTTTACATTGATATTCTATTGTGTGTATATGCTACAGTTTCTTTATTCATTCTTGATGTCAGTTGATTCTATATCTTGACATCAAAAAGCATGTTCGTAAAGCTATTGTAGATACCGTGATGGTTAATATCAACTTGACAGAACCTAGAACAACAACAGAACCCAAAGGACAAACCTCTGGGTGGGCCTATGAGGGGTTATTTAGTTTATGCTAGTAGAGGTAGGAAAATCCCTGCCACTGCATTGGCTGGAGTCCTGAACTGAATAAAATGAAGAAAATAAGTTGAGCACAAGCATTAATCTCTGACTCCTGGTTGTAGATACAATGTTACCAGCTGCTTCCCTGAGCTCATGTTTCCATGACAGCAAAAAGGTAAGTAATATATATGAAGGTCTAAAATTTTAATCAAACGTGAATATGGCCCTTTGTCATTCAAAATATCTCATACGCATTCTCAAAGGCTTACCCACCTCTTCTTTTCCCTCTCTGTTTGATCCTTTCACTCCAGTCCCTCTGCTGGTCTATTCATAACTTCTATTCTGTTTCACTTTCCTAAGGAGATCCATCCATCTTCTACAGTCCTTTACTCTCTACCTAACCTCTGTGGTGATATAGATTGTAGTTTGCTTATCAATGACTTAATAGCTAGCATCCATAGATAAGTGAATATCTACTGTATATGTCTTTCTGGGTCTGAGTCACCTCTCTCAAGATGATTTTTTTTGCTAGTTCCATCAATTTACCTGTGAATTTCATTATTTCATTTTTCTAACTGCTGAATAATATTTCATTGTATAATGAACCACACATTCTTTGTCTGATCATCCATTGATGGAAATTCAAGTCATTTCCAATTTCTGGCTATTATGAATAGAGCAGTATGGTGGTGGTTTGAATAAGAATGACTCCTATAGATTCATATATTTGAATGCTTTTTCACCAGGAGTAGAATTGTTTGATAAGATTAGAAGGATTAGGATGTATGGCCTTGTAGGAGAAAGTGTGCCACTTGGGAAAACTTATGCAGTAGGGATACATTATCATTACCATTTTCACACCAAAAGAAAAGTCTTGGAAGAAATAAATTATGCATCTGAGAACACCTAAAAGCAGTAGAATAGAATTTGACAAGAATTACAATTCAAATTCGATCCCATGTGTTTTATCATAATGTTATGTATTCATACCAAGAAAGAAGACCTTAAAGAAACTGAATTTATTTATTTTGTCATGGCAGTTGTTCAAAACCAAGGCCTCATATCTACTAGGCAAGAATACTATCACTGAGCTGTATGCCCATCTCAAAGAAATAAAATCATTTGCTTCCCCACATATTGTCTGACAGTCATACCAACACATCTGGCCTTTCAGCTTTTCTGCTCTCAAAACCACATGACTTTAGTGTTTAAAGAGATGGAAATGCTAGCTGCTTTGGTATTATCATTGCACATTGTATTCTTGTATCACACTATCATAGTCAACAACATAAAGACATACAACTGTGTATCATTTTATAATGTTAGAATTGTGGCTATAAGCAAATGGGAGAGTGCTGGTCTTTTACGCACAAGATCCTGTATATAATCCCAACCCTTAGGAGACAAGAAAAATACAGCAGAAAAGACATTTAGAATAACTACAGCATAGTTGGCTGTATATATTTATAAGCTGTAATTGCCCTCCCTTTTTTCCTTCATCAACCCTTCACTCACTCCCTCTGGTATTCTGCCCACCTAAAATGCTGCTATAGTAAACACACAAGTAATCAAGATATTCCTGAAAACAATTACTGTTAAGTTTTATTTCTTTAATTACTCATCTCTCCAAATTCTCACTCATAAAGTCAACTAATTAAGATGGAATAGGAAAATGAAGTAAACACAACAAAGAACACAAAAGTATGTGTATGCAAGTGTGAATGCCTGGCAACAGATCTAGTCATTGATGTTCATAGGGAAGAATGAACATTCAATGAAGTCATTTGACACCCCAGAGTTATTATGAATGACACATAAAACATATGACAATGTGCTCAGCCTCATATATAATCAAAGAAACACAAAATAAAAACAATAAGAATTTTACTAGAGCCAAAATAATAAATCAAATCTGTTAATGAGTATTGACAAAGATGTGATGCAACAGTTACTTCTCCAGTCTGATAATAATTGGTTTGCAAGCATTGAATAAATTCCATACCTATGATCTGCTAATACTAAATCTCTATCCATACCCAGTACTTACTGCATGAACAAACTCAGACAGTGGAATACAATACTGGATATGAATAAAATGTAGCTACATAAAGATGAAGGTATCTCATAATTATAAGATTAAGGGAATAAAAAAATCACAGGATTATTTTATCCCTAGAAAGTTAAAACACAAAAGATTTAAAAAAATGTTTTATATTAAGATACACATAATTTAGATACACGTCATTTTTTTAAAGTCTTATAGAAAAAAATGTGAACATCAAATTCAGTGTGGTGGTTTCTTCTTCTGAAGGAATGATAACATACAAAATGTAGGGATTGATTACAAGTGTTCAATAGTATTTTATTTCTTAAAGTAGCTGGCAGATCTGTGAGTGCCCTTCCATTATTTCAGATGTAAAATATAGGTCACTATAAATATTTTATGTGTCATCTTACAAAGCACACGTGGGAGTCATCATGTTCTAACCATGATCGCTGAGCTGCCTAAATGCATATAGGAGAGGATGAAAGGGGCAGAAATATTAGGGATGGAAGACTCTCCCACTACAATTTCAATCAGTGCAGCTGCACTCACTTGAATATAGAGACACTCTGAAAAGGTCCTCATTTGGAAAAGGATTGTTTTGTGAAAAGAAGGGTGCATGATTAATAATAAGGTCCCCTTTGTGCATTTTTGAAATTTATTGATTGTTGTTAGCTGCTTGGCAGAGGGCCAATGAAGTTAGAGGTTCAAATGCTAGCACCTATAAAAAGAGAATTTAAAAGAAAGAGCAGTAATGACGTGATATTGTGGATTTGGATATAAGTGGTATCTGCTTACATTCAACTTTCGAGGACTTCATCAATAATGAAGTGGATAAAGAGTAGCTGTTCTCAAAGTCTTTGCCCTTGGTCCCTTTTTCCAAGCATTGGTAACCTCCATAATGATTTCCAACACTGAAAAGGGATTTGTTTCCCCCTCTTCTATTTCCCATGCCTCAGCTGTTCGCACTCTCTAATGAAACATCCTATGTGGCTATAAATTTTTTCTTTTATAAAGTATGTCAGCAAATGTGAAAATTCATCAGCTCCCCACTATTTCATAGTCTCTCCAAATCTCTAGCATCAATCACAGAACATTATTGCAAAAATACTTTAACTCTGTGCTTCAGCAATTCCATATCTAAATGGATACCGCCAAAGTTTTTTTTATGACTTTTAATTTATTTTTCTTTTCTCTGGAGCATTTTCAACCTGGTACAACTTCCCTGCTGACTTTGTCTTTTTGTTCGGCAAAGGTCAGCTTTGACTGTGCCTTGGTGTTTCAGCAGCTATGGATAATATGTTTAATGAGAGCAATTTCCTGCTCTAACCTACCTTTTAATTATTTTAATCATGTATGGGGTGCATTTGACGTGGTGGTCCATCACTTATTTTGAAAAGTTTCATTATAAATGAGAATAAAAGCACATTAATTCTGGACTGTATTGAATAAAACCATCACAGAGAGGGTCCACTTTACTTTACAACAGACATAGGTTCTCAAAATGTGAGCACATATATCATTTCTGTAAGTTTAGGATTATACTTCTATAAACAAATACGGTATTTGGGAATGCTGGGAAGGCATTTTGTAATGCAACTAATCACCTTCCTAATTTACTGGCATTTGTAATGTTTAACTGTCATTGATAGATAAATACTCATAAATGCCATTATAAAAAGGATTCTGCATTTTAAATGACATAATTACTTAGTCTAATTTAAACTATATGTACATATATAATCTAAACTATATATAGAGAGAGCAAAATACCCCCACAAAAATGTGCATCTTCATATTTTATGTATCAGTTCAAAATCAAATTGAAAGCTGAATTTCTAAGGCTCTGTAAGTGACCTGCTATTCAATATAGTAATTATTGTCTTACATTCCATCACAAGCTGGGATACCAATATAGTATACTATGGCATTTGACACACATCCTGGCATATTTTGTGAGATTTTAATATTACTCAAAGACATAAGGCACAGGAAGAAATACACATGTTTTAAGTAATTAAAAGTATTATTGAGGCTGCATATGGTGGTGGACCAATAATAACAATAGTTAGGAGGCAAAAGGAACATGTGAGACCAGTCTAGACTACAGAGCAAGACACAGTCCTCAAAAGTCAATGCTTTAAATTAAAACAAACATTTCCTGGAACAAACATATTCAATATAACTTAAATTATAGTAACTCAAATATCTTCAAATGGTACTTAGAACTCTGCCCTTTAGTTGCATGGTTATAAAATTAACTCTTACGTTAGGGAGTTTTCAACCAAAAATTGTTAGAAACCAGATTCACAGCATCTCTAACAAGGAACGATCCAATCTTTACTTGAAGAGTTCAGGTTTGGGAGGAGCTTTAAAAGAAACAGAATATGTCATTATTCAAAAGGGCAACTAAAGCAAGGTATAATGGTTCGGGCCTGTAGTACCATCATTCAGTTGAGGTAGAACCACCTCTATGAGTTCCAGGTCAGCCTAGACTAGAGTGAGAGCCTGCTCAAAGAAAACAAATAACCACAAAGCCATTAAGGACTAGAAAGGTTTGTTCTTAATGAGGGTGTGGTGTGTGTGTGTGTGTGTGTGTGTGTGTGTGTGTGTTGATAAAATAATATAAAAATAATTTTAAGGTTAAGTTTGGTCTGCCTTACCTGCTTGGATCTCATCCCATCAGGTACTACTGGGCTCTTCATCTCCCCCATTTGGAATGGGTTCTGCGGTGAGCCCACAAGTATTATACAGTAAATGTACAGCTGACAGATCTATTGGACTATCTGTGATAAGTGTATATGTACACTCCACCCAGAGAACACATTTTTGCAGAGTCGCAGGGATATCTGTCCTTTAGATAAGTCACTGTCAATTCTATAGGAATCTTGAGAAATCATGGCATTTCTCCCTTCTATAGTATTCCAGTAGTATATAAACCTGACTTTTCCTGTAGGGCAACCGGATACCTCCCCTCACAACATGAAGCCATGGTGTGAAAAGGATCCAGTCAAGTCCTTGTTCTCATAGCCAAAACTACATAAAAATTGTCCCCCCCCACACACACACACACTTTCTTTATAGACAGTAGTCTCAGATAAGAAAGGAGCCTCATACAGGAGGTAACAGATCTTCTCTAACAGCAGATTCAGGAAGGCGTGATCTACTAGTCTTCTGCTCTGACTTAACAGGCTACTAATATTCTGAATTACCTTTCACCTTGGTTTCAAGTAACATAGGATCATAACCCAGGAAATTAACTGTTTATACAGGAAAAGGGCCTGAGTCACTAAAACTCACTTCAGAGAGAAAAATTCTCACCTGGGCACACTGCTGGAGTCAAAAACAAGGTCCCCAAAAGAGATTCCTTTTAACTAAACCAGCTAGATGCTAATGCAAATCAAGCCCTCAGGTTAGTATAGGCACCAAGGCTGTGTTCCCAGCCACAAGGGAACTTCACAGTCACACCCTCACCCCCCCCACCCCTGCTATGAGATGTAAAGTGCCTCCTTGCCAGATCCATCAGTTTCTTGTGACTCTGAAAATGCATGCTTGATACTATATTGTTACCACCTATGGAACTGTCAATTTGTCTGTATGCCTATATAAACTGAAAGCTTTGTAGAGATCACACGTTTTCCTTACTCTTCCTTCTTTTTTACCCTCATGCCTTATGCCTTATTCCTTTTTTCTTACCCTTACTTTTTTTACCCCTTTATGCCTTATGCCTTATGCCCTTATGCTCATCTTCCACATTTCAGGAAAAATGTGCCTGAGTCATTTAGTTTTGTCTTCCCCTCAGATCGCATCCCCAAGCCAGTCTTTGCTTGTCTTAGAAGTCCTAATCTGAACCCTGAGACAGTGCTGAGGCCAGTACTCAGCAGCTTCAGCTAGGGTTCTTCTTTTTTAAAAATTGTTATTTATTTATTTATTTGGGTTTTTCAAGACAGAGTTTCTCTGTAACTTTGGAGCCTGTACTGGAACTAGCTCCTGTAGACAGGACTTGCCTTGAATTCCTGAGTGCTGGGGTTAAAGGTGTACACAACCCCCGCCTGTAGTTGGAGGCCGCTCATTCATTTCCAACTGCCTAGACTAGAAATAGTCACACAGAAACTGTATTAATCAAATCACTGCTTGACCTTTTAGCTTATGCATATTTCTAACTAGCTCTTACATCTTAAATTAACCCGTTTCTATTATTTTATATTTTACCATGAAGTTTGTGGCCTACCAGCAAGGTTCCAACTGGCAGCTAGCATTTTTCTCCTCTGGCAGCTACATGGGCATCTCACTGATTCAACCTTCTTTCTCCCAGCATTCAGTTTAGGTTTCCTGCCTAGTTCTACTCTGCCCTATCATAGGTCAAATCAGGTTTTTATTCATTAACTAATAAAAGCAACACATCCATATGCAAAAGGGTTTCCCACATCATCTCCCCCTTTCTGTTCAAATAAAATGGAATATTTTAACTTTAACATAGTAAAATTGCATATACAAAACAGGTATCAAACAAGAATTACAGTTACAATATTTATTTCTACTTAATCTTTTATTATAACTAAGGAAATCTATGTCTATTCTTAATCTCCATCAAATACTCCAGGAGAATATAATATTACCTAAGTAAACAGGAAGTGCATTATAAGCAACTTCTAAAACTCTAGAATTGACAGTCACCCAAAGTTCTCCTGTAATGTTGGGGCATCCAGTCTTCTGCCTACAGGCTCATAGTTTCCAGCAGACTTTTCCATGAGGCAGAAAATTTGAAGATCTGTTCTTCCTTGTAATGACAAAGTCTATAAATTGCTTCCTTCTGTGTCCTGAAGAATATCTGGCGAACTCTATCATGAAGCAGGAACCCCAAAGGACTGTCTCACCTATAGGCAAGTTCAGCACTCATTTTTCTGTGGGTCCTGCATATCCAGTTCATATAGCATAACATCAAGCAGTCCAGGCAAAAGCCGTTTCCTGCCCAAATGGACAGCAAATTCCATAAGGAGCCTCTTTGATGCCCTTTGATCCTCTTGAAGTAGATTGGTGTTACCATGAACAGATGTGTCTCACTGTCATGAAAAGTCCTAAGTTCTTAAACATTTTAAATGCCATATTCTGTAGTCATTGAAAGCTCTGAAGAATATTTATCCATCTGAAATACATCTCTGTACATCTAGAAAACCTAACTAACATGACTACAAATTTGACTATTATAGATGACTCTCTATTAACCTATATTTCTTAATTATACAGTACATTTTAAAATGAGCTGTACAAACACAATACCTTAGTCAAGAGCAGAAATATATGTGTGAGTGTGTGTGTGTGTGTGTGTGTGTGTGTGTGTGTGTGTAACAGAATTGACCTTAAATTTGTATCAATAGACCAAGATCCATACCAATGAAAATATCTATAACATATCCCCCTTTAAATGTAAACAAACATTTATAAACAATATTTGGAAATTTGGGCATAGTTCCCTCCAAACTGCTTCCTGCTTTCTTGCTAGGTGAAGTATTTTCTTTTGGGGTGTTCACGGAGACCTTTCTTGGGGTCTTGGCCCATCAAACCACACTAGTCTGGAAGGAATCCATAGGTTCTCATCCTCTGTGGAAACAAAAGTAGAACCTCTTTTGCAAAGTAACATATTATTAGACCTAATTTTTAAATCAACATAACTTTTACACATGTATGTTAGTTTAGCTTAACAGTCCATACAATGAAATGTCTCTCTGTACTTCATTAATTCACAGTAAAAAAAATTCAAAAAAAAGACAATAATATACATAATCCAGACTCTCTGTGTATATCCTATCTTTACGTGGCTTATTTTTCTTTACTCCTTTTAATCTATGACTATCTGTACTCTGTCTCTTTAAAGATCTTGTTTTATTTTTTTAAATTATTTACTTTTTACTTCTTTTCATAACTCTCTATACTCTTTTTCTTCTCTATCCCAAGCCTACATACATTTATCCAATACTGTGAACCATTTAGAGGATATATCTGTCTGAATTTGTCTTTATTGTATATGTGTAATAATTTTCTGGCCAGGTGTGCTTTTAAAAGGGGAAGCAGCTTGGTCTCAGTGGTTTTGGATGCTGGCTCTACTTCCACCAAGTTTTCAATATGGCAGAGGTAGTTCACAGCCTGCTCTAGGACTGCTGGGTGGAGGCTGCCCTTACCACCTCAACTCTGGGTGGTAGCACCATGCAGCATATAAACCCTTTTTATCTGAGTACAAGCTAAATCTGCCATGCAGCATGCAACATGGCCTGGAAATATCTCTGTGTATAGCAGTGGGAATCTGCCATGCTCTCCTGCCTGTACACTCCTAGCAGACCTGATCTCACTGCCTCAGACAGAGAGCGCTGAGCCACTGGAGGGGCTCAGTCATTTTCTCCCGACCCCAAGTGGGCACAAACACATCCAGACCCAAAGTTGATAGCAGGCATCAGTCCTAAACATTTTATACCATGTTGGTATGCCAATTTGTAGTTAGAGGCTGCTTGTTTATTCCTGGGTGTCCAGACTCAAAATAACTGCACAAAATCTGTATTAATTAAATCACTGATTGGCCTTTTAGCTTATGCATATTTCTAGCTAGCTTTTATATCTTAAATTAACCCATTTCTGTTGTATGAGGCCTCTTGTTCATTCCTGGCTGCCCAAGCTCGAAATAATCACACAGAAACTATATTATTTAAATCACTGCTTGGTCAATAGCTTGAATGTATTGCTAGTTAGCGCTTACATCTAAAATTAACCCATTTCTATTATTTTATATTTTACCACGAAGCTCGTGCCCTACCAGCAAGGTTACAGCTGGCATCTCACATCTTTCCCCTCTGGAGGCCACATGGCATCTCCTTGACATGGAATCTCCTATTCCAGTCTGGCTGTATTCTGTTAAGCCATTGGCCAAAATCAATGTCTTTATTCATTAACCAATAAATGCAATACATATACAGAAGGACTTTCCACACCACATTTCCATTATTTTATATTTTACCATGAGGCTTGTGGCCTACCAACAAGTTTCCAACTGGGGGCTAGCATCTTTCTCCTTTTGTGGCTATATGGCATCTCACTGACTCTGCCGTCTTTCTCCCAGCATTCAGTTTAGGTTTCCCGCCTCACTCTACTCTGCCCTATCACAGGACAGAGGAGCTTCTCTATTCATAAATCAATAAAAGGAGCATCTTTATTTATAAATCAATATACAGAAGGACTTCCCATATCATTTGTCTGGCTTCTCTTTAAATTTTTATTATTTATTTTTGAAATTTTAATATATAAAAATTTTTGTCACATATATCACCCAATCTTCTCTCCAACTCCCTCAGAACCCTCCCAACATATTTCTCTCCTATGTTCATGTCTTTTTTAAAAAATAATACACTAGATCCAACTAGTGTTACCTGTATTGAATGAGTGTGGGGCCATCCACTGGGGCAGAGGGAGTGAGTGTCTTTTTCCCCAGATAAAGCCTACCTTTAGTGGAAGCATCAGAATTTCAACCTTAAAACCTTAATACCAAAGCTCTTCTACCAGCTCTCCTTATGCCTAGTTTCCTCACTAAAATATCAAAACTGATGTAATCTGCTTGGAGCAGTACCTCCTAGGCTGGGGAAGTTGGGCATTTCCTGGTATTGGGATAGCTCACTGCCACTCTCAAGCTATATTTTGAATGCTGAAACATGGAGGCAGCTGAAGGAGTCAGTCAAAATGGAGAAGGGTATCAGATCACTTAAAAATCAAGAAAGTTGTATCAAGGAGCTTTACTAGGACTTTAAGATAAAGATTTGGATAAAAATGATGATATACCAGCCCATGTCTCTAACAAATGTGAATTGCTCATTAAAATTTAAGATCTGGTGAGTACTTGTAAGCATGTTTTATACTATGCTTGTGTTGTTTCACACAAATCAAGGTCAAAAGAGTGTGGCCAAACTGTGGTGAATTCGTGAAGCATGTTCAGAAATACATTCAAAGTTATCACCTCTTCATATATCATACTACTCAAGGGTGAAAGAGAATATATTTTTCTCAAAGAGACTTGAAAGATTCTGTTCACTTACACCAAATAACAAAACTTGTGCCTAATTTGAAAATATTTCTTCTCAATAGTACACAAAGAATTGAAATCCTTAATTATTTTATTATGTAGACAGACAAGCGTCTTATGAACCATATTATACCAAAGCAATATGCTACATTTCTACATCTTTTACAGTGTGCCACATGAACACGAACAATACCATTACCTGTTTTCAAATATCTGTCTCTTCCAGCAATATATATTGACCCTGACTCCTTCAGTGTGTTAGAGAACATTTTTACATCAGAGGAACGATATTGCAATGGAATTACTACTCCTATCCAAGATGTCTTAAATCCAGGTGCTTATAAACTGCAAACTCCTTGCTCTATACCTGTTCACAACCATCCTGAATATCAAGGTCAACAGTGGAATTGAAGACACACAGTATTGTACCTGTGCAACCACATTCTTCACCATACAACCTAATGATGTGGGATTCCCCTCTGTATGCTGTGAATATGTTTTATTACCATTGGTTAATAAAAAAGTTGCTTTGGCCTATGACAGAATAAAGGCAGGTGAGAAATATTAACAGAGATATATAGAGAGTAGGTGGAGTCAGAGAGATCCATCTAACAGCTGAAGGAGAAAGATGTCAGAATAGAACCCTACCCATAAGCCACAGCAACATGGAAATACAGAGATTAATTTAATAGAAATGGGTTAATTTAAGATATAAGAACTAGGTAGAAATATGCCTAAGCCATTGGCCAAGCAGTATTGTAATTAATATAGTTTCTGTGTGATTATTCAAGTCAGTCTGGGCAGCCAGGAAACAAACAAGCACTCTCAGTTTACAACCTAACACCACATCTTCCCTTAGCTGCTAGTTTCCCAACTATTTTATAACCACGTTTCAAGTCATCCAATGGCCTCTTCCATAGACTTGTCATTGGCAAGATGCTAGCTTCAATAAAATATCTTCTTCCAGTACCTGCTTCATCTTAATAATAGTCTATCTATAAGTACACACATTTCTTACCATTGTAATTCTTTTTGCCACAGTTCACTGAAGACCAAAAAACTCTAACCCCTCAAGTATGAAATCACTGGAAGTGGTTTATGGTATACAGATTTTACTTGAAGGGAATTCTTCCTTCATGAATGCACAGTCTGCCTTCCCAAGTTCACTTATTGGATTATGGACCAAATCATTCAGATATGATATGACATAAATTATAGTACCATTGATAATGTTGTGAAGAGAAGATTTGATGAGGAAACAATCTTCTAATTACACTTTTTAGATTATATGGGAAAGATAACAGAGCTCTTACAAAAGAGCCTAGAAAATATTTAGTGTTTTTTTAATCATAAAACAACTTGAATCTTAAACTTAGGAATGATTCCAAGTACTTTACCAAGTCGACAAAGGAGCTAAAAGTATACAATGGAAGAAAGAAGACATCTTCAACAAATGGTGCTGGCATAACTGGATGTCAACCTATAGAAGAATGAAAATAGATCCATATCTATCAGCATGCACAAAATTCAAGTCCAAATGGATTAAAGACCTCACTATAAATCTGACCACACTGAACCTGATAGAAGAAAAAGTGGGAAGTAGACTGCAACACATGGGCACAGGAGACCACTTCCTATGTATAACCCCAGTAGCACAGACAATAAGGGCAGAAGTGGGGATGAGTGGGAGGGTGGAAATGGAGGAAGGGTGAATATAGGAGCAGGGAAGAAGATATCTACATAAGGGGTTCATTTTAGGGTTGGCAAGAGACTTGGCTCTAGAGGGGTCCCAGGTGTCTAAGGGGATGTCCCCAGCTAGGCTCTTGGGCAGCAGAGGAGAGGGTGCCTGAACTGTCCTTGCCCCACTATCACACTGATGATTATCTTGAATATCACCATAGAATCGTTGTCTGGCAATAGATGGAAATAGAGACAGAGACCCTCATCAGAGCACTGAACTGAGCTCCCAAGGTCCAGTTGAAGGGCAGAAGGAGGGAGAAGACGAGCAAGGAAGTCAGGACCGCGAGGGGTTGGTCCACCAACTGAGACAGTGTGCCTGTTCTAATGGGAGCTCATCAAATCCAGCTGGACCAGGTCTGAAAGAGCTTGTGATCAAACTGGACTCTCTCATTGTGCCTGACAATGGGGGCTGACTGAGAAGTCATTGATAAAAGTACTGGGACTTGTTTTTACAGCATGTTCTGGCTTTTGGGGACCCTAGTCTATATGAATGCACAGCTCCATAGGCCTGGATGTAGTGGGGGGGGGGCTTGGACTTCTCAAAGGGCAGGGTTCCCTGCCCTCCCTCAAGCAGGGAGGGGGAGGGAGGAGGGAGAGTGGGGGAGCGAAAAGGGATTGGGAGGAGGGAAGGAAGTGTAAATATTTGAATGGAAAAATAAATAAATAAATAAATAAATAAATAAATAAATAAACAAAGAGTCACTGTTGAGCATAGATATGGTATAACAACTTTCTTCTTTATTATACTAAGTTGAGCCAGAAGTGACAATTTGTAAAATTTTCTAGAAAAAAGTACATATTCTAATTTTTAAACTATTGAGTTTTATCTAACCTAATGTTTACTTCTTCCTTGAGACATATTTTGCTTACCTGAATGAACAAGTTAGTTCCCTGTAGTGACTAAAAAAAAATATGATCATTGTACGCATCTCAGTGCAACTTATAATTTCCTTGTTTCTGGGCCTAAATTGCTGTTTCTTATTCTGGAAGAGGTCTTAAGAGCCAAGCCATCTCAAAACTGAACTGTAGTATAGATTCTAAAACACACATATCCTAATCAGTACTAAATTTTTCTTGTTCCTCTAACTTTGATCATGTAGACAGGTAACTGCTTCTTTCCTTTTAATGAGTTTTCAACTCATACTCCATATTCATTTACTAAGGCCTTTTCTTCTCCCTATACAAGAATGTTAAGCAATTTATTATCTTAGAGAGACCTTGTCTCTTCTTTCTCAGTATAATAGCAAATGCAAATCTAATTTGTTTTACTTTTTTTTTCCCGCTCTTGAAGAAAAAAAGTAAAGATAACTTTTCTCCCTTTACTTTCTTTCAGCATTTCATTCAGGAAAAAATCAGAAAATTCTGCACCTTGAAATGTATATAAATCTTTTTAAAAACTAAATAAGCTTCTCACCAGTACTTCATTCCAGAAATGTCATTCTTAAAGGCCCACAAACCAGTTCCTTGAAGTCAACATCCAGAACCTACATGGTGGAAGGAAAGAACTAACTCCTACAAGTTGTCCTCTGAACTCTAACACTGCACCATAGCACATGCATTCCTATATACTTATAAAGAAGCAAACAAGCAGACAGACAGACAGACAGATAGACAGTCAGTGTTAGTTTCGGCATTTACTAAAGGTGATTAGAGTACTCTAGCTAGGGAACCAAAGAAAACAATGTATGTTGTTATTGCAAAAAATGCCATTGGAAGAACAGATGCAGAACTCAAGGGAACAAGGGGATCAAGTAACTCCAGAATACAGGTTGGGGTCCATCTCAGTGATATTAGTGTATGCCTAGCATGTATAAGAACTTGAGTTTAATCTCCATTATCATAACAAAACAGGACAAATTTTTGTTACTAGAGTATAAATTCCAAATAGATTTTACTTTGAAAGACTAGGAGAAATCTCACAGGTAAGACATGGACAACCATATGTTTCGATAATTTCCCCTCTGCTTGTTTCTTTTCTACCACGGTTCTCATACAGAATAGTCCACTGACTGAAGGACAGGTTTCTTATGCTTCTCCTGTAAATCAGATAGGAAGGGTCCTGTGGTACAGATTAAAGTCTAGCATAGTCCATACCCTGGATGCCATAACTTGCTGAGCTTCCTGGCAAAGGGGCATCTGAATTGGTTCCTTCCTTCTATAAAGGAAGAAATAAGTCAATGCATCATTGTGAGTCCTAAAGACTGGTTTAATTTGATATTAAAAGTCAATATAGATACAATACCCAAAAGATAAGCACTGGTAGTGTGCAAAACAATATTCTTTATTTAGGGTTCAATTTGAAGCAATAAAGCCTATTATTAAAAAGTTAAGGTGGAAAAATAAATAACTTTTAAAGTGCAATCATTTTGTCATCTTCTATTTCCCAGAAGAAGAAAAGATAAATTTGGTAAAAAAAATCTGTCAAATGCTAAATAGATTTGTACAAGATCTTAAAAGAGTAAATAAAATGGAGTAACTTCTAGACCTACAATTTTCTCATTTTGGTGTCATCATTTGTAAAATTTTCCTCTCCAGTTAATCTATGCTATGCTTTTTCCTTTGTTTCCTTATGTTTAAATCTAAACTCTCATGACATTCATTTATAAAAGAGTCATAAGTTTATGCAGTTAGAGAAATTCCCAAAGGTTTTTAGAACTGTCTCTTTGCAGTGGTATATAGGAAAAAAATCATTTAATACATACATAATTTGATGGTAGTCTTTGAAACTAAAGTATAAGTCAAGACTGATTAGGTTGGCTTCATGCAGATTTAGGACCTTAGTAGACAAATTAAAAAAAAATGTTTGATCCCCCCATTCTCATCTAAATGCTGAGAAGTGTCATATTCTAAAAGTCAGCCAATTATATAGATGAAGGACCTACTGCTGCTGCTGCTGTCGTTGTTGTTGTTGCTGCTGCTGCTGTTACTACTACTACTACTACTACTACTACTACTACTACTACTACTACACACACACAAACACACACACACACACACAAATACTTCTGACACTTCTGACAATGCAATTGCATCATAATCCTCCAGATCCCCTGATTTTGTCCCTGAATCCAGACAGGTGTTTGAACAATTAGAATGGGCTATTACATATCCAGCTTTAAGAATTCAAAATTCTGAGAAAAAGTTTGCTGCTTATTCTTTCATGAAAAGAAAGCTACTCCTAGTAGAAATTTAACTCAAGTTGATATCAAAATACCATGATGCAAACATTTGAATGTACCTGAGTCATGGAGGCAGCCAGGTATTAGAAACAAAAACTTTTGCAGTAAGTCACTTGCTATGTATATTCCACAAATGATGATGGTTACAAGTGTGTAACACTTTGCCTTTGTTGGTGCACTACTAGACTGGCTACAAACAAACATTCTATTCAGTCCTATTAATTGTATTTTAGAGATGCAATTTTCTAAACCCTACTACATTTTAGCCTATCAAACAGATGACTAGGATTATACAGTGGTACAATTAGCAAATACTAGGCCAGAATCTGGTTTACACATGAGATATTCCTTTTGGAAATATACATTTATTTCCTTTGCTGCGGTGCCTGATTATAAAACATTGGAGGCTTATTTTACAACTGGAATTATGTTAACACAAGCAGCTAATGGAGCTTTGGTTCTTAGTTTTGGACCCATAGCAGTATATAACAAACACTGATTACAAGTGTATGTGATGCAATAAGTCACATTTACAAAACAGAAAGGGGTATTGACTTCAATGAGAACTAAAGCATCTATAGAAAATTGAAGGATGGTTTGTTAGAGGCTTTATAACTGCTCACATGTCAGTAACCTACCATAGAGGTCACTCATGACAGTGATTTTTTTTCTAAAAGCCATGATTTTGCTGGCAGCTATAATACCGGTTGCTAAAACAGGAGAGACTCCAGACCTGGAAGCTCTCTTTTCAATAATAGAAGTCTTTGTTAATTTTCAGAAATAGGATTTAGAATGAAAAATGGACACGTGAATTGAAAGAGGCTTAAAATGAATTCACCTGAACTATAGGAATTATCTACAAACACCTCCTAGGCAACAGTCCGTATTTGCTTATCTTGGTTAGCAACAAAAACATCTAAGTAAGAGTAGACTATCTTAATAAGCTAATCCTGAGTATTCTTCCTAGTGCTATTATAGAACACCAGGTGCAACCTTCCCTCATTTCTGTCCAAAACTCCTGTGGGTCCCAAAAACCATCCTTCCTAACCTCCCTGTCCCTACTTGTTGCTTCATCCCAGACCCTAAATACAGGAGACACCCCTTGCTAACCCAAGGACTTCTCCTCCCAGAGCAACAAATAGACAGAAGACAAACTCACACCTCTCCTACTGCTCCTGAGAACCAATCATCTCAATCTCATCCCCAGCTCTGTAGCTAGAAACCTGCTGTGGTCTTGATTTCTACTCTGACCCTATCCCCAAGGAATTCACAATGACCTTCTTTCTCCTCTAACTTTTTATCCCGAAGTCATCCCAGTATCTCAGCCTGCAACAGCAGGAGACATTCCCTGTGAGGATGCCAGGTAAATGGGAAACAGAGCCATCACACTCTCCTACAATTCAGAGAGGAAACAAAAAACAAAGAACAACACCCACTCAATAAAGACAAATCCAGAAATCAGCACCTAGAACTTTAATAATCCCAAACCCAGACACTGAGATGCCAGTGTAAAAACATAACCAATAACAGCCTGGGTAATATGTCTCCATTAGAGCTCAGCTACCACAGCAGGCCTTGAATGTTCTGACATATTAAAACACAAGGAAAAGACCACTATTGTCCTTAAAGAGGAAATAAATAAATTCCTTAAAGAAAATTTCCTTGTAAAACCCAAACAGTGTAAGAAAATAAATAAAAGTGTCAAAGGCATAAAATTAGAAATAAAATAAATAAAGGAAACCCAAACTAAGGGAATTGTGGGAGTGAGAATTTTAGGAATTCAAACAGGAACTACAGAGACAAGATTCAATAACAAAATATAAGAGGTGAAAAAGAGAATTTTGGGCATTGAAGATACTGTAGAAGAATGAATACATACATCAGTCAAGAAATTCTTAACTCTAAAAACTTCTGACAAAAACATCTAGGAAATCTAGACACTGTGAAAAGATCAAATGTAAGAATAATAGGAATAGAGGAAGGAAAAGAAACCTAGTTCAAAGTCCCAGAAAACATTTTCAACAAAATCATAGAAGAAAATTTTTCCTACCCTAGAGTAGGAGATGCCTGTAAGAAGTATACATAGTGAAACAAATTAGATCAGAAAAGGAAGTCCCCTAAGCACATAATAATCAAAACATTAAATGTATAGAACAAAGAAAAAATGTTAAAAGCTACAAGGAAAAGAGACTAAGGAACATACAAAGGAAGACCTATTGAAATTACACCAGACTTTGCAATGGAGACTCTAAAAGCCAGAAGGGCCTGGACAGTGCTATAGACTCTAAAGGACCACAGATGCTAGTCCAGATTACTATATCCAGCAAAACTTTCAATTACCATAGATGGAGAAAATAAGACATTCTATGTCAAAGCCAAAGTTAAACAGTATCTAGTCACAAATCCAGCCCTACAGAAGGTGCTAATAGGAAAACTCCAATGCAAGGAGGTAAACTACACCCATGAAAACACAAGAAATAAATATTCTCACACTAGCAAAATCAAAAGAAAAAAAAGCAGACACATAAACATACATGTACAACTACAACAACAAAATAAAACGAGATCAATGGTCTCAATTACCCCAATAAAAAGACACAGACTAATAGAATGGATTAAAAAAAACAGGATCCATCTTTCTGCTGCATACAAGGAACACCCTCAACATCAAAGTTGGACATTACCTCAAAGTACGTGGTTGGAAAAAGATTTTCCAATTAAATGGTACCAAAAAGGAAACTGGTATACCTATTCTAACATCTAACAAAACAGATTTCAAACAAAATTTAACAAAAGGAAGAAAACTACATACTCATCAAATGAAAATTCCACCAACATTTCAATTCTTAACATCTATTCCCTAAACACAGGGACACCTAAGTTTGTAAAAGAAACACCACTACAGCTTAAATCACACATGGATCTTCATACACTTATAGTGGGTGACTTCAATAACCCCACTCTCACCAACAGACAAGTAATCCAAATAAAATCTAAACAGAGAGGTACTGTAGCTAACAGACATAAATCAAATGGACCTGACAGATATTTATAGGTTATTTCTCCCAAATAAAAAAGAATATATCGTCTACTCTGCACCTCATGGAACATTCTCAAAAACCTACTATGTGTTCAAACACAAAGTAAGTCGTAACTAATAAATTCACTTCATCTTGTCAGACCACCATGGATTATAGCTGGATATCAACAACAGCAGGATCAACAGAAAGCCTACAAACTCATGGAAACTGAAAAACTCTCTACTGAATTACCACTGGGTCAAGGAAGAAATAAAGAAGAAAAATGAAGACTTTCTATAATTCAATGAAAATTAATGCAAAGCATACCCAAACTTATGGGACACAATAAAAAAGGGGGTGTTAAGAAGAAAGTTTGTAGCTCTAAGTGCCTACATAAAGAAATTGGTGAGATCTCATACTAGCAATTCATAGCACACCTGAAAACTTTAGAACAAAAAGAAGCAGGCGCATCCAAGAAGAATAGACAGAAATAATCAAACTGAGGCTTGAAATCAACAATATAGAAACAAAGAAAAATATAAAGAATCGGTGAAACAAGGAGTTGGCTCTTTAAGAAAATCAACAAGATAGACAAATTTTTATCCAAATTAATTAAAAGACAAGGAGAGAATATTCAAATTAACAAAACCAGAAATGAAAAGGGGGGGTATAACAACAGACACCTTGGAAATCCACAGAATCTTAACATAATACTTTAAAAATCTGTACTCCACAAAATCATAAAATCTAAAAGAAAGGGATGATTGTTTCAATAGGTACTTACCAAAGTTAAATCAAGATCAAATGAACAATTTAAATCAGCCTATAATCCCTAGTGAAATAGAAGCAGTCATTAAAATCTCCCGACCTAAAAGAGCCTAGGGTCAGATGGTTTTAGTACAGATTTCTGCCAGACTTCCAAAGAAGAGTTAACATCAATACTCCTCAAATTATTACACAAAATAAAAACAGAAGAAACATTGCCCAGTTCATCTTATAAATCTCAAATGATGGAGAAACAGTTAAAACAATGTTCTACATCCTTGACCATCAGGTAAATGCAAATCAAAACTACTTTGAGATTCCACCTCATATCTGTCAGAATGACTTAGATCAATAATACAAGTGACAATTGTAAAGAGAAGAAATTTGGGGGAGGACAGGTAGACCTCTCTGGGAAGGGAAAATAGAATAGATTTTATGGTTGGACTTAGGATAGGTGGTAACAGGAGTAGGAGAGATTGGATGGAGGGAGATGAGATGTAGGGAGAGAATGTGGGGGGCCAACAGCTGGAATTGGGGGCATTTTTGGGGGTGGGGAAGAATTACAGTGGAAACTTCCTGGAATCTACGAAGGTGATACTAATGAGGACTCCCAGTAATGGGGATACAGTGTCTCAACTGGCCATCTCTTGTAACCAGGCAAGGCCTCCAGTAGAAGATCCAGGTTATATTCAACTGAGCTGTTGCCAAGAGGGACCCATGGAAATCTCAACCAACCCAGGTTTATGCTAAGACAAAAGGTTGCTCTCCACAAACTGACAGTGGATGGGGGGCACATTACCAAGGGCAACATCCACACAACTCACTGAACATGGAAATGTCGAGCTGGTACCTACTTTCACTTCTGTGTTCTAGTTTGGTATAGGAAGGTACTCTGCGCCTACCAAAAGAGAAATATGGACACCAACCTAGCCACATACAATTTGTCCTGCCTACAGAATTTGCAAGGGTAATGGTGGCACAGAACTTGTGGGAGTGGCCAATCAATGTCTGATTTGACTTAAGGTCTACTCCACAAGAGGGAACCCATACTTGACACTACTTGAGTAACAAAGAACCAAAACCTAGATAGCCCAGGGCCTAAGATAAAAATCAAACACTACTGGTCTAAAAAAATCAATAAAATAATTACTAAAGGTATTCTGCTATATTCAGAGATCAATGCCTTATCCAGTTATCATCAGAGAGGCTCCTCCAGCAGCAGATGGGAACAGATGCAGAGACCCACAGTCAGACATTATGTAGAGGGGTCTAAGTTGGAGGTCTCCATCAAACTTCTCTCCCTCAATGCTCAAGGGATTTCGCATAAGAGAAGGCAGAAAGATTATAAGATTCAAAGTGGATATAAGACACCAGGAAAAAAATGACCTTCTGAATCAACTAATCAAGGCACATATGAGCTCACAAAGACTGAAGCAACAAGTGCAAGACCTACATGGATCTGCACCAGGTCCTCTGCGTATAGAGATTAACTTAGTGTTTTTATGAAATTCCTAACTGAGAATGAGTGAGTCACTAATTCTTGTGCCTTCTCTTGGCACTCTTTTTCTCCTGCTGGGTTGTCATGTACAACTTCAATATTATAGTTTTTGCTCCACCTTACTATATTTTATTTTGTCAGTTGATTGTTATCTCTTAGAAGTCTATTCTTTTCTAATGAAAGACAGAAAAGCAGTGGGTTGAAAGGGAGGAAAGAACAGGGAGGTGTAGAGGGAGGGGAAATATAATCAGGATATATTATATGTGAAAAGAATCTATTTTCAATAAAAATATTTTACAATGCTAATTCCCACTTTTTGGATCCTAGGGCTTATTGAAATAGATGGAGGGAATTGTTTTTGTTTTGTTTTGTTTTTGTTTTTGTTTTGTTCTGTTTTGCCTCTCTCATCCAGGAATTAAACTAATGTCTGAAGATTGAACTGTGGTGCTACATTCAGGAGTTACAGTGCATGCCTACAGCACAGGCTATTTGGCAGTCTGCTGTAGAAGTTCATTTGAACTTAGCCATTTAACAATATAGGAAGACCCCATCTTAAAACAAAACAACAAGCTGTCATACTCCAGGTAGAATGCAAGACTCAAACTTTTCAAAATTCCTTGGTTAATATTCAGCAATCCACTGGGTTTAATTGGCCTGGAGGCTCGCCTCTTGCTTTGTTTATATAAAAATTAGATTCACTCTTACAAGAAAAAACACATTGTATCTCTTTGAATTTCTATTTGGCTGCACTGTGAATTTGGGTCCGAAATGCTCACAATGCATTGTTTAACTCACTCTTCTTATAATCATAATCTATACTTTATAAATTTATAAATCTTCTTTTTTTTCCAGAAACCCTGAGACAAGTCAAAAGGACCTGGAGGAACTTACTGGAAGAAATCTCTCAGGTTTATTAAACTGGGCAATTAAGCCAGACATGGTGGTGTGTACTTGTGTTCTGAGCTATTTGGAAAACTGAGGATGACTTGAGTATGACAGTTCAACGTCAACCTGGGTAACCATAATAAAAATAAAATTATACAGAGTTCCATAATAAAAGTATTGTAGAGGAAAAGTGACAGTTTTTAACCATGTTAGAAAGACCCCTCTAAGGTACTCTTGCTTATTCATGTGGTTATTAGACTGAAATAAAATCCACACGGATTCATGTTTTCCACATGAAGCTAGCTCCCCAGAAGTAAACTATGCTTTCCGCAGATAACTTGAGGCTGGAATATCTTGAGTGATGAGTATTGGTATTGAACTCAACTAAAAGGAGGTACTGTAATTAGCATTGGTTGCTTTGTTCTCCACATGGCTATGGGTTATATTTTAAATTATAGTAAAAATCACACTTTTTTGAGAAAATGAACACTATTTGTTAGTTTCTATCATCACGTGGCCAATCTGCCTCAATTGTTCTTCTAGTCTATACATGACCTGACTATAACTCTAGCAATCAGGTTAAGGGAAAAATAAGGTAAAACCATATTGGCTATTGTATAAGAATATCCAAGTAAAAATAAGAAATGTACATCCAGAATCTCGTGTTCTCAATTGCACACAGAAATATTTTGATAAATCTTATTTGTAAGGATAGTATAGAAAGGCACCTAATTAACCAACCAAAAATACCTGGTCATTTACAGATAAAGACTGTAGAACATGACTTTTATATCACTTCCTTAGTATGGGAATACAAATTTTCTCTAACCTTTGAAAAAATATATAAACAAAGGTGGATATTATATATTATATAATATGATGATATACGATAATATATATTAATTCCAGGAGTTATAGATAACCAAATAGCTAACTAAAATACTAATACAACAACTGGTTTAGACAAGATGGAAAACATCCCATGGGTTAGATTTGTTATCAAAACTTAATACCTAGAACGTGAAACACTGGAAATTCAAGCTGTTCCCCTCAGTAAGTGTTCAACACTATCTTTATGTTTTGCATCTGGGAGAAATTTTGGGGGGTAATAGAATAATTGCTGAATGGTAGTTTAGCTTATAAGTATACTGTTCTTTCTTATGACCAATGAGATCTCCAAGGAGATTTATTAGGCTTTAGAAAAAAAACTCAGCTAAAAATTTAGATGATCAGACTCCAGATTTATGCTGCACATTAAGCTTTGATATGGTAGAATTTCATTAAAAACTGTGAAATAATTCTCAAGTAATCATTTGAAAGCAGAAACAATAAATATATGACAACAGCTCATGAAATTAATACATGATTAGAAAAATTTATGTTTTACTAATGAAGAATCTGCTTTAATCATTCATCATCGGTTTGCTACACTTACAGATTACCGTTCCAAGGTGAATGTTGCACTAATTTTTAATTTATCCCATTGTAATTCTACCACTTCCTTTGTTTTCTGTTTCACTGTGGACTTGTTGGTTCATTTCACTGCTGCAAGCTTTCCAGAGGAAAGTGGAGATAGCAGTGTGGAAAACTTGGAAACTAATTTTACTAGAAAATGGGGAAAATTGTAAGGGTAAACACAAATCTAAGGGATTTTTTTGGTGTATAAAAATAAAGAACTTTCTCCCTTCCCTTTCCTGCTAGCAGTTCCTTTAGAGAATTTGAGATTATGAGTGGGATTATCATTGGACCACTGGCTGGTTTTTCATCACAACAGCCAAAGAGTTAGGCTTTTAAGAAGAAAAAAACACGGACCTGGACAGATGGTGGAGGGTTGGATAGAGCAATTGATGTACAGGTGTGAGGACTAGAGTTTGGATCCTCAGACCCCCATAACCAGGTGAGGGTAGCAGCTTTCCTCTAATTCCAGCCTCAGAAGTCAGAAACTTGGGGTTCCAGGGCAATGTAGGTGTCTAGACAACCTGTATGGGGAGCTCTGGATTCAGTTGCCTCAATACATGCACTGGAGAGTGATTAAAGATGCCAGATGCCAACCTCCAGCCTTCACACATATGTGCACAATTATGCACATGCACACACACACACACACACACACACACACACACACACGTGTCCACGCATATGCAAGAACATACACACACACATACACAAGTAAAATTATGAAAAGTGTTCCCTTTTAGCTTTTGCCCTCTTCCCTTGTGGAAATTTAGCTCCAAAGTATAATTTCTTGCTAATCAGAAATATACAAGAAATTTTAGTTTCCTTATGATAAGTATATCTAATTAACACACACCATACTCTAAAAGAATAAAAGTTCATGTTTGTCATTCTAGAAGATTGCCTCTGATGTGAAACATAGTCTGGATTAATGCTCAGCTAATAATATTGTTTTGTTATTGGCCTTATTTTGGGGAAAATGTCTTTACTAGATTAGAGCAAGATGTTAAGTTCAGCCATCTCTCCCCATCACCGGTCGCCTTCCTTGGACATCATCCTTCTTCAGCTCTGTGCTTAAAGCTCTGCAGTGCAGTGATGCCTTCACCTATGTTAGACTGCGCAGAGCATAACATTTTTAGCTTCTTTTAGATCCCCATATACATAGAGATTACATCTCCGCTGCAGTTCATCTGCCCTCCTCTCTTCTCAGTCCCTCCCCACCCACCTCTGTTCATACCCCACAATCCATCCCTCCTCCATTTCTGTTTGAGAAAGGGTGAGTCTCCCAGGTATATCAACAACACATGGCATATCAAGTTGCAGTAAAGACTAAGCACCTTCCCATGTATTAAGGCTGGGCAAGGCAACCCAGTATGAGGAGTAGGGTCCCAAAAGCTGGTAAAAGAGTCAGGAAAAGAATCAGGAGACAGCCCCCCCCCCCCACTGTTAGGAGTCCCACAAGAGGGAGAAGCAAAAATGATAAGCCCAATTAATCTGCAAACAATTTCACATTAGCATTGCTCCCCTTTTAAAATCAGCTTTACTTGGATACAACTCTCAGTAGTTGAAGCCACAGAGTCAAGTGTAAGGTTAACAATTTTGAAAACTGTGCATGCTAATACATAGCATGATCAACATACAGAGCATTTCTATGCCACAGAAAGTGTCTTCCAGCAACTTTCCAGTCAGTCTGCAGCACATCACAACAGGCTCCAGACAGCCTCCAAATGATTTTCTTTTGTGGAGCATCGGGTCCTCCAAAATGAATCTTACAATGTGTATATCTGGGTATTTGGTTTCTTTTGCTTGGAGTGTTTTAAAATATACTAATATTGAGATAAGTTTAAACTAGGAACAGAAGTTAAAATTTATATACTTAAAGGAAACTAATAATTTGAAACTTTCAGGCCCATATTGAAATTCATAACATAGAAAAAAAGCAGATAATAGCTATCTGTAAAACAGCAGGAATAGACTCATACTTTTGAGTCCTAGGTAAAATTACAAGTTTTGATTAAAAGCATGTATATTTTTCTACTGTCCAGAGAGCCAGGTATGGGTTAGACAGAGATGTCTTTGGTCTGATGAGGAATATCTTTAAGTTCATATTTATATGACAGCCAGAATAAATATAAAATCTTGAGTTTGTGACCTAAACAATAAGTAGCCACTGCTCTATCGGTTTGTAAGAACTATACCACAGAGGGGGAAAGAAATCAGAAACATTTTCCATAACTTATCCTGTATTTACATCTTAAATCATCTTTAGACCCTCAAAGCTTATGAGCTTTTATATCCTTTTTTTCCTTTCTTTTTTTGTTTTGTTTTGTTGTTTGAGACAGGGTTTTTCTGTAGCTCTGGAGCCTGTCCTGGAACTAACTCTCGTTTTCCAGGTTGGCTTCAAACTCACAGAGATCCTCCTGCCTCTGACTCCCAAGTGCTGGGATTAAAGACGTGCACCACCACACCCCAGCGAGCTTTTATATCAAAACATTTTTTTAATTAAGAGACCTAGCAGCTTTAGAAAAAGTAAGGCTTTATATATATATATATATATATATATATATATATATATATATATATATATATAATGAGCTAATAAGCTGGCTATAGCATTGTGGAAGGATCTGGATGCCTGCTGCTGCTAAGTTGACAAAATTATAGCTAGCCTAGCCATCAATACTATCAGAGATCCCAGAAGGATAAATAAATTATACCTGAGTACAGACCAAGAACCTTCTGAATCTATTAAAAATGACATGGACCAGAGTCCATATACAGTTAGCCATACCCAGGTATTCATAGCATTGGAGGCATAAGTAACAGAACAGCAGTCTTATAGTCTTAGCCAGGCCCTTAAGGTGATTTTTTTTTCCTATGGAAGAGGGACATGAAAAAAACTGACCTCATTTTGTATAGGCAAAAGTGGTGCAATCTATTCTCCAAAGCCCCGCTGCTTGTCCACAGTCTGGACTGAGTCCTGGCAGCAGGTGTTGCACTGGAGCCTCTCGCCCAGTGGTCGGCATCGTCATAATCTAGGTGGAGACATCATGGTGTCCCACAATCTACTGTGGAGACCTTGGGTCAGCAATAGGATCTCAGAGTCTCTGGCTAATATATTAAGCTTTTAAAACATTATTTTAAATGTCATATTCTTCAGATCTGAAGTATGAGGGCTACCTAGGTATATCTGATTAATCAAACTTTGTTTCTAGTTACTTGTTTTAAGTTTGACTTTGAAAACATATGCAGGGACCTAAATAAGGCTTATCCCTATAATTAATTATGTCAGTGCTTTAAGGATGACTGACTAAATTGTATTCCCTAACAGACTATAATAAGTTAGCAACTTTCATAAGACTAGAACTTTACATTCTATCAGGCTTAGCATTAAAAAACGATTTTTAATTGAAGCTAGGCTGGTAGCTACATCTAAGCATCTGTTGCTGACTACAACATGCTCCAAATGACTGTGAGCCCTAGACTTGCTGAAAGCTGATGTGGACCAGTTCAGCTGATGCGAATGCTCTTGTTTCTTCAACAGAGTCTGTGAACCAGACACTTCTGATGAGTGCCCCATTGACTGAATTCCCTCATTACCTTTGGCTAGTCTTTCAGCCTTCTTGGGCTCTGAAAACAATGCCCCAATGTCAGCTTAAAGTAGTTACAGAAAAGAACTTGTCATTCCCTGCCAAGAATAGGTTGAAATGCTGAGACAAGGGGAAACTTACTGGCATGGGGGACAAAAATGGCTACCTATAATGCCCAATGACATACCCAAAAAAAGTAGGCCCAGAGTTGTCAATTAATGGATTTATTAACTAAAGTGATTCTACAATAAGAAGACACCTTGATTCTTTATGCAGAACCACAGAACCAAAGAGGACATTCAGGATCATAATTACACTTTGGTTGTACTAAAGAACAGAGCTACAGGGCCTCATAGGATGTCCTCTTCCCTGGAAAAAAATCTGTTAGTTAATGGTTCTTAGGTCCCAATACTCTCTCCTTAAACCCATGGGCAAGCAGGACCCATGATTAGATCCTGTCATTGGTACTTGTGAAGGGGGAAATGTAGGACCCAGCCATGACAAGCTCAATAGAGGCCTGAGTCTCAATAGTTGACCCTAAAGCAATACCTGGTTCCAAGACCGACCACAAACAGACTACCCAGGCACCACCCAGGAACAAGACCATCCAAAGGAAATTCCTAACATTTCAACCATTATAGATAGGATTACCTGCCAGCACACACTCATGCCTTTTCACCAGGACACCCCTAGACAAATGTCAGCCAACCAAGGGTCCTAAACCTTAGAAATCCCTCACCCCAATCTTTGCTACTTTAAAAACCCAACCCCAACTGAGCTAGGAGTTCTCTGATCACTCCAATATGTTGAACACACAGAGTCCAAGTTTGAAAACTTGTGTAAGAAAAAGACTCTGCTTTACAAAAAATTACTAATATTGTTTATATTTACACTCTATTCCTTTCACTGTAGTAGAGTATCAGATTATATTAATATGATAAATCATTTTGTTCATGTTAGTGATTTCTAGTTTGGAAATGTAATAAATAAAACTGCTATGAACATTCATTTGTAAGTTACTTTGTGATCCTATGCTCCCTTTTACATACAATTTATGAGGAAGTGTATTTCAAATGTACTAGATATCATCACTGTGGAATATTAGTTAAGATGTGTTACATTAATCTATGCTGTGGAATATTTAATGATGCAAAGATGTATTGCATTCTTTTATGTTGCATTTGTTTAACTCTGTAAAGCTATGTTACTTTTCAAGTCTAAAACACCTGATTTGTCTAATAAAGAGTTGAATGTCCAATATCTGGGCAGAGAAATTGATAGGCCTGGCTACCAGGCAGACAGAATAAATAGAAGAATAAGTGAGAAGAGGGAGGAAGGAAAAAAGGAGAAGGAGAGGAGAATAAATAAAAAAATAAAGAGAGGTAAAAAGCCCAGAGACAAAACACAGTTAAAGAGAAACAGGATAATTCAAGTCAGAAAAGCTGGCTAGAAAACAGCCAAGCTAAGGCATTCAAAAGTAAGAAGAAATTTCCATGTATTTATCTAGGAGCTGGGTGGTGGGTCCCCAAAGAGTAAAAAAAAACACAATAGGAAAGTTAACCTTTATAAAAATAACTGACAAACTATTTTCAAACTGGCAGTATCATTTTACATATCCACCAGTAAAGTGCAAGATATGGCTCAGCTTCCCCAAACATAATAAAAATAACTTATCAGACTTTTAATTTTAGCTATTCTAAGTGTAAGCAAGGTCATATTCCAATGTGCCTTTTATTTTCATCTTCACGTAGACCCATAATATTAAGCACTTTTTAGCATGCTTATTAGATATTTATATCTCCATTTGTTAAGATATCTGTTTAAATTTATATTGTGTCACTTGCCTTATTAAAATATGAGTGTTTCATGTTATGGACAAAACTCCTATATGTTGTAGCAATCGCAAATATTTCTCCCTCTATACAACTTGTCTTCTAATTTTCAACAAATAAAAATACACTTTTAATTAAATTGTGTGTATATGCAAGACTGCATGTTTGTAAGTGGATATGAGTGTGGCTGTATGTGTATATATGTATGTATGCACATGGGGACCAGAAGATGAGCTTGGGTATCAAATCATTCCTCATGCACCACCTGTCTTTGTTTGAGATAGCATTATTTACTGAGCTAGAGCTTACCAAACAGTCTAGCTGGCCAGGGAGCCCCAAAGATCCATCTATCTCCATCTTCCCCATGCTGGGATGGCGAGAGCACATTACAACACTCAGCATGCTTCCTTCTTCCCTTTCTTCCTTCCCCTGTCTTTCCTCCCTCTCCCTCCCTCCCTTTCTCCCTCCCTCCCTCCCTCCCTCCCTCCTTCCCTCCTTCCCTCCTTCCCTCCTTCCTTCCTTCCTTCCTTCCTTCCTTCCTTCTGTTACATGTCTTCTTTGATCATTCTCCACATTATCATTTTAAATTATTTTATTGTATTTATTTATTTATTTTGTGTGTGTATTACAGTGCACCTGTGAAGGAAACAAACAGGAGCTGGTTCTCTCCTCCTTCCATGTGGGTACCTCAGGTCACCAAGGTTGGTACCAAGTGTCTTCACCTGGTATGATTTAGCAGCTAAGCCATCTTAGCACCCCATTTGCCTGGCATTTCCATGTAGGTCCTCATACTTGCAAGGCCAGAATTTTACTGAGTGGTCTATCTCCTTGGTCCCCCCTTTTTTTTAAAGTTTATTAAATTATAAAAGTTTCCATTTCCACCCCCTCCCAACACCCTCCCACTCCCCCCAGTCCCTCTCCTCCTCCCTCTCCATTCCTAAGAGCAGTCAGGGTTTCCTGCCCTGTGGGTAGTTCAAGTTCCTCCCCCCTCCCTCCAGGTCCAGGAAAGTGAGTACCCAAACAGACTGGATCCCAAAAAATCCAGTATATGCAGAGGAAACAAGTCCCAGTGTCATTGTCAATGGTTTTTCAGAAAGACTCCGGGTCAGCCACATTCAGAGAATCCGGCCACATTCAGAGAATCTGGTTGGATCACATGCTCGTTCAGTTCCAGTCCAACTGGCCTTGGTGAACTCTCATTAGATCAGTCCCCTTGTATCAGTGGGTGATCACACCCCTCGTGGTCCTGATTTCCTTTTTCATGTTCTTCCTCCTTCTGCTCCTCATTTGGACCTTGGGGGGCTCAGTCCGGTGCTCCAATGTGGGTCTCCGTCTGTATCGCCATCCATCGTCGGATGAAGGTTCCCTCTGGTCTTGCCTTCTTTGCTCACGTTCTCTTTCCTTCTGCTTCTCGTTTGGACCTAGGGAGTTAAGTCCAGTGTTCCAATGTGGGTCTCTGTCTCTATCTCAATCCATCGCCAGATGAAGGTTCTATGGTGATAAGCAAAATATTCATCAGTATGGTTATGGGCCAAGGCCGGTTCAGGCACCCTCTCCTCTGTCCAGAGAACAATCCGGGGTTCTCTCCTTGGACCTGGGATCCCATTTATAATCAAGTCTCTTGTAAACCCTAAAATGACTCCCTTAGTTGAGATATATTCTTCCCTGATCCCATATTCATCCTTCCTCCCTCCCCCCCCCATCCCAGTCCCCCCGAGCTTTCCCCATTCCTCCCCTACTCCCTTCTCTCTAACCCTCTCCCCTTCCAACAACCCGGAGAAGATCTTCACCAACCCCTCATCAGATAAAGGCCTGATCTCCAAAATATACAAAGAACTCAAGAAACTAGACACTAAAACTATAATTGACCCAATTAAAAAATGGGGTGCTGATCTGAACAGAGAATTCACAACAGAAGAACTCCGAATGGCCAAAAGACACTTAAGGTCACGCTCAACATCCTTAGCAATCAGGGAAATGCAAATCAAAACAACTATGAGATACCATCTTACACCTGTCAGAATAGCTAAACTCAAAAACACCAATGATAGCCTATGCTGGAGAGGATGTGAAGTGAGGAGAACTCTCATCCATTGCTGGTGGGAATGCAAACTTATGCAGCCACTGTGGAAATCAGTGTGGCGGTTTCTCAGGAAACTGGGAGTCAACTTCCCTCAAGACCCAGCAATTCCACTCTTGGGAATATACCCAAGAGATGCCATATCTTACTACAAAAGCATTTGTTCAACTATGTTCATAGCAGCACTATTTGTAATAGCCAGAACCTGGAAACAACCTAGGTGCCCCTCAATAGAAGAATGGTTAAAGAAGGTGTGGAACATAAATACATTAGAGTTTTACTCAGCGGTAAAAAACAATGACATCTTGAATTTTGCATGCAAATGGATGGACATAGAAAACGCTTTACTGAGTAAGGTAAGCCAGACCCAAAAAGAGGAATATGGTATATATTCACTCACAAGTGGATTCTAGCCATAATTAAAGGTCTTTGAGCCTATTATTCGTGATCCTAGAGAAGCTAAATAAGAAGGTGAACCTGAAGAAAATCATGTAGCTATCCTCCTGGAGATTGGAAATAGACAAGAGTCCCAGGTAACCTTGGCCCCCCTTTTTTATGTTTACTGCAAGGTAGCACAGAATTTCCCATGTGGATTCCTTTAGGAATCTCACAGTTTTGTTTATTCCTATAGTCGTTTTAAGTAATTTAGTGTATGATGCAAAGTAATGGTCATTTTCATTTTTCTTCATGTGGTTATCTACTTATTCCATTACAGTTTGCCTTAAAAACTGGCTTTGCCAATGAACTATTATAGCAATACTGCCAACGTATTATCTGTGGCTTTAGCTCCAAGGTAGAGTTCTAATCTAACATATATAGAGCCCTGGGTTCAATCACTAGCAATGACAAAAAAAATGTTGAACAACATTCTATGGATAAAGAATATTTGTGGTATTTACTGATAGCCAAGGTAAAAAAAAATTACCTTGACCAATTTCAAAGTATCTTACAGTGAAAACTCCAGCTAATTTGGACTCCCCCAAACTCCAACATCAGACTCTCCAACTACAATGGGTATTCTCTTTGTGTTCAGGTGTGGAAAGTGCCTTCAAGCAGAAAACTGATGTGATAACAGAGATCTCTGAGCTATTCCTCTTCCCTCAGAGACATGCTGTTTGTAGTCCAAAGTCCAGAAATAGCTATCTCATGCGCTGTTTCCAGTTTTCTAGTAATTAATTGTCAGAAAGCAAGAACACATCAATCATTTCATTACTTCAGAAGTGCCTCCTGGGTTGGGAACATAACTCGATAAATAGTACACAATAAGTTTAGCCTGCACACTGTTCTATGTTGAATCATTAGGACAAGAAAAAAGAAAAAAGAAAAGAAAAGAAAGGAAGCAAAGAAGGAAGGAAGGAAGAAATTAAAAACAAAATACTATACTATAGCTAGTATATATTATTTGGTCTGGGGGTCTGGCTCAATGATAAACTATTTGCTTATTGTATATGAATCCTTGAGTTTGATCCTTAACACTGAGAAAATTATCTCTCAGTTAGTGTTGAGTGATCCACTACTAAACGTGAACCTATAATCATACATTGCTCTTATAATTTAGATCTGGAATGTCCCTCAAAGGCTCCTGTGCTGAAGTCTAAGTTCTAAGGATTCTTGAAAGTGATAGGAATATTAGGAAGTGAGATCATTTAAGATGTGCTTTGAAAGGAGCTTGGCCCATCCTTGTCTCTTTTTTCTTCCTGGCCACCATGAAGTGAGCAGATATGCTCCTTTTCACGCTGCTGGCATAATGTTGCACCTCGGCACAGGCTGATAACAATGGAGACAGATGACCATGGACTCAATGTTCTGGGACTGTGAGCAACGATACAATAAATTTGTCCTCCATTAAATAAAACACGGCTAAGAAAATAAAAAAGGAAAGAAAATGAGAGAGTCTTAGAAATTAGATGTGCAAGTCCATATAAATATCTACTTACACATATTGGGAGAAAAGTTGAAAAACTTTCCTATAAACTAAAGCAAAAAGACAAAGAAATAAGCAGTAAAAGAGAAATATCAAATTATAAGGTCAGACTAAGGTATTCGACAGCCAATGGATAGTACTTCAAGAGGAGGAGAAAATAAAGAAAAGAAATTGAGTAACTCAAAAACTTCCTCCATTGAAGGGCCATGTCACTGCAGGTTTAAAAGCTCAGAGCAATGATTAATGAAACACACAGCAGGGCACATCATCATGAACCCTCAAAACATCCCAAATGAATAGAAAAGATTTTCAACTTTCAAAGAGAAAGAACATGAAAAATGCACAGAATTTGAAAGAAAATAACAGAGCTTCTCGCCAGTAATACTAGACAGTAAAAGAGGAGCAATCCCTTCAAAATTCTAAGGCAAACTGCTTTCAGACCCAGAATTCCATACTTCGTGTCAAATATGACAAGAGACTAAAGACACTTCCAGACAGGCAAGTCTCAAAGACTAATCAGAAAAAGGAGATAATCCAACAGATACGATATCATAGTGTTCCCAAACCAGAACCAGCAAAATTGAGAAGTTAAATCTAATGATGGTGAAGGGAAATGGAGAGAGGACCAGTTGCTCAGCAGACTGCACAAACAGTCCATATTGAGATGGGTCAACAGGAGATTCATAAACAACTTACTGATCAATGATTCTGGGTCTTCCTATACAAAGAACTTATTGTTCTAGTAATAATAGGTAAACAGAAAATGAAAACTGTTGTGTAATAATAGTTTAAGATGTGTTACATTATTTATGTTGTGGAATATTTGTTTAAGGATGCAAAGATGTGTCACATTCTTTTATGTTGCATTTGCTTAACTCTGTTAAGCTGTGTTATTTTGTATTCCTAAAACACCTGATTGGTCTAATAAAGAACTGAATGCCAATGGCTAGGCAGGAGAGAGAAATAGGTGGGGCTGGCAGACAGAGAAAATAAATAGGAGGAAAAATCTAGTGAATAGAGGGGGGACTGAGAAAAGGAGAAGGAGAGGGGGACATCAGGGGTCAGCAATACAGCCACACAGTCAGTCACAGATATATAGAAAGAAGAATATATTTAAAAAAGTAGAAAACTCAGAGACAAAATTTAATTAAAGAGAAGCAGAGTAATGTAAGTTAGAAAAACATGCTAGAAATAAGCCCAAGCCAAGGCCAGACATTCATGAGTAAGAAGTACTCATGCATTTATTTGGGAGATGGGTAGTGGGCCCCAGCATTTATTAATTCCAAATAAAAAGAGCACTTGTAAAGAGGAAAACGGAGTCACGTAAGACATAGTTCACAATATTCACATTTCTGGACCATGAAACACTAAATATTAATTTAGCTGTATATTGAGGGAATAAAAGGAAGAGCTTTGTAGACTTGGAAAGCAAGAGTTTGATAAAGCTGGCATATTAAAAGGCAAATAATGTTTCAAAGTTCAAAGCAATCAAATTAATTAAGTACATTTAGAAATATGAAAATAATGAAATAAGTATAGGTGTAGAAATCAGGGGTAGAAAGGGCAGAATGACTACTGCTTTCACACATGTCTTAGAGGACAAGTCAATTTTTTAAACTCTAACTGTATGTTACTTTGAAAAACACGAATTTAAAGATATATTCTTGGAACTATTTCAAATTTTGCCTTGTATGCAATAACTCAAACACTGAAAAGTCAAAGAGACAAAATCCAACTCACTAAGGATGAATTTTTACCAGTGATCCACCTTCAACCCTCAGCCTACCCAAATCTTTTCAAAAACCTTCAGTCTTACTGAGGCCTGATTAGACATGAGTTCAAATTCAAAATTATAGAAAATATAAATGCCCTTTCCCAAGAACAGAAGAGATTAAAACCTTATGACTACTGCATTGGTCAATTTCTCTGAAAAACTCTTTGTGGATTTGTGCCTGCCTCAACCAGTTATGTCGTTCTCGTTACCAGGGTGTGGGGATGTGTTACGTGACCTTCTTCTGGAGAGATGTAAACAAACATCTACTTAGCCTGGATGCACCATTAGTGAACTGATGAGTTCATCTGACTTGTTTAGACAATATGATTGAGGAGTTTCTTGATGGGGTATGGGAGACCACAAAACAGCTGCACAAATAAAGTCTCACCAGCATGAATGGTGATTTCCATGACAGTAGCCATATAGCCAGAGTGACCCATTTCAATTAACCTCCTCCCCTCTATATAGTCTAGCATCTCTAGATCATGAAGTAATGTGCAATTTGGACTGGGCAGAATTCTCTACAGTTTGCAGGGACCTGCTTCCAGGGAATGGCTTAATTAGATCTAAGGTATGCTTACCCTCACATCCTCTTTTATTTTTCTGGGCAAATGTCAACAAGTAACAGCCTCAAGAGTCTCTTGTAAGTAGCCATAGCTGCTCAGATGAAGACAGATGGTCATTGTGATGAATGGACTATGTTCTATAGCAGTTGGAACTCCCTGTAATTCTAGTCCTCAGAGGCTAAACCCAAAGGATTGTAAATTTGAGTCCTGAGCTACAGGGTATTAAAATGTGACAACCTCACACACTTATACACATGATTTCTAGAGATCACAGATGATGCCTACTTTCCCTTCAAGCCCTTTAAAAGAATAAGTTTCGTCTCCACAAATATTTCCCACCTCTTTTTCATGTACAAATTCAGCACAGACAAGTCACTTAGTTTGACTCTCCCTCCCAGAATGTAAGTAATTGATGGATTCATTTTAACCAAATGCCATTAGAACAAAAATACTCTAACTCATCTTTTCATGGAGGTGGTCCTTCCACTGCAGTGCTTTTCAGACTAATGGATCTAAAACTCTTCAGAGGTACATCAAAAATGCATGTGCTTAAGCTCTATGCCTCCTCCCACTCAAGAGACACTGAAGCAATAGCTCCATGGTGGAATCTAAAAATTGACATTTTCTATAATGCTAAGGTGATTCTAATCTTGGGATAAAATACCCCTTACTTTGAAATGCTGTGCCTGTTAGCTTGTCAATAAAGCCCACATATATGCACTTAAATAACAGGAAATTCAGGGCTTTGAAGACTATGCATCTGAAAGCTTGCCCTTTTCCTCTGATGGCATTAAATGCAAAGGAAATCAAGAACTAAACTGCTGTTGCTGTCTCTTTAAAGAGCATCATTATTCCAAAAATGAACTATTTGCTTGCTTGCTTCACAAAGAAAAAGTTTTGCTAGCTGTGGGAGTAAAAGGTGTTATGATTGCAAAATTTTTGTTCACCAGACAAATCCCAGTCTTTTTCTATGGCTTTAGACAATGCTCTCTTAAGTGTTTGTACAGCACTTCAGAATCCTGAAGAGGTGGTTTAAGTGTGGGCTAATGCCAGTGTTATTTAGAGAACATACAAGCAGAGACTTCGAACTGCTCCAGGGGACAGAATAGTGGCCTGCCCAACAATGAATGGTACTTGCACTTTCCGAAGTCACTGAGGCACCATAGAGCACACTACTCACCACTCATCAAGTCATGGGAAGTGAATTTCTTTTCAAGTTCAAAGAGGAGAATCTGACCCAAACACTCCTAGGGACACCTTTGGTACTCCCATAAGAGCCTAGGCAAGAGCAGTAATAGAAAGATTCCTTTTCACATCTGACATTTTCCTAACGTCTTTGGCAAATCATTTTACTCCTCTGAGCTGATGGAATTAAGATATCAATATTTACCTCACAAGATGGTTGTGAAAATTGAATTGAGTTTATGAAAGTACACAGCACAACACCATTGTTCTTGTTGGAATCAATGTCAAATCAATCCCTTAACATCAATGAGAATTTCCTCCTGCTATGCCTAAGCTCAAGGCAGCACCCTTTCCCAATGAATACTGTGTGCCTTTTAATGGGGTTGGTTTTACAGGCAGGCACAGTTGGCTGTGTGTGACCTGTCAATTTCCAGTATGATAAAGAAGCAAATGGGTTGTGGGTTTTCACTCTAGGCAAAATCTCAATCTGAACCTTTGTTTTCACAATATTTTGATGAAGTTTATAGAGGAGGCATAGAAAATTTTTGAGATACCTAAATGATCAGCTAAAGCAAGAGCTCTCAAAGGTACAATGGAAGCAGAGCCATTTTCTGAAGGTCCAGTGGGTGATATGGCAAGAACATACATGTGTAGCAAATACTGCATTACACTTACAAAGGCTTACAGAGTCCTCGGACACTGCCAGTGAAGCAATGCTAAGAACAGCTTTGAGTATTTTAGTACACTTGCTGTGCTAAACAAGGAGTCTGAGACCAAACCTGATCCTCCTTCTAACCCTGAAAATAAGTAGCATGGGTAAAGTCTTTAAAAATCCCACAGAAAACTTGTATGGGCTCCTTTAACAAAGGCTTAGGTTCTCAAAAAGAACTATAAGCAGTGAATGTCGGGGCGACAATAGGGTTGCCATGGTGAGGCAATTAGGAAATGAAATTTACAGAAGTTTGGTGAGTTTGTTTTCCAGCTTCAGTAAGTCAGGAAGGTGTAGAAATCAGGGCAGAGAAAACAGTCTGAGAAAGCTGCATTTTCTATGCAAGTTTATCTGAATTTTAGGAGCCATGTCATTCACACTGTTCAAGGTCTTACAAGTGTGCTGAGAAAAGCTTGGGACCCACTGGTGGAACATACCTCCAACCTGCTCGATTCTGCCCCACGCAATGAAGAGTTCAAAGTACATACTTCCAAATTTTCTAATTCTCAGATATCAAGAATTGGTGAAAGAGCTGTTTTGCAGTTGGCAAGCAACTAGAGCGTAAGGATTAAAGTGGCTGCAGGGGAAAATAACGAGAATTAGACAATTGGGGGAGAGGCAAATTGTAAACTGGATTCCATCAGCTTATATTATAACATAATTTCAAATTTTTCATCTGAGCCATGTACCATTATTCAAAACTCATCTGCCTCCCCCAAACTGCGCTGTTTTAAGTGTCAGGTTGTACCATTATTCAGATACAAAGGTTAGAATCTCAGCCTTCTCTCAAAACATATAAACATAGAGTTGTTTCTCTGTAAGAATCATCCCCATTCCCCCCTCACTGTGATTAGGATACACTTTTGAAAGAAAATTGGTCAAGGCAAGTGTAAAAGCCAGGATCAATATGACATATAGCTGACATATACCAGTTTTGTGGTTTATATGCATATCTTTGAGTTCATCAATAAAATATTTGGCCTTATCTACCCCATTTGGAGAATCAAGAAACATATAGTTACATTTATTACTTTTTCTAAAAATAGATGGTCTCCATGGGAAAATGAAGGTCATTATTTTAAGTTGGAAAGAAAATTAATGCTTTTGAAACTAATGAGTAAGTAATGAGTTGATATAATCAAGGAGAGGTTAAAAGAGAATCTTATGGCTAAAAAATAAAAAATAAAGTAACAAGATTTAACTGGTTTTATTACTTAGAAAATATAAGAAAATGTTTTTATTTTTACCTTATAGCCTTTAGCAATGAGAATCAATAGCAATACCTAAATAGCAGTTATAATGAGTAAATATAAAATCATCCATCAATAGGAAGGCTATGTTTTCATGGTTTCAGGAGTCAGCACTGCACTTTCTGCTCTTCTCTAGCACATCCCATAGCTTCAGAATAATCTGTGCACCAAGTATTATCAATGTTTTCTCCAGGTCAACCCTCTCTCAGACCTGGACACTCCAACGCCTACTTAGTTGCAATTCCCAAGATAACAAAATATAATAATAATAAGCTAGTGTATACACAGAATAGCAGTGGGGAACGCATCCAAATGGCATAAAAGGGAATAACCACAAAAGGCAAAATTGGAAAGTTTAAGGAAAACAATTGTGATGAGGACAAGTCAGAAATGACCAAATGGCAGAAATAAGTCTTGTCATATTAATAATGACTTCAAACACAAATTTGGTAAAAATAAACCTAATAAAAGACAGATTAGCAGTACGTTTTAGAAAATTATTCATCTGAAAGAGTGTGGTGAATCATACATAGAATCCCAACACTTAGGCAGAGATAGAGGATCACTGAGGATTTGAGGTCACCTTGAGTTAAATAGTATGTGTCAGGCATACCTGGCCTACAGAGTAAGGCCTTGTCCCATGCTCTTATACAGACACCTGATCTGTCTCACGATGCAGTTCAATGGTAAAGTCCTTGCCAAAGACACAGAGTCTCTGGATTGATACACTTTTAAAAAATGATTCTGTGTCTGCTGCCATTGAGACCAAGATGGCTAGGAGAATCTCTACCTTCCTCAAGAATGCCTGATCAGGTATGGAACCTACTACTGTAGAACCTTCCTAAGATATAAACCGATGACATGAGCACAGAATAAAAGATTAGCAACCTAAGAGGAAGGAACAGGAGCACAAAAGAAAGATAGGACCAAAGCAATACCAAAAGCCATCAGGGCATATAATCCTGGATCTCTACACATGAAATTCGGGGTATATAGTGATATGGTATGAGCACTAAAGGGTGCAACCTCATCCCTCTGACCTCTTTCTTGAATTGCATCTGCTGAGTGCATAAAGATTTTCTTAGCAGTCTTTGTATATTGCTGGTATCTCTAACTCCCTGGAGTCCACATTGCATCATCTGATGGAATGTCATAGCTTCAGACCTTGCTCTCTTGGGGGCTGATTCTTGAGAATCTCAGCCTGCCACACAATGATTGACTTTCTAGGACTTTAAAAAAAATCTGCATGGATGATTCTAGGGTTCCATAACTATTGTATTTTACACGTCTTCAAAACCAACAATGAGACCCCTTGGACCATACTTGCAAGGGCTTTTGTGTACCTTGTTAGGTAAACGTGGGAATATATTTCCCTAGGGAATCTATTTCAGCTAAGCTTTTTGCTGTTTGCTAGGGTGTGCTGCAGAGAAATTTCCCTGACTCAGGAGCCCTAGCAGGAAAAAAGCTGTGTGGTTTTAAAACGCGGCTTACTGGGCTGTGCCACCAGTGCAAACTCTGGTTCTAAAGCATTTCAATGGTTTTTATGAGACTGGATGTTTGTGTGCCCACTTGGGATCAGAAGGAAAGTACTCTGAGACCATGCCAATGGCTCAGCACTCCCCATCTTCACCTGGGCAGATGGCGGGATCAGGCTTAGGCAAATGGGAGAGCATGGAGGATTTCGGCTGCCATACAGAGAGATGTTTCCAGGCTGCGCAGTCCTCTGCACGTCAGATTTGGCTGTAACTTGGATGAAGAGTTTCTGGGCTGCACGATCAGTCTCAGAGTTAAACTGCTGAGTGCAGCTCCTACGTGGCGGTCACAGAGCTAGCAGAAAATGGTATGTCCTCCATTTTGAAATTGGAGAGAGGTGGAGCCAACATCCAGAGCAGCCCTACCCCCTGCAGCTCAGAGGAGCAACTGATTCAGAGTCACTGATTCAGAGTCACAAATGGCCCTGGGCGGGGCAAGCATGTAGTACCTGTTTTTGAACTAGGAATGTCACACCTTAGATTCTTAAGTGTTTAGCGATTTAAAAGCACAAAGCAAAAAAAAAAATATTCCTGGACAGTAAAAAATTATAGATTACAATAGGACAGATTCAGACATAAAAGACCTCTAAATGGGTCACAGTGTTGGATGAGTGTATGTAGGCTTGGGAGAGAAAAGAAAAAGAATATAGAGAATAAAGTTAATGCCTTAAAAAAGTGGGTAAAGTCTTTAAAGAGACAGAGTTCAGATAGTTATAAATTAAAAGAAATAAATAAAAATAAGCCATGTAAAAATGGAAAATTCACAGAGAGTCTCGATTATATACATTGTGTTTTCTTTAATTTTTTGACTGTGAAGGAGCTAAATACAGAGAGACATTTCATTGTGTGGTCTGCCAAACTACATATATGTTCTAAAAATATTATGACTTCAGAATTTGGATCTAAGGATATGATAGTTTGGAAAAGAGATTCTTCTTTTGTTTTACAGAGGATGAGACCCTGTGGATTGCTTCTATCCCAATATGGTATGATAGACAATGCCCTCCTGAAAGGTTGCTGTGAACACCTTCAAAAAATTACTTCATTCAGCTGCCAACTGAGAAGAACCTAGGACATAGGTTATACCATGAAAGACCTGATTAACAGCGCCCCCATAGAGCATGAAGCAGTTTGGAGAGAAATAACTGCGCCCATATTACCAAACATTGCTTATAAATGTTCTTTTACATTTAAAGGGGGATATGATACAGATATGAATAATTTACATTGGTATTAATTTTGCACTGTTGATATAAATTTAAGGTCAATTTTGTTATATGTATATGTATTTCTGATCTTGATTAAGGTATCGTGATTGTAGTTCATTTAAAAATGTAATGTATAATTAGGAAAAGTAGGTTGTTAATGGATAATCATCAATAATAGTCAAGCTTGTAGTCATGGTAGTTAGATTTTCTAGATATGTAGAGATATATTTCAGTTAGATAGGCATTCTTCATATCTTTCAAAGACTACAGAATATGTAATTTAATGTTTTAATAACTTAGGGCTTTTCATGACAATGAGACATGTCTGTTCCTGGCAGCACCAATCTACATCAAGAGGAAGATGGGCATCGAAAAGACTCCTTATGGAGGTGGTTGCCATTTGGGAAAGAAACTGATCTTGCCTGGACTGTTGCATTAACTGGACATGAAGAACCCACAGAGAGAGGACTGCTAAACTTGCCTAAAGGTGAGATGATCCTTTGGGTCTCCTGATTCATGAAAGAATCTGCGAGACATTCTGCAGTATACAAAAGAAAGTAACTGAACTGTCTTTAAAAGTTCCTGCTTCATGGAAATGTCTGCTGAATACTATGGGCCTGTAGGCCGAAGATGGATGCCCCAATGGTACAGAGGAACTTTGGGTGACTATCCAGGCAGTGAGTTGTCTCTGTCATTTCTAGAGTTTTGGGAGTTGCTTACTTCTCATTTACTTAGGCAATATTATATCCTTCTGGAGTCTTCAATGGAGTTGAAGAATGGTTAGTTGCAGTTATAGTTTTCATTAATTATGATAAAAGATAAAATATACATAAATATTGTAACTGCAATTTTTGCTTGATAACTGTTTTGTTATATGTAATTTTACTATGTTAAAGCCTTTCTTTTTGTTCTATCAGAAAAAGTGGAAATGATGTAGGAGGCTCTTCTTTCTATGTGTTGCTTTCATTGGTTAACTAATAAAGAAACTGTTTGGCCTGGTAGGTCAGAACATAGGTGTAACATGAGGGCCGGCTTGTTGGGGTTTCTGTCCCGCCCAGTACCCCACAACTGGCATACCCCAAGGAAAATCAATCACACAGAGAACTCTATAAGTTATAAAGCTGATTGACCCATTAGGTCAGGCTACTTATTAACTCCTATAACTTATGTTAACCCATTATCCTTATCTACATTAGCCACATGGCTCCGTACCTTTCTCAGCTGGGCAAGTTACATGCTGCCTCTTCGGTGGTCTGCGCAGGAATGGCTGAGGGAGCTTCTGCTTCCAGAATACTCCCAGTCTCTTTGCTCCACCCCTACTTCCTGTCTGGCTTTCCCGCCTATACTGCCTGTCTGGCCAATCAGCATTTTATTAAAATATGATTGACAGAATACAGACAATTCTCCTGCATCACATAGGTAGGCAGGGAAGACAGAACTGAATTCTGGGAGGAAGAAAGCAGGGTCAGGGGTCAGAGAGAGAGCCACCACCATGAAGCTGCCAGGTCAGACATGCTGAATCTTTTCCGGTAAGCCATGAGCTCATAGTGAGATACAGATTATTAGAAATGGGTTGAATCAATATGTGAGAGTTAGCCAATAAGAGGCTAGAACTAATGGGCTAGGCAGTGTTTAAATGAATACAGTTTCTGTGATTATTTTGGGGGTAAGCTAGCTGGGATCCAGGCAGGAATGCAGCCCACTGCTCCTTCTACAACACACGGCTACAGAGGCATAGCCCAAGGGCTTTGCTGCTGTGATTTTTTTTTTTTGGTTTTTCCAGACAGGGTTTCTCTTTAGCTTTGGAGATTTTACTGGAACTCACTTGACCTCGAACTCACAGAGATCCACCTGCCTCTGCCTCCCTAAGTTTCGGGATTAAAGGTGTGTGCCACCACTACTGTCCAGCTGCTGCTGTGAACTGTTATTCACAATATTAATTAGTGGTTGTGTTTAAATTCAGTCTCCTAAAAAGCCTCAAAGCATGGACTAATGTAGATAAGTAAATGGCAACAAAGTGGCATGAATAGAAAATTCATGCTAGAATCTTCCTTCTGATCTGCAATCTCAGGAGCACAGTCATTTCTGCCTGCACTCCTCTATACTCCTATTATCATTCCAGTCTTTTAAGTCCCACCAGCATAACACATTGCACAATTTCAGTCCACAGCTGGATGGCTCCAGGCATCTAATCATATAGGAAGACAGAAACTTCCTCACAGAATGGTATGATTCAAAAAAATCTTCTAACACCATGGAAGACCTGAAATAATTAAGAAAGAAGGGGCCAGGAACAAGCTATCACTCTCCAAGGCAGGTCCCAATGACTTACTTCCTCCACGTAGGCTCCACCTCTAAACAGCCCGTCCAGCTATGACTTTATGTTCCAAGCATGAACTGGACATGACCATCAAACACCTTAAGCAATCAATGGCTCCAAAGAACTCACGAGCAAAATCAGACAATGGTTTCATAAAGATAAAAATGGAAACAGCATGGCAAAATATAGACATGAAAGCAGCTATAGCTGTGACTTGAAATAAGTACATAAAAAGAGAAGCTATATCACAAAATCAATAATCTAATTTTATATGGCTAGAAGACAGAAAAATAAAAGTAATCTGTATCCAAAGGTAGCAGTTGGAAGGAAATACAGGTTAAAACAGACGTAGATGAAACAGGGATAGAAAACAATAGCCAGTCAATGAAAATCTACATCCTCAAGGAAGGGCATAACACTAAAAATAAAATTAAAATTGGTCTTCACAGGTCATGAGGAAGCATTTGTGTTTAGGAAATATGTCTGTGGATGGGTATCTTGCTCAAGGATATGTCTAACTGTGTTTTTGTGGGGAGTATTGGGATGTCAGAACTATGGTTATAATGTCCACATTCCTATGTAGTTTCCTGTACTGCAGTTCAGAGCAATGCAAGGAAACAGTAGCTAATATTTATTACCAAAAAAGAATATTGGAGAGATTTCTAGTCCTAAATCCTCCAAAACTTTGCCTAGTATCTTAATGACTGAGCTCATTTATCTACCTGGGTCCTAGCTTTCTCATTTAGAAAGAAGTGATATACCAGTGTAATAAGTTCTGAAATAACTTTCTCCTCAAGGTCCCAGATTTGTATAGAAATCAGTGCAAAGTCCTTGAACTTCATGAGCATATAAACTCATTCATAGCCTTATTTTACACTAGCATCCCTGATGTAAATCAAAAGTAAGGCCAAGGTTAATAAAGGAATAGGACATGTAGCAGCTTGAGTTTAGCTGAGGATATTTGAGTATTCCTACAGCCAAAGACTCAGAGAATACTCTCAATGAAAGAACTTCATTGAATTGCAGAGTTCATATTCAAGAGATGGTTCACACAATCTACATAATCAATGAAGGGCATAACACTGAAAAAAATTAAAATTGGTCTTCACAGGTCGTAAGGAAGCAATTTTGTCTTATAAAAATATCTAGGGATAGGTATGTAGCTTAAGTAGATATATCTTGCTACATTTGTGTTGGGGGATAATAACTAAAAGTGATAATGAAAATAAATGCAAATGAATAGAAAGTTGATCTAAGACTAAGTGTAAATCAAAGAAAGCTACACATCTACCAGAAACACACACACACACACACACACACACACACACACACACACACACAAACTGAATAAGGCTATATAGAACAAAGCAGAGACAATTCAGGAAATAGTATACACAGAGAACTGAGGATTTATGTCAAAAGTCCCCAAACTTGCATAATAGAAACACAGGGAAAATTAAAATCCCTAATCCTTGCTATGGACCTGTGCCATTTCCATCAGAATGACTAAGGGTGGGAGTCAAACATTTTCAAGCCCCTGGTAGACTGTAGTATGAAGCAGGATGTGGGAACTAGTGGTTTAACTGATCAATACCAAAATCACCATCATTGCCGACTGCCTCTGAGGAAGCACAAATGGCAAAGAAGCCCTCCCACCTGGGGCTATTTATCCAATCAATACCCGAGGTAAGATTCATGAGTATTAGACTTCTTGAATCTTCCTTGCAATCATGGTCTTTGTTCTTCCTCGGGAAGCAACTCTGCATTATTGCAGCATCAGAGCAGAAAGGGAAGTTTCCAAAGAGAGGGAGAAGAATGACTCCCAAAGCTCTTTATGGAGAACTCTCTGGGGTGGTGGTAATGTTGACACAGTGTATTGCAGCTGCTCGGTAAAGCAGCACGCACTAGCCAGTCTGCGTGTTTATTTAGGATGATGAATGCAGGGTGTGAGGGGAGATGAAAGCTGTCACTTGTTTGCACTGTGAGAGAGGAAGGAATGCACATTTCCTTTTCTTGTTAATGTGACTTTCACAAAAGAGAAGGGATGGTGGGAGTTTGGCAGTATCTACAGCCTCTTAGCACCGCTTTCCCTGCTGCATTCACTCAGATGTTTATCAGCTTGAAACCATGTAAGTTTGTATTTGAAAATTATAATATGTATTTATGTATACAAGATAATATATTTGCATATAATATTGAATGAATAAGTAAAGTTAATTGGCCATTATCTCAAACATTTAATGTTTGGGTTTTTTGTTTTGTTTAGTTGGTGTGGGTGTGGGTGTGGGTATGGGTGTTACTGTGTGTCTGAGAACATCTGAAATTGACTTTGGAGGACAGACACTATGATGTTCCTCATTTCTTTACTAGTTGCAGTAACCATGATGACCTAATTCATGCTTTCATAGCATTGACTATGATCTTCCCATTTTCTGGACCCTCATTCCCAGAAACACAAAAATGTAATCTCTTGTAAACAGAGGTTTCTCTGCCCCACCTCATCCTGCAGCAACTTCTAAATAATCACTCAGATGATGTGGGATTTCCCTCTGTATGCTATGATTACTCTTGGTTAATAAAGGAACTGCTTTGGGCCTATAGCAGAGCTATAGGGAAACAGAGCTAGGTGGGGAAAACTAAACAGAATGCTGGGAGAAAGAAGGCAGAGTCAGAGAGAAGCCATGGAGCTGCCACCGGAGACAGATGTGCTGACACTTTGCTGGTAGGCCACAACCTCGTGGTGATGCACAGATTAATAGAAATGGGTTGAATTAATATGTAAGAGTTAGCCAATAAGAAGCTAATGGGCCAAGAAGTGATTTAATTAATACAGTTTCTATGTGATTATTTCGGGTCTATGCTAGCCAGGTGGCCGGGAACCAAAAAGTGGCTCACTTTCCTTACAACACTCAGAGGCTTAATATTAATTATAAACTGCTTGGCCTATAGTTCAGGCTTACTACTAATTAACTCTTACATTTAAATTAACTCATTTCTATTAATCTATGTATTTCCATGTGGCCATAACTTTTACCAGTCTGCTGGCATCTTGCTTCTTGGATAACTGGCTTGTGTCTCTCTCGACTCTATCCTTCTTCCTCCATGTATTCAGTTTGGCTTTCCTTCCTAGCTATATTCTGCTTTGCTATATGCCAAAGCACTTTTTATTATCAACCAATGAGAGCAACATATATTCATAGCATACAGAAGGGTTATCCCACAGCAATATCTGTTTTTCATATCTTCTCTTTTCTATCTTCCACACATGCTTTAGAACACACAAAATGTTTCTTTTCTGACTTATTTCAATTAGCCCAAGGTTATCCAAATCCATCCAATTTGTTATCAGTTTTATTTATTATTTGTTATTCAGTTTATTTGTTATTCAGGCTTAAAAACTGAATATTGCTCCATTGTATACATTTATGTTTTCTTTCTCAGTTCATCCCTTGATAGAGACTTTGGTTGATACTATAATCAGGCTGTTATGAATAGTACTTCAGTTAACTCAAAAGTACAGATGTCTGGTTGGCATAATGATTTCATTGCTTTTGGATATATACACAAAGTAATATCTCTGAGATCATCTGAATAGTTAACTATTTTGATACAAAAGTTTAAGTCCAACATTATCATATTTTTAATGTAGGTGATCCTCAAAATATTGAAAGTGTTTCTCTGAACTCCACCCTTTCTTCTCCCATTTTCTTTCCTTTCCTCCTTTTACTGATATTTCTTTCTTCATACTGTCCCCTTGTATTAGTCAGGGTTCTCTTAAGGAACAGAACTGACTTATTATATTATATGTGGAATCTGTTAAACTGACTTATAGGATGTACTCCTAGTAGTACACTAATGGCTATCTCATTATTTCAGGCCAAGAATCTGGTCATTATTCAATCTATAAGACTGAGTGTCAAAAATTTGTTCAAATTTTGCACTGAATTCTGTAGGAGTCCCGGAGAGCTATGAGAAACAGTCTACATTGGAATCCTGAAGAAGTTTGATAGATGAAGTTACCTGTGCGAGTCAGAACAAGGAGACCAAAAGCAAAGATTCCCTCTTTCATGTTTTTTTGTGTAGGCTGCCACCAGAATGTGTGACTCAGATTTAAGGTAGATCTTCCCATTTCAAATAATCTGATTAAGAAAATATATCACTGGAGTTCCCAGCAACTTGGATTTTAGTTGACCCTATATGTAGTCAAGTTAACAACCAAGATTAGCTCTTACATCCCTTTTTCTCCCTCACATTCTTCCTCCTCATCTTTTTTCTCTAACTTCTTTTCTCCATCTCCTTACTATGCTGGCAAGAACCATGCAGTTGCTACACAATAGCTACATCAAAATATTATAACCTCAGTTAAAATGACTGTCTTCTTGCTGTATTCTCACACGGCAGATGTAGCAGATATTCCCAGAGTCTTAGTGTGAGGCCACTTCTGGCCTTATCTAGCTACCTCTGGATACCCACCCCCCACTTCCCAATATCATTTAACTTAAAGTTGGATTTCAACAGTATAGTAGGATGAGAACATAGTTACTCCATCATTAATGCTTCCTAAATAAGAATATTCATCAGACCACACCAGTTGACATCCCAAGGTAGGTGAAGAAAAGATCACGAGGTTCCACACCTAGATTAAGAGTTAAATTCATTCAGTGGCTGCTGAGGTTGGGAAAATCAGTTCTCTCCAAGGGCAGTCCCACTGACTGATTATCCAATCTCAAGTAGTAAGCTCTAAACACAGAGGAGGGGTGCTATGGGACAATGGTCTCGTATCCTGTAAAGATTTGTCATTTGTACTGATTTAATAAAATGCTGATTGCCCAGTAGCCAGGCAGGAAGTATAGGTGGGACAACCAGGCAGAAAGTATAGGCAAGGAGACCAGAACAAGAGAATTCTGGGAAGAAGAAAGGCTGAGTCTGCAGTTGTCACCCACATGCAGAGGAAGCAAGATGAGAATGTCTTACTGATAAAAGGCACCAAGCTACATGACTAACACAGACAAGAATTATGGGTCAATTTAAGATGTAAGAGTTAATAAGAAGCCTGAGCTAATAGGCCAAACAGTTTATAATTAATGTAGACCTCTGTGTGTTTCTTTGGGACTGAATGACTGTAGGACCAGGTGGGACAAAAACCTCTGTCAACAGGGGGCAGGGTTCTTAGTTCAACAACAGTTAATTGTAGAAGAGATTATTATTATTATTAATACAATACAGGAGGGTGTGGGAAGAAGCTGAACAGAAAAGGGAGAGGTGATAATCATGTAAACATAGTGTACTCACAAATAAAATCATCAAAACTCAAAACCTTACAGAGAGAACTCATTTCCAATCTAGCATCACCATTTAGCATTTCAAATGAAGATAATTGAGAAGTACAAGATGTTGAATAAATTTATTTGAAGTTATCCTATATAGTATATAGGAGTTTTGTCTTCTGTCACTGTTTTATACTTACTATCAGGTAATGTTTTCAGTCATCTTCTTATATATTCAGTGTATTATACAGCCTGCGATCCTAAGATCCTAGGAAAGGTAACAACTAGGACCAAACTAGATGTATCTGTTTGGGTTATTATTTTACTTGAGAAATGCTCATTGAGAGATAAAACCATACACATAAATGTCACATGTACCTTCCTAATTCACAAGGAGCTAGGTTATCCACTTGAAGCAATGAGGCAAATACCCAATACCTAAATTATTTCATTACTCACAGAACACATACTAAACACTTGCTACATGTTGGAAATCTTGGTAAGAGCTGAAGACTCACAAATGTACTTGACCCATGAGTTTCCCTAGTTTCAGATCTATGGGGTGGAGGTGAGACAGACACTCATGCAAAATTAACACAAGTTGGGAAGGTCTAAAATACAGTCACAGAGTGTTAAGATATATGTTTCAGAGAGACAAGTTAGTTTAGAAGAGGAAAGCTAATTGGTGCTTGGAAATGTACTTGTTTTAATTTGATTTCTGTTGTTATGATAAACAGTTTGATCAAAAGCAACTTGATAGAAGAAAGTATTTATGTCATAGTTCAATTCTAGGTAATATTCTATTACTGAAAGAAGTCAAGAGAGAAATTCAAGCAGGAGCAGTTGATGGAGGAGGGTTATCTGTCTATTGTGTTATTTTCATTGGTCAATAAAGAAACTGCCTTGGCCCTTTGATAGGACAGAAAATTAGGTAGGCGGGGTAAACAGAACAGAATGCTGGGAAGAGGGCAATGAGGCAGACGCCATGGAGCCAGCCATCAGGTCAGACATGCTGAATCTTTCCTGGTAAGCCACACCTCGTGGTGTGATACAGATTATTAGAAATGGGTTAATATCAAGATATGAGAGTTAGTCAGTAACTAACTCTCTAGAGATAATGGGCCAGGCAGTGCTTAAATGAATACAATTTGTGTGTTGTTATTTCTGGGACTAAGCTAGCCGTGCGGGAGCCGGGTGAGGCGAAAAGCAGGCCTGCCCGCAGCTCCTCACTACAAGCAGTAATGTCAAACATAGAGAAATCTTGCTTACTGACTTTCGCCCCAGCTAGCTTTCTTATACAGCCTGAGATTCCACAGTCCACGGTGGGCTAAACCCTCCTGTATCTATTATCAATCAAAAATATCCCCACAGACATGCCCACAGGCCAGTGACATTAAATAAATACCTTAATTGAGTCTCCCTCCGAAAACTCTAAAACTGGCAGTTAACGGGTAATGATAACTAGAGTACTCAAAAGAATCACAGTTCATCTGACTATTGGTAGATCACTAACTAATTGACTATAAGTGAAGAAGTGAGAAAAAGGAAATTGTAGAGAAAGCACATAACATCAATGTGGTTAGAAATGACCATGTGTATTTATACCAACATGGAGAATGAAATGGGTGGAACATTAAGAAACAGGCCTATAGCTGAGAACAGGGTATTGGATGCCACACAAGCATTTGCTACTTAAAATGAATGAAGATTTTCTGATACCAAAATAGTTCTTACTTTCTACTACTACTGGTGCGGGAGAATTATCTGTATTCTGTCAATCATGTATTTTAATAAAATGCTGATTGGCCAGGCAGGAAGTATAGGTGGGAAAACCAGACAGGAAGTAGAGGTGGAGCAAAGAGAACGGGAGTATTCTAGGAAGCAGGAAGCTCCCTCTCCTGTTCTGCCCAGGCCACCGGAGAGGAAAGATGTAAGCTGCCCTGCTGGAAAAGGTACTGAGCCATGTGGCTAACGTAGATAAGGATAATGGGGTAACATAAGTTATAAGAGCTAATAAGTAGCCTGATCTAATGGGCCAATCAGCTTTATAACTTATAGAGATCTCTGTGTGATTGATTTTCTCTGGGACTTGCCGGTTGTGGGGTACCAGGCAGGAACAGATACCCCAACAAGCTGGCCCTCATGCTACATACTACCACTCTTTTTCAAACTGTCCTGAACATTGTCTTCCCATATCTTCAATTCTATCCAAATTAACCAATATAATGCATTAAATCATACATTTTATAGCCATCAGGTTTGTGTATGTCTTTGAAAGTTTCAATGAGTGCTCACTAGGATGTCTTTTGTAACTGGCTTGTTTGACTTGTGTAACCCAAAGAGAGCAGAACTCTCTATGGTACCCATATAAGTGACTTCTTTCCCATCGTTCTGTTGTAATGAGGCCATTAGTTTGTTTCCCAGCTGAAATAATCACACAGAAACTATATCATTTAAAACACTGCTATTCCCTTTAGCTCTAGCTTCTTATTGGCTAACTCTTACATGTTAATTTAATGCATCTCCATTAATCTGTGCATCACAAAGTTTCAGCATGTCTGTCTCTGGCAGTGACTCCATGGCTTCTCTAAACTCTGTCTTCCTTCTCCCAGCATTCAGTTTAGTTTTCCCCACCTTGCTCTCTTCTTTTACCTTGTCACAGGCCAAGATAGCTTCTTTATTAACCAATGATATTCACAGCATACAGAGGGGAATCCCACATCATCATTCCTGTGTCCTTCCAGGGTATTTGACCACAACCTGTGTAATGTTGAGATGGATGTTATATTTGGTATATTTTGCAAGAGCATAGTCTTTATTCAATCTTTAGTGCTCTAGTGTGACTATCAATGTGAGCTATCAATGGAACTAAAATAAAACACAAAGACTACTGTTAACTTGGAGGTCTTTATCAATGAGATACGTGATATGGTGTGTATGAAGGTGGGGCAAGCCTCTGCATTTCCTTCAAATCAAGCAGTTGTGAAGAAAAAAATATAGCAGAGATGCTTCTTGAGCATGGAGACCTTACGAAGAGTTGTGATAGTTAAAACTGTCTATCACCTGCATTGCATTGAAAGATGCCTCTGTGTGTGGGCAGGCAATTACAAAAGCAATTACATCATAAAGGTTCTGATCTTACTCAATGTGGACAAGGATAGTACAGTTATTAAAACATCTTCAACTTTAAATAGAAGTCAAGAACTTTGCACTTGAACAATAGGAAAAGTACCTTGAGGGCAGCTCAATAGTTTCCCAGTGCCCCACCACCATCCATTCCAACCTCCAGGGTATACAACTGTTGTTTGAAAGGTTTTTTCCCCTTTCAAAAGGGAGAGACAGGACACCTGTTCACCAAAGATATTCTACAGAAGGATTTAGTCAGATTTAGCCATCCTTGTGCTCACAGACTGTTGTGCCATGTTTAAGGGACCGTGAATACTGTCATCTTGGCATTATCCACTTGATGCTAGCTTGAAAGCACAGAGAAAGCGAGAATTATGCATGGGATCATGGCCACTTAAACTGAGATCACACAGGAAGGCAGAGAAGACCACACCATGTATGACAGTGTCATCATCCTGCAAGAAAACACTGAGAGAGCCATAAGTAAATACGAGAATCCAAGATGCTAAAAATACCAAAAGCATGGATTATCTCTCAAGCAAAGTTACAGTTAAGAATGCAACAGACCATACAAGTCGATAATATAGGATTGGATACACTCAAACTGTTGGAGCTCAAATGATACCAACACATGCCCCCAATACCTGATGTGTGGTATAGGAGAATTGTCTGTAATCTGTCAATCATGTTTTAAATAAACATTGATTGGCCAGGCAGGAAGTATAGGTGGGAAAACCAGACAGGAAGTAGAGGTGATGCAATGAGAACAGGAGAATTCTGGGAAGGAGGAAGTTGATTCCTCCCACTCCTGCCCAGACCACCAAAGTAGCAGGATGTGACTTGCCAGCTGAAAAAAGTACGGAGCCATATGGCTAAAATGGGTTAATATAAGTCTTAAGAGCTAATAAGAAACCTGAGCTAATGGGCCAATAAGCTTTATAACTTATGGAAATCTCTGTGTGATTTTCTTTAGGACCTTAATGGCTGGGGGACTGGGCAGGACAAAAACCCCAACTAGCCAGCCCTCATGCTACAGATGTGGAGCCAAAAGATGTCCTGTTTTGCCTGCTGTGTTGCAGCCTTGCTTTGGTTCTTTGCTTCCCTGCTGGTCGCCCATTCCTGTTTTGGTGGGAGGTTGGTCAAGACAGGGTTTCTCTGTATACAGCCCTGACTGTCCTGGACCTCACTTTGTAGGCCAGGCTGGCCATGAACTCACAGAGATTCAACTGCCTCTGCCCCCCTAGTGCTGGCTACCCTTTACTCTTTTTTAAATGAAAGTATTTATTCTCTTCTACTGTGCATTATGTGAACTGTTCTTGCTTTTCAAAGGACTGACAGCTAAGAGTTTTCCTTGAGACTCAGTGGAACCTAGACTTGGACATTAGTAAAATGTTGCAACTGTTAAATTTTTGGGATCTCTTAGATAATAATTTATGTCCATTTTTCACTCTGAGAGGGTCACAACCTTTGGGGTGGTTGGAATGTTACAGATTGAATGTGAAATGTCTCTCACAAACATGTGTGTTATATTCTTGGTCCACTGTTTTGTCTGATATTGGAAAACTTGGGGATCAGGAACTATATGAATGAAACAGACCATGGGGTTTGATTTCCAGGGAGTATTTTATTCCTAGCATTTTTCTCTATCCCTCCCTTTATTTTCTGTCCACCAGAATATAAACTGTTCTGGCCACATGCTTATGCAGCCTTGCTGCTCTGCCTTACAACCAGCTCCATGAAGACAGAGACGAGTAACCATGAACTGAAACCTCTGTAACAGAGAGACAAAGGCAACATCTCCTAGACTTAAATTGTTTCCATCCGATATTTTGTCACAGAAATGTACATCATAACAGCCCCTGAGAAATGAGCTTTCTATCCATGGAAGAGTAGATATTAGAATCAGCTTCTCTCATCTCTAGGTGAGATGTCACACTCACCAAAGATTACTAGGATAGAAAGACTCCACCTCCCTAGTGAGTTGCAAACCCCACCCACAAGAAAGAGGGAACTCCTAAAAGAGAGTTAGGTGACAAGAATCTGTATGACAGGGTGGGTCACTGTGGTGGACATAGTCTGCCTCCTTCTTTACCATCCTGATATACTTTTTACTTTGCTGGCACTGTTCCTAAGAACACCCAGAGTAGGGATTAAAATGGGGCCATTTTAGTTCCTCAATGGGCTCACTTTCTAGACCATTTTAGATTCTCATACAGGTGTACTAGAAGTTAACTAAATCTTGTTCATGCCCTCTCCCTTTATGCCATTCCTCAAGCCCACGAGACATTAAGGAAGTGTTTCCTTTCTATGTCTGGCCAGTACCTAGTTCATTTGCCTAGAGATACAAAAGGATAGCTGTTGTTGTCATTTGGGATTCTTTGCTTGGACAGACATGTAGTCCTGAACATCTAACTGTGCCTTTGCATTTTTAGCAACTTCTCACATAACCAGTGACTGCTTGGTTTTGCTACCAACAGTAGGATGAGATTCAGTCAACCATATGACACATTTTCCATTTTCTGTATGAAGTGTTTATTTTCCTGGTGCCATTGTTTTTGTCATTTTGATAATATTAAATTTATAATTGGTTGGCTTTTATTTTCTTTTCATTTCCATTGAGAAAACCTCATTTGAATCAATGTCCTTTACCATGTACACCTCTTAAGTTAGATTATACACTTTCCTTGCCCTTTAGGTCCTTCCCATACTGAGAACTCTCCATTGACAATTTATTCTGTAGTTAACAAAGCTGTGTTTCACTATTTTTAAATAATGTTCAGGCATGTGTGTCTATGTATGGGTATATCCATGTGAGTGCAAGTGAACAAAGAAGCCAGAGCAATCCCCTGGAGTTGGATTGACAGGCTGTTGTGAGCCTCCCAGACATGGGTATCAGAATCTGAACTCAGGCCCTGTACAAGAGTAACACATTCTGTTAACTACTGACCCATCACTCCAGCTCCTAAAGTTACTTTTTTAAATGAAGATATGTTACATTTTAAATTTATTTTATTTTTTTATATTATAATATAACAGCATTTCCAACTTCCCATTCCCCTTTCAAATATTCACATATACCCCTCCTTTCTCTCTTTCAAAGGTATGTACTACCTGTTCATTAGTTGTGATATGCATGTATGTATAAGTATAGACATATGTATTCTTAAATATGTAAATACAACCCTTTCAATCTATACAGTAGTATTTGTAAGTATGTTTTCAGGGTCAACCACATAGACACATTATGACAGATTTTTAGCTTCTTTGTTGCTTTCATGATCTTTATTTAGTGTATTGAAAATAAATATAATATAACAAATCCTATTCTGTAACCCATGTCAGTCTGTCTGGGACATGGGGAGAAGTCAGAATACTGAAAACTCAAGACTGAGTGTTATAAAAGGAGCAAACTGTTTCTAAGACTTTGTATTGCACAAGTGACCCCAAAAACTTCTACCAGGAAACACCTACAGTTGATAAACACCTTCAGTAATGTGGCAGGATACAAAAGTAGCTAGAAAAAAAAGTAGCTCTCCTATATACAAATGATAAACGGGCCAAAAAAGAAATCAGAGAAACATCATCCTTTACAATAGCCACAAATAACATAAAATATTTTGGAGTAACACTAAACAAAGAATTGGAAGACCTGTTTGACAAGAACTTTAAGTCTTTGAAGAAAGAAAGTGAGGAAGATATCAGAAGAGGGAAACATGTCCCATGCTCTTGGATAGATAGGATCAACATAATAAAAATGGCAATCTTACCAAAAGCTGGTGTAGGAGGTTCTTCTGCTTGTATGTTACTTTCATTGGTTGAATAAAGAGACTACCTTGGCCTTTTGATAGGGCAGCCCTTAGGAGGGCAGAGTAGACAGAACAGAATGCTGGGAAGAAGGGAAGTGTGGCAGATGCTATGATTCTCCTGCCTGAGACAGACCCTGGTTAGAATCTTTCCCAGTAAACCACAGCCTTGTGGTGATATACAGATTATTAGAAATGGGTTAAACTAATATGGGAGAGTTAGCCAATAAGAGAGTAGAAATAATGGGCCAGGCAATGTTTAAACGAATAGTTTTCTGTGTGGTTATTTTGGGGGTTAAGCTAGCCTGGCAGTGGGATGCAGCCCACCACTCCTTACTACAAAAAACAATCTACAGATTTAACACAATCCCCATTAAAATCCCAACACAATTCTTCATAGACCTTGAAAGAACAATACTCAATTTCATATAGAAAAAAAAAACCCAGAATAGCTAAAACAATCCTGTACAATAAAGGAACTTCCAGAGGCATCACCATTTGTGACTTCAAAGTCTACTATAGAACCATATTAATAAAAACAGCTTGATACTGGCATAAAAACAGACACATGGATCAATGGAATGGAATCAAAGACCCTGACATTAATCCTATGAACGCCTGATTTTTTTAGATTTCTCTCTCTCTTTTTTTATTAATTTATAAAAGTTTCCACTTCCGCCCCTCCTCCCAATAACCTCCCACTCCCCCCACTCCTTCTCCTCCTCCCTCATCGTCCCTTAGGGCAGTCAGGGTTTCCTGCCCTGTGAGAAGTTCAAGTTCCTCCCCCCTCCCTCAAGGTCTAGGAAGGTGAGCATCCAAACAGACTAGTATCCCAAAAAGACAGTACATGCAGACAAAACAAGACCCCGTGACATTGTCAATGGCTTCTCAGACAGTCCCCTTGCCAGCCACATTCAGAGAATCTGGCCACATTCAGAGAATCCGGTTTGATCACATGCTCGTTCAGTCCCAGTCCAGCTGGCCTTGGTGAACTCTCATTAGATTAGTCCCCTTGTATCATTGGGTGAACGCACTCCTCACAGTCCTGCCTTCCTTGTTCATGTTCTCCCTCCTTTCGCTCCTCATTTGGACCTTGGGGCCTCAGTCCAGTGCTTCAATGTGGGTCTCTGTCTCTATCTCCATTCATCATCGGGTGAAGGTTACCTCTGATCCTGCCTTCATTGCTCATGTTTTCCCTCCTTCTGCTTCTCATTTGGACCTAGGGAGTTAAGTCCAGTGTTTCAATGTGGGTCTCTGTCTCTATCTCTATCCATCGCCAGATGAAGGTTCTGGATGAAAGCCCTCTGATGTATGTCCGCCAGAGCTGAACACTTGATTTTTGACAAAGAGGCCAAAATGGTACAATGGAAAAAGGAAAGCATCTTTAAGAAATGGTGCTGTCATAACTGGATGTCCCCATTAGAGGATTGCAAATAGATTCATATGTATCCCTGTGCATAAAACTTAAGTCCAAATGGATAAAGAACCTCAATATAAATAAATGTAGTTACATTGAACCTGATAGAAGAGGAAGTAAGAAGTAGCCTTCAATGCATGGGCACAGGAGACCACTTCCTAAATATAACACCAGTAGCACAGACACTGAGAGTAACAATCAATAAATGGGACTGAAACTGAGAAGCTTCTACAAGGCAAAGAATACAGTAAATATTAAAAAAAATGGCAACCTACATAATGGGGAAAAAATCTTCACCAACCCCATATTTGACAGAGGGCTAATCTACAAAATATATAAAGAACTCAATAAACTAGACATCAAAATACAAAATATTCCAATTTAAAAATGGAGTGCAGACCTAAACATTTAAGGAATTGCTCAACATCCTCAATCATCACCAAAATGCAGAACAAAACACCTCTGAAATATCATCTTACATCACTCAGAATGACTAAGATCAAAAACCCAAGTAACAGCTTATTTTGGAGAGGATGTAAGGTGTGGGAAGTCCTTCTGTTTATGTGTTACTTTTACTGGTTAATGAATTGGCCTGTGATAGGGCAGAATAGAGCTAGGCATAAAAACTAAGCTGAATTCTGGGAGAAAGTAGACAGAGTCAATGAGAAGCCAAGTAGCCACCACAGAGACAGACAACTCTGCTGAAACCTACGAAAACTTTGCTGGTAGGCTATGACCACATGGTGATGCACAAATTAATGGAGATGGGTTAAATGTAAGAGCTAGCTAGATATACGCTCAAGTTAATGGCCAAAAAGCATTGCAAATATAGTTTCTGAGTGATTATTTTGAGTCAGGGTTGTTGGGAAACATACTAGCACTTCTCCCAACAGATGTGGAGTAAGGGGAACACTATTCCATTGTTGGTGAGAGTACAAACTTGTACAGTCACTTTGGAAATCAATATGGTAGTTTCCCAGAAAATTGGGAATCAATTACCTCAAGACCCAGCAATACTACTCTTGAGTATATGCCCAAAGGATGCTCAATAACTTCATGGACATTTTCTCAACTATGTTCATAGCAGCTTTATTTGTAATAGCCAAAACCTAGAAACAACCTAGATGCCTCTCAATTGAAGAATGGATAAAGAAAATGTGGTACACTTATACAATGGAGTATTACTCAGTGGTTGAAAAAAACAATAATACCATGAAATTTGCAGAAAAATGGATGGAACTAGGAAAAAATCATCCTGAGTGAGGTAACCCAAACCCAGAAAGACAAATACCTATTTGCCTCAAAGACAAATTCTGCAATGAAGTTGAAAGTTTACTCAAGCCCCTGAGAACTCCCTTTTCAGCAAGTGCTCTTCAAATAATTCATCACTTGGAGGGACCATTTGCTAAGAATCTCTACACTTTAAAAGTCATGGACCACTATGATATACAACATCCACTTGAGCTTTCCCTTCAGGTTTCCCTTCCTTTCTCTGTTAAGTTCTTTTCACTGACATCATGTGTAAGCTCATGATTTTTACTGAGCATATCTAACAGGTTGGTAGACAGCAGTAGACATTTTCTCAAAATTATAAAAGTGATTATAGAACTTGACTCTTATTCTGACACAGAAGGTCTTCAGGTAAAGATTCCATGGGCCCCGTTTTCCTATCAGAAGCCAGCACTAACTAAGGTCAACAACTGGGCTCCACAAATAGACCACCAAAGTGAAGAACATAGCCTTGTTGCCTCCCTGCATCATTCAGTGTAATTCATTGCCCCCTTCCTGCTGCTGCCTACCACCTTGGGCCTCAGTAGTGATCTCTGAGTCAGTTTGATTCCCCTATTCTTACTTTTAATTTTATCTTTTCTACTGTTTAAATTTATTTATTTTACATCCTGTTTGAATTTTCCCTTCCTTCCTCCCTTTCCATTCCCTCTTCCTCTTCCCCTTACCCTCCAATCCATTCTTTCTCCATTACTGTTCAGAATAGGGCAGACCTCCCATGAATATCAACAAAGCATGGCATATCAACTTGCAGTAAGGCTAAGCATCTCCCTATGTATTAATGCTGGACAAAGCAATTCAATATGAGAAACAGGATTCTAAAAACCATCCAAAGAGTTAGGGACAGTTCCTGATCCCAATGTTAGGAGTCCCTCAAATAGACCAAGCTACATAACTGTCCTGTATATGCAGAGTACCCTAGGTCAGTCCCATGCAGGCCCCCTCGTTTTTGGTCAGACTCTGTGAGTCCCTGTGACCCCTCTGACTCCTACAATCCTATCTCCCCTACTTCTGCAGAATTCCCTGAACCCCACCTAATGTTTGGCTACAGGTCTGCATCTCTTTCCATCAGGTGCTGGATGAAGCCTCTCTGGTGACAACTGGGGTAGGTACTAATCTATGAATATAGCAGAATAGTGCTGTGTGGGACTGGTGAGATGGCTCAACAGCTTAAGGCTCTTGCAGCCAAGCCAGATGATCTAAGTTCAATTCCTGCAAAACACATAGTAGAAGGAGAAAACTGACGCCCTCAAATTTTCTTCTGACCTCCATGCATGGACACCCACACAAGCACACACAGTAGATGATAGATAGATAGATAGATAGATAGATAGATAGATAGATAGATAGATAGATAGATAGATAGATATAATGCCCTCCCGCCCAAAGACCATAAGAATTCAGATGATTTAACATGGGTTAAGCTATATAGAAAAAAATGGATGCTGTCAGGACTGTTGAAGAGGCAGTAAATGGCATACCTTAGAAGGGAGCTAATGAATTCTGCCCAATTCAGTTCACACTTCCAAAGAGTAAGAAAAGAATTCTTAAAACAAATTGAAGGCAGAGTGTCCCCAGAAGAGGTAACTGTAATGGACACTAAATGGTAAAGGTTGCTTGGAGAGCAACACATCAAGACTTTCTGTTGAGTCAAGGCATAATTAACACTCAAAACGTGAGTCTGAGATGTATGAATAAATACACTTCTATTTTATATCATATTATAAAAATTATAACAGTAAAATTTGCTTTGAAAAAACATATCAAGTTACATGGGGACTGATCTAATGAGAGCTCATCAAGACCAGCTGGACTGGGACTGAACGAGCATGTGATCAAACCGGGTTCTCTGAATGTGGCTGACATGTGGGCTGACTGAGAAGTCATCGACAATGGCACTGGGATTTGTCTCTACTGCATGTCCTGGCTTTTTGGGATCCTAATCTGTTTGGATGCTCACGTTCCTAGATCTGGAGGGAGGGCTGAGGACCTTGAACTTCCCACAGGGCAGGAAACTCTGACTGCTCTTAGGACTGGAGAGGGAGGAGGAAAGGGAGTGGGGGGAATTGGAGGGTATTGGGAGGAGGGGAGAAAGTGGAAATTTTTATAAATAGATAAATAAGTAAAAAAATGTCAAATAAATAAATAAAAATGTAATTGTTAAAAAAACATATCAAGTGAAATATTTCATATATTATGCTTAGGAAAGATAATACCATTAAATCTTTTCAATGTAAGCAAGGAATATTTTCCATTCATTGACACAAACAAATTTCAATATGTTTGTTCTCCCTCTGGTGCCATTTCAAAACTGAAACATGGTGATATGATAATTTACTGGTTTAAATCTATAACACAATGTAGAAAATCTCAAATCCAAAATCTCCCACAACGGCTACAAATCCAAGGTAGAATTGTAATTGTTAGAGGGAGATTACTTATGTATAAATCTCAGTTTTATCATTCATGAAGTTAGGGAAATGATTAACTTCTTACCTCAAGATTGCTTTTAGAATCAAATAAAATAGTGATGTAAGCAGCACATCATGAAATGTTATTCGTGCATACTATTATATCAAAAACATTTTTATTACCTTTGAATTGTTGGAGTGATGCTATCAAGTAATTTCTTGGTCTTTCAGAGAACAATGCAATTTGTTTCTGAAAAAAAAATGAGCTTCTCCCCCACCACATGGAATTAGATATTGCCTCACTGCCAGGGTTTATACTCTGCCTTCAGTCAATTCAGTGAGATAAGCAGATGAAGGGAGATAAGACTGTATTTATGATAACAACCATGTGATGAAAATGGTATCCTACTTTTATTTGACTTAATGTTCCTCAGTGTGTCATTTTGAATTTTTATATTGCAAAAATCCAATAATGCTTTCTCTTTCATGCTTTTTACTAGTGTACAGCCATCACACACAGTACTGGCTTTCATCAGGACATTTTTATACAGGTACATTGTATACTTTGAACATGTTACCCCCATAACTCTCCCCCATCCTTTGTTCTCACCTACCCACTCCTGCTAGTTCACTTCACTCTAAATAGTTTCATTTTCACTTTCATGTCACATGCATGTAGTTTATGTATTTATATAAAAATCTAGGCTCCACAAATGAAAGAAAATATACAATATTTATCTTTCTGAGTCTGACTTAATTCGCTTAGTATGAATATCTTCAATTGCATCCATTTTTCTTCCAAATGACACAGCTTCATTTTTCTTTGTGGCTTAGTCGAGATCCCATTGTATATGTGCACCCGATTTTGCTACACATCTTCTTCTGATGAACACCTAGGTTAGCTCCATAGCATAGCTGCTGTGAATAATGCTAGAGTAAACATCTATTTGCAAGGATCTCTGCGACAATATTGAGTTATGCAGACCCTTGAATATATATCCAGGAGTGGTATAGTTAAGTCATATGGTAGATCTGTTTTTCATGTTTTGAAATCTCCATGCTTATTTCCACTGTGGCTGGATTAACTCACATTCCCATCAGCAGTGAATAAGGATTTCACTTTCCACATGTGTTCCCCAACATCTGCTGCCATTTGTTTTGTTAATGATCACCACTCTGAATGAAGTGTGAGGAAGGCTCAATGTAGTTCTTACGTACATTACTGTGCTTGTTATCAATGTTGAATATTTTTCATATTGTTTGACCATTTGTACTTCATCCTTTGAAAACTGTTTATATCTGTACCTATCTGATGATTGGGTTATTTGGATTCTTGGTATTTACCTTTTTGTACTCTTTAAATAGTTTAGATATTAATCCTCTGCAATTGTACCTTCATCCCAACTTTGCAATATTTTTTCTTACCCATCCAGCAAAATTCTATGTTATATTTTGTTTTGGAGCAACCTCTGAACATTAACATTTAACTCCTAGGTCCACAGTGTGATAGTACAGTTTCAGCTGAGTTTTATTTTAAACAACTCACCTGTAAAACCATTTGTTTAATCATTCTTCCCCTGTATATTGATATTCAGCCATGTTCTCTTTAGCACTTTCTATAAAAGTAGATGTCATGCAAAAGAAAGTTCATATTGTGATCAAATTTCATGGCTGAAAGCAGTGCTTAGATATCTAGTCTAACCTCATTCATTTTTTCAATTGACAAACTAAGGCATAAAGAAATTTCATGATTTGGTCAAAGTTATACTACTTAATGAAGAACTAGGACTAAAACTGATATATTTTTACCTTTAATCTGAAGTGGAAACACCCTTGTTTCCTGTACACACAACATTATCAGACCCTTGACAATCGTAACTTATTTAACCATAGAAGTAAGTGACCACAAGCTCAATGTCCAAAACTGGAGACCACCCTTTTATCCTGGTTCTTGATAAAACAGCCAGAACTTTCTAAACACCTTCATGTAGCAGCCTGGGCTAGACCTTCCTAGAAATAGACAAGAAGGTACAGCTATTTTTGTTATAGCAAACTTACATACCAACCAGGAAAAAGGAGTGCTTTGAGGGTGGAGCAACAAGGAAAAGCAGCTCTTGACATGTAGTACTATACAGGCACTCACAGTTAGACCATTTTGTTCTCCTAGTAGACAAAACAACTTCATGCAATATCTACAATAATAAGAGCACTCTGCATCCTTGAGAAATGAACACTAAATAAAGCTGTTCTAATCCCATTTAAGGAAAATTTAAAGTGAGATCATGAAGCCCTAAATTTATTCCTCTGGTGCAAAATAATTATCTGTATTCTGTCAAACATGTTTTATATAAATGCTGATTGGTCAGGCAGGAAGTATAGGTGGGAAAACCAGACAGGAAGTAGAGGTGGAGCAAAGAGAACAAGAGTATTCTGGGAAGCAGGAAGCTCCCTCTGCTAGTCCTGCCCAGACCACAGAAGAACCAGCATGTGACCTGCCTGCCTTGCTGAAAAAGGTACTGAACCATGTGGCTAACATAGATAAGAATAATGGGTTAATACAAGCTACAAGAGCTAATAAGAAGCCTGAGCTAATGGGTTAATCAGTTTATAATCTTATGGAGACCTCTGTGTGATTTTTCTCTGGGACTAAATGACTGGGGGACCGGGTGGGACAGAAACCCCAACTGGCCAGCCCTCATGTTACATTCATCCTTTGGCTTCAACCACTTCTTTAACAGCTATAACTGCATCCTAGTTATGATCCCTTCTCTATAGACAAGAATTATTTTTGAACTACCAATAAGAATTACCCTTACTTTCTGAAACTGCTTATTCTAAAACAAACACATAGTGTGAGTTCTCTCTTAAATCAATGAGCAATAAATCCAAACTTAAACTACAGATAAACTACAGGTATATTTTGGCAGATGGGCAACCATTAGCCTGTAACATTAATTGATTCGGTTGAATGATTTAGGAGACAGCACAATTGGTGAACTATCCCAACAAGCTTCTCAGAGGAGGGAAGACTTTACAATGACCCTATGAAGCTTGTACCATTACAGACTGTTGCCTGCTTAGTGTGGCTTGATTTAGGGTTTCTGAACTTTTTTCAAAAGTGATGCATAGCCACTGGAAATCATTCTTGGAGTTTTGACCTTCTTCTGGGCTAGTGGGGTGCAGTAACATATGTTCTCCTTGCTGAAAGATGGCAGTGATTCACAACTACCAGTCAGTCGTGTGATCATGGCAGTAAAACAAGAAGAGAGACTCCAGACTTGTACTCCATGGCTAACCTATGGTGCCCGTTATGCTTGGTCTCTTAAACACAAATCTGGCTTGTAATGTGCGGATTATATAAGTTGACTGGAACATAAACCCATTGAATTGAGAACTGTTGCATAATAATGTCCTTTGAAACATAGAAATAAAAGCAAACAGATTTAGTAACCTTTCTAAAAATTCAGAATTAGTACGGTACAGGGTCTGGTATAAGAAAACAAAAATTACTCTTAAAGTCAGGATTGATAGAGCATGCTAGTAAATGCCAGCATTTAGGAGGCTGAAGGAGCAGCCTTGGCTGTAGAAACAGCAATTATGGGGTTGAAGAGATAGCTCAACAGTTAAGATTGCTTTCTACTGTTCCAGGAGATTTGAACTCACATAGGGCAGCTCACGACTGACTCTAACTCCAACTACTGAAGATCCTATGCCATCTTCTGCCCTCTGCAGATGTGTACACATGGTATGCACTCATAGGCATATGTAACAGCTAACCTTGGTCATCAACTTGACTAAATCTGAAATCATCTAAAACCTAAGCAGCCAGACATGTGAGGGATTCTCTTGATTTGATCATTTGAGATGAGAACACTCTTCCTAAATCTGGGTCACATGAAGTCAAAATATCTACCTTAAATCTGAGCTACACTTGCTGGTGGTACCCTACATAAAAGGACATGAAAGAATGGAGTCTTTGCTTTTTGCCTGCATGTCTTCATTCTCACTGGCAAATTCATCTACCTCGTTCCTGGGGCATTGCTTCACTGGTGTTAGCACCCATTTCTTTGGATTCCAACATACCCTGAAGACCAGGAGCTCTCTGGGAACTGCCTGGGATTCCAGCATTAGGCTAGGACTACTGAGACATTCAGCTCATGAATGAAAAACTGATGAATCCTTAACTTTTCTGTCAGGAGACAGCCACTGTTGGACTACTCAGAGCACAGTTTGAAAGTCATTTTAATAAATCTCATGTGTGTGTATGCTCATTCTATCATCTATGTTCCTTTAGAGAACCTCCCCCTTCTCTCTCACACACACAAATATACACACACACAAAAATAAAATGAAACATCTTTTAAAAAAGAAACAACAAAAGAAATCACCCTTAATTTCACTATACAAAAATAGCCACTATATAAATTGGTATGTAGTTCAGTTTCATTTTTCCATGTTGTAAAGAAGATATAATTATTTTTTCTTATTGATAGAACAATTTTTGTAATCAAGCTACAGTTGATAAGACTGTAAATGTTCAATTTAGAGCATTATCTCTATATAAATGAAAAAATTCAAGTCTGTAATTTCTTTAACAACATGACTATTAAATTTCTGTGCAATCCAAAAATTGTGATACTGTTCTCCAATGTCCACAGCATGGTGATTTTCAAAAACATCAAATTACATATGTAAATATATTTATAACTATACAAAATTTTATTGAATCTTTTTATAAAAGATTAGTAATAATAGTATGATATGTATCAATCTAGTAATATCTTTTGAGATTCTGTAGTTATTTAAATATATAGCCAACATTCACATTAAAGTACATACCTATAATCCCAGTGCTGAAGGAGAAAAACCGGGCACATCTCCAGACCTCACCGGCCAACCAATATGTCTAAAGCAATGCACTAAAAGATCACTGAGACACTGTCTCAGAATTGAAAGTGGAGAACAACTAAGGAAGAACCCCTCTCCATGTGAAGCCCTGAACTCTACACATACAAACAGGTGCATAAAGCCTCCAAAATATACATATATTTTTAAAAGTAAAAATAAAAAGATTTTCAAAGTTCTACTGCTGTTGCCATAACTGGAACTATTATTTAATTTAACTTCTCAACTATCTTCTAGAAAAAAAAGCATACTACAGTAAATATTAAAAACAATTCTGATAAAGCAAGCCACTGTTATTATCACAGAGCAGGATATTTTACACAAGATATTTTACAACCACACAGATATGATGCAATGTTGTCCTACATACATCATTTAAAATGTCCTACATACATCATTTACAATTTGCTAGTGAACAATGAGTTCACTAGAAAATTGTAACATCACCACTAAGAAATGAACCTGTTGCCCTATGGAGGTCTCGGTGATGGAAACCAGGTTCCCCCATTCTCATTCCTAGAGCTACATCCTCCCAAAGTTACTGGGCTAGGGACCCCTATCTGCCCATTGGCACACCTACTCACAGCCTCAAGGAAGCTGTAAGGATAAAAGGGAATAGTAGGAATAGAACAGCCAGTATTGTGAAGGGAGGGCCAGTTGCCCTGTACATTATGTCCTATCCTGCTGTAATCTTTCTCTTGGATATCACCACTTCTACCAAGAACTCCAAGACTAACAGTTAAGATATGGGCACCATTGCAGCCAGTTCCTCAAATGGCCTTATTGCCAAAGTACACTTGTCCCTGGAGTTTCAGCAAAGTTGGCTAGAAGTTAGTGAAGTCTTCTTACCTGAGCTCTCCCCCTCATTCCACCCTTAAAGGCCAGCATTAGGTAAGGGAGAACTTCTGTATATGCTTGGACAGTAAACCTAGTCCATTTTCTTAGAGAGAAAAAAGGATAATGGCCTCTCTTAATGCTTGAATAGAAATTGCTTGAACAGAAATGCAACTCTAGACACTTTATTGTGCCTTTATATTCTGAAAGTGCTCACTAAGCCAACAGTCACTTGATTTTCATGATAATAGAATAAGATTTAAGTAAACACATGTTTCAATTCACATTCGCACACAAAATGTCTACTTTTTCTAATACCATAGATTTGCTTTTTCATAACACTATATTTTCAACTGACTTGGTTTTATTCCATTTTAATCCCACAGTGACCATTTTATTTAAATAGGTGTCTTTTGGCTGGTATTGCTAGTACATAAGCTGTTGCATGTCTCCATTTTTTTATTTGCTCGATGATTTTTGGGGGTCACTTTCCATTAATAATTTATTAAGTAATTAACAAGACTCTGCTCCTGGATGAAGAGGTTAAGTTAAATTTCTATTGTTCAAAGATGCATACTAATAGCATTTATGCTTCATTGCAAATTCTTTAAAGTTTAGGATATGATAAGGAAATATAACAAAACTGTTCTATAGTCCATCTAAGGTTGTGACGTCAGAGGAGAAAGTAAAATAGGACATTGACAACTTATAAATGAAGGTTATCAGAGTAGCAAAAAGTTCTCTCTCTCCTCCCCCCACCTTGTGTGTCTTCATATGAAAACCCAGAGGTCAACCATGGGTATCATTCGTCAAACACCGTACAACTTGTCAGTTCTCATTTGTGTTTTGTTTTGCTGTTGTGTTGGTGTTTATTTTGAGACAGGATCTCTCAGTACCTGCAGCTGGTCAAGTAGGTTAGGCTGGCTGATCAATGAATCTCAAGGATACACTTGTCTTCACCTCCCCAGAGACAGCACTAAAACTGCAAGTCATGACACCCAGCTCTTTGTGTGGATTCTGTGTCTTGAACCCAGGTTCTCATGTTTCCATGGCAAGCACTTTACCACTTTCGCTCTTCATACTGCAAAATACTCTTAAAAGGCTGCATTACATAGAAATGGTCTTCAACAAGTACACCTAGCCAAACTGAGAGCTACTGTGCCAGCCCTGGGAGTGAGGTTCCATATTCTGTATTGGTGTGGGGGACTCCAAAGGAGACAAGTGGTGGAGGGGGCTAGCTGAGTGAGTAGAAGTGAAAAAATTTTCTGCAGAGACTCTAGACAGGCTTCAGATAAGGTAAATGTTAAAGCCAAAATTATTGCAAAATCAGTCACTCAGAATGGAGTTCCTATGCTCAAGAAACAAGTCATGATACACAGTAAGGACGGGAAAGGCAAACAGATTAGATATTTAGTTTGGTTAATAGACATGTAACCCGGTTCAGAACAATAGTTCAATTTAAGATCCTTGCATATTTCAGCCAATACAATTTGTTTATTTTATGCTTTATATTCTTCTGTGACAAATGAATCTTCATAATGACATGTGGTGGGTTTTAGAATGCTTGGACTCCTCTAAGATCTCTCCCACAGTCGAGGAAGAACTGTTCCCTCCTTGGTAGTATTTTTAAATTATTGTAAGTGTTATATAGAAAGTATATATCCATCACTTTGCTTTAAATACATACCTTCCTCTATGTTTTATTTATAGGTTTGTATTTTAATCTCTCTACATGCATCCACAATCAGTCTACAGGAATAGTTTGCTTCCTTAGATTTTATACATGTGATGTCATGACTATACTCTTTTGGAAATGCTTATAGTTTTCCACAGGCAGGGCCAATCTTGGTCCCACTGTGACTGCTGCCCATTTCAGTCGTTGCCATCCCCAGTCTATTTTTAATAGTGCCAGGTGAGAGAAGTAAACCTGGTCCTACTTCAGGTGTGTTTGAGGTGATTCTCCTTTGACTCTAAACCAGTGAGTCTCAAGCCTTAATGGGCACAAAATTCCCTGGGGAGCTGTTCAAAACATAGGGGACTGGCCTACTGTCCGAGAGTGGATGATTCAGTAGGTCTTGGGTAGAAGCCATGAAATCCCAGAAAATGTGATGATGCTATTATGAGGGCTAAGTAAAAGACTCCATCAGTCTTAGCAGCACTGCACAGCCTCTGGAGAGTCTGGGCCACTCATAACATTTCCTTCAAAACTATTTACTAAAGTAACACCGTACAGTAGGAATCTACTATGATTCAAATATAGAAATACAACTCTACCAGCAGCCATCTTAAGAAATAAAAGGAGCTTCGAAGTCCTTGGTCCAGCAAGAGTTCCTGCTCCTGCACTGGGGAGATCCATCCAAATGGGTAAGTGTGTGCCAGATTAGCCCGAAGGTCCCCTGAACAGAGTACAGGGCCCCTCCAACTCCTGCTGGAGGGTCTTCTTTGTTCCACACGACTCTGCCCCCCCCAAGTCTGCCCTTTTGTCTGTGATGCCCTTGGCCCAGCAAGAGTCCCTACTCCTGTACTGAGGAGATCCATTCAGAGGGATAAGTGCATGCCTGGCTGGCTGGACTGTCCCAGGAATGGAGTACAGGCCCCCTCCATTTCCCTAAATGCTTCTGGCCATTCAGCGGGGGTGTCTCCCTGTCTACTGGTTTTCTCTAATTACCCCATTCCATCTTGCCCCCAAGCACTCCTTTCCATCTGCAGGGTCCTAAGATATCCACCACCACAGCCTGCTTCAGTGTGGAGGGGATCTGAGAGCCAACTCCAGTGCTGAAGGGTCCTAAGAGAGGGCAAACCAAGAAAATCCCCCAAGAACACAGTCAGTCACAGCAAAGATTGGACCAAGACGCCAAGACTCTCCTGGCTGCATTTGAAAGAAGAGATGGGCAGGTGCCAATGCAAGAATTCCTCCAACAACCTGAAAAGCAACATGACAACACCAGAATCCAGGGAACATGCAACAGGAAGACTTGAACACCCTTTTCAAGAAGTAGAAGAAATCAACTTTAAACGTAACATTATGAAAATAACAGAGGACCTTAAACATTATGTGAAAAATTCCTTTAAAGAAATGGAAGAGAACACAAACAAAAAGTTAGAGGAAATAAATAAATCCCTCAAAGATACTCAAGAAAACCAAGGAAAAGCAACCAAACCGGTAATGGAAATAGTTCAAGACTTGAAGACCAAAATGGAGGCAATAAAGAAAACACAAACCAAGGGATGGCTGGATATGGAAAATCTGTGTAAACAAACAGAAACTACAGAGACACGTATAACCAACAGAATACAAAAGATAGAAGAAAGAATTTCATGCGCTGAAGATAATATGGAGGAAATAAACTCATTGAACAAAGAAAATATCAAATCCAACAAAATCTTAACACAAAACATCCAGGAAATCTGGGACACCAAGAAAAGACCAAACCTAAGAATAATAGGGGTAGAAGAAAAAGAATTACAGCTCAAAGGCCCAGAAAATATATTCAACAAAATTATAGAAGAAAACTTCTCCAACCTAAAGGATATTCCTATGAAAGTACAAGAAGCATACAGAACACCAAATAAATTGTATCCAAAAAAATACCATTGCCATATAATAATCAAAACACAAAATATACAGAATAAAGAAATAATATTAAGAGCTGCAAAGTAAAAGGGTCAAGTAACATATAAAGGTAAACCTATCAGAATTACACCTGACTTCTCAATGGAAACCATGAAAGCCAGAGGGTCTTGGATAGATGTGCTACAGAAACTAAAAAACCATGGATGCAAGCCCAGACGACTATACCCAGCAAAGCTTTCTTTCACCATCGATGGAGAAATCAAGATATTCCAGGGGGGGAAAACAGATTTAAACAATACGTAGCCACAAACCCAGCCTTACAGAAAGTACTAGAAGGAAAACCACAACCCAAGGCAGCCAACAACACCCATAATAACACAGGTATCTGACAACCTTCCACGAGCAAAACTCAAAGAAGGGAAACACACAAACACTACCACCAAAAAAAAATCCAGAGTTAACAACCACTGGTCATTAATATCACTTAATATCAATGGACTCAATTGACATATAAAAAGGTACAGGTTAAGAGAGTGGATATGAATAAAGGATTCAACATTCTGCTGCTTACAAGAAACATACCTCAACCTCAAACACAGACACTACCTCAGAGTAAAGGGTTGGGAAAAGGTTTTTCAATCAAATGGACCTAAGAAACAAGCATATGTGACTATTCTAATATCTAACAAAATTTATTTCAAACTAAAATCAATCAGAAGAGATGGAGAAGGACACTTTATACTCATAACGGAACAATTCATCAGGAGGAATTCTCAATCCTGAATATCTACACCCCTAATATAAAAGCACCCACATATGTAAAAGAAAAATTACTAGAACTCAAAGCACACATCAAACCCCACACACTAATAGTAGGAGAGATTTCAACACTCCTATAGGCCCATATTTCTTTATGGTGAATCAGCCAGGCTCTGAAGCCATTGGGCCGATCCTAAGTGATCATGTAGCCCTGCAGACAGGCTGTCCCTGCCTGACAAAGGTCAGGATGTTTGCTGCTCCTTTCTTTGTAATTTAGAGGGTGCCTTATAGAGATGCTAATTCAAGCCTACATGACAGCTAGCATACTCAGCAGACAGGTAGATGCAGACATGACAAAAGGCCATTCCCCTGGTTGCCTATGTGACAGAATGCTGGTGTATTTTCCCACTCAATTTATGTGTTGATATAAAAGCTGTCTGGAGAAAACGTGGAGAGATCTTCAGGAGGAAGAAGCCTGAGATGCCCTTTTCCGTAATAATGGTGTAAGCTATGTCTGGTTATTCCTTGCGCCTCCATACCAGTCCAGTTAGGGAAAATAACTATCTGTGTATGGGCTCTAACACACTCCTCTCTCACCAATGGAAAGGTCAACCAGACAGAAACATAACAGAGAAATAAGAGAAATAACAGATATAAAGAATCAAATGGACTTAACAGACATCTATAGAACATCCCACCCAAATAGAAAAGAATATACCTTCTTCTCAGCATCTCATGGAACCTTTTTTAAAGTTGATCACATACTCAGTAACAAAGCAAACATCCACACATACAAAAAAAATGTAGTAACCACCTGTGTACTACTGGATCACCATGGAATAAAGTTAGAATTCAACAATAATTCTACCCCCCAAAAGTCTACAAACTCACGGAAACTGAACACTCAACTACTGAATCACCCCTGGGTCAAAGAAGAAATAGAGAAATAAGTTAATGTCTTCCTTGAATTCAACAAAAATAAAGATACAACATACCCAAACCTATGGGACACTCTGAAATCAGTGCGATAAGTAAAGTTCATAGCACTAACTGCCTACATAAAGAAAACAGAGAAAGCTCACATTAGAGACTTAACAGCACACCTGAAAGCTCTAGAAAAAAAGAAGCAGACTCACCCAGGAGGAGTAGAAGACTGGAAATAATCAAACTGAAGGCTGAAATCAACAAAATAGAAACAGAAAACAATCCAAAGAATCAAAGAAACAAAGAGCTGGTTTTTTGAGAAAATCAACAAGATTTACAAGCCCCTATCCAAACTAATCAAAAGGCAGAGAGAGAACACACAAGATCAGAAATGAAGAGGGGGACATAACAACAGACACTGAGGAAATTCAGAGAATCATTAGGTCTTACTACAAAAGCCTATATTCCACAAAGTTGGAAAATGTAAAAGAAATAGACTTTTTATAGATAAATACCATATACGAAAATTAAATCAAAACCAGATGAACAATTTAAATAGACCTATAAGTCATGAGGAAATAGAAGCTGTCATCAAAAACCTTCCAAGCAAAAAAAAACCCAGAAATGCAGAATTCTACCAGAACTTCCAAGAAGAGCTAATACCTATACTCCTTAATGTGTTTCACATGATAGAAACAGAAGAGTCATTGCCAAATTCTTTTTATGAAGCTACTTTTACCTTGATACCAAAACCTCACAAAGACTGAACCAAGAAAGAGAATTACAGACCAATCTCACTCATGAAGATTGCTGCAAAAATTCTCAATAAAATACTGGCAAACAAAATCCAAGAACACATCCAAAAAATAATCCATTATGATTATTAGGCTTCATTCCAGAGATGCAGGGCTGGTTCAACATAAGAAAATCTATCAATGTAATCCATCATATAAATAAACTGAAAGAAAAAAACCATATGATCATTTCATTGGATGCTGAAAAAGCATTTGACAAAATTCAACACCCCTTTATGATAAAGGTGTTGGAGAGACTGGGGATACAAGGATCATACCTAAATGTAATAAAAGCAATATACAGCAAGCCAACATCTAACATCAGATTAAATGGAGAGAAACTTAAAGCCATTCCACTAAAATCAGAAACAAGACAAGGCTGTCCACTCTCTCCACACCTCTTCAGTATAGTGCTTGAAGTTCTAGCAATAGCAATAAGACAACATAAGGAGATCAAGAGAATTTGAATTGGAAAGGAAGAAGTCAAACTTTCGTTGTTTGCAGATGATATGATTGTGTACATAAGCGACCCCAAAAACTCTATCAAAGAACTCCTACAGCAGATAAATACCTTCAATGATGTGGCAGGATACAAAATCAGCTCAAAGAAATCAGTTGACCTCCTATACACAAAGAATAAAGAAGCAGAGAGGGAAATAAGAGAAACATTACCTTTCACGATATCCCCAAATAGCATAAAGTATCTTGGGGTAACACTAACCAAGGAAGTAAAAGATCTATTTGACAAGAACTTTAAGTCTTTTGTAGTATTAAGAAGAGCAGGTTGCATACAAGGCAATTGGGCCAAATCCCACCGCTCGGCTAGCTTAACCCGAAATAGTTACACAAAGATCTGTGTTAATTAAATTGCTGCCTGGCCCATTAGTTCTAGCCTCTTATTGGCTAACTCTCACATCTTGATTCAAACCATTTCTAATAATCTCTATGTCACCACAAGGTTGTGGCTTACCAGGAAAGATTCAGTTTCTCTGACCTGGTGACTTTATGGTGGCTCTCTCCACCTGCCTTCTTCCTCCCAGAACTCTGTTCTGTCTACTCCACGCACCAAAGGGCTGCCCTATCAAAAGGCCAAGGCAGTCTCTTTATTCAACCAATAAAAGCAACACAACCTAGAGCAGTCTTTGAAGAAAGAAAGTGAAAGGGATACCAGAAAATGGAAGAATCTCCCATACTCTTGGATTGGTAGGATCAACATAGTAAAAATGGCAATTCTACCAAAGGCAATCTATAGATTCAATGCAATCCCCTTCAAAATCCCAACAAAATTCTTCATAGAACTTGAGAGAACAATAATCAACTTTATATGGAAAAACAAAAAACCCAGGATAGCCAAAGCAATCCTATACAATAAAGGTACTTCTAGAGGCATTACCATCCCTGACTTCAAACTCTATTAGAGAGCTACAGTAATGAAAACACTTGGTATTCGCATAAAAACAGAGATGCTGCCCAATGGAATCGAATCAAAGACCCGGATATTAATCCACAAACCTATGAACACCTGATTTGTAACAAAGGAGCTAAAATTATACAATGGAAGAAAGAAAGCATCTTTAAGAAATGGTGCTGACATAACTGGATGTCAACCTGTAGAAGAATGAAAGTAGATCCAGATCAATCATCATGCACAAAACTCAAGTCCATATGGATTAAAGACATCAAAATAAATTCTACCACATTGAACTTGATAGAAGAGAAAGTGGGAAGTAGTCTGCAACACATGGGCACAGGAGACCACTTCCTATGTATAACCCCAGTAGCACAGACAATAAGAACAATGAATAAATAACACCTCCTGAAACTGAGAAGCTTCTGTAAAGCAAAGGACACTGTCATTAAGACAAAAAGGCAACCTACTGAATGGGAGAAGATCTTCACAAACCCCACATCAGAGAAAGGCCTGATCTCCAAAATATATTTAAAAAAAAACTCAAGAAACTAGACATTAAAATTCTAAATAACCCAATTAAAAAAATTGGGTACTCAACTGAACAGAGAATTCTCAATAGAAGATGTGCAAATGGCCAAAAGACACTTAAGGTCATGTTCAACTTCCTTAGCAATCAAGGAAATGCAAATCAAAACTTTGGGATACCATCTTATACCTGTCAGAATGGCTAAAATAAAAAACGCCAGTGATAACCTATGCTGGAGAGGATGTGGAGTTAGAGGAACACTCATCCATTGCTGGTGGGAATGCAAACTTGTGTAATCACTTTGGAAATCAGTATGGCAGTTTCTCAGGAAACTGGGAGTCAACCTTCCTCATGATCCAGCAATACCACTTTTGGAAATATACCCAAGAGATGCCCAATCATACTACAAAAGTATTTGTTCAGCTATGTCATAGCAGACCCATTTATAATAGCCAGAACCTGGAAACAACCTAGATGCCTCTCAAAGGAAGAATGGATAAAGAAAGTGTGGCACATATACACATTAGAGTATACTCAGCAGTAAAAAAAAAAAAATGACACCTTGAATTTTGCATGCAAATGGATGGAAATAGAAAACACTATCCTGAATGAGATAACCCAGACCCAAAAAGATATATGATATGTGTTTACTCATTAGTGGTTTCTAACCATAAACAAAGGACATTGAGCATATAGTTCATGATCCTAGAGAAGCTAAATAATAAGGTGAACCCAAAGAAAACCATATATAGATCCTCCTGGAAATTGGAAGCAGAGAAGATGGCCAGGCAAAAGTTGAGAAGATGGGGGTTGGGGGAGGGGAGAGAGAGAGAGAGAAGGGAGAAGGGGAGGATCGGGGAGAGCTTGGGGGAATGGGATTGTTGAGATGGAGGAAGGACAGATATTGGAGCAGGAAAGAAGAAATCTTAATTAAGGGAGCCATTTAGGATTGGGAAGAGACTTGGCTCTAGAGGGGTTCCCAGTTGTCCAAGGGGATGTCCCCAGCTAGGCCCTTGGGCAGTAGAAGAGAAGGGGCCTGAACTGACCTTGTCCCATAGCCACACTGATGAATATCTTGAATATCACCACAGAACCTTTGTCTGTGGATGGAGATAGGGACAGAGACCTTCATCAGAGCACTGGACTGAAATCCAAAGGTCCAGTTGGAGAGCAGAAGGAAGGAGAGGATGAGCAAGGAAGTCAGGACTGAGAGGGGCTGGTTCACCCACTGAGATAGTGTGACTGATCTAATGGGAACTCACCAAGGCCAGCTGGACTGACACTGAATGAGCATGCAATTAAACCGGACTCTATGAATGTGGCTGACAATGGGGGCTGACTGAGAAGTCAATGATAATGGCACTGGGATTTGATTCTACTGCATGTACTGGCTTTTTGGGATCCTAGTCTGTTTGGATGCACACATTCCTAGGCCTGGATGTATTGGGGAGGGCCTTGGACTTCCCACAGGGCAGGGCACCCTGCTCTCTCTTAGGACTGGAGGGGGAGGCGGCAGGATGAGTGGGGAAGTGGGAGGGAAATGGGAGGAGGAGAAGAGGTGGAAATTTTGAATGGTATTATTTATAAACCAATAAAAAATCAAAAAAACCATTTAATTCAAAACATACACATATTTAAAAATAAAACAAAAAAGAAATAAAAGGAAACTGGCAACATTGTAATGTCATATTTCATTTACTACATTTATTATGATTTTAGCCTGTCTACAGTAAGTTAAGCTCCAATACTTTTTACAACTACAGTGCATATGACATCAAACCAAACATATTTTAAATGCTTAGGAACTACAGGTGGTTAGTGATTATTGCAGTGTAGAGCACAGTTAACAAGGTCTTTCCCTTCTCTCCCATCAGAAATCTTTTAAATGTGGTATTTTAATATATATTTTTGATAATAGCAAAGTGATTTAAAACAGGTTAACATTTCATTTAAAAAGTTTGCTAAATGTATAAAAGGGAGATTTGAATCATGATTATTTAAATAACATCTCTATACTAACAAAAATTATTTTTAGCATTGCCAAACATGGTCAAGTATATTTCCAACAAATAAGAGAAATGGCAGTTGTCTTTTGATACCACTTTGGATGTGATGAACTTTGGAATGATGTCAATATTAAAATTTCCATGGCCTTCCAAGAAATGAAAACCTTAAAAAAACGTGAACCACAGATTCTTTCTTCATTCTCCTTCTTCTTTGCATTCCTCCTAACAGAAGAATCAAATGAGAAAAAAAGGGCAATTATACGTTAAGCAGGATCAGTGGGTTTCTAAATGTAAGATAGTAATAAGTTGTACATGTGAAGATGTATGGTGTGCAATTGTGTGGTAAATCTGAACCAATAAAGAACAATTTTCCTCTTGTAACCTGTAACTCATGTAATTAAATATCATGGTATTTATAGATTTTGATCATGTGATCACACCAACTTGTCTCCCTCTTCATAAATACCAGAAAGATCTCTATACATGCCTGTGTGTGTGTGTGTGTGTGTGTGTGTTAGTGTGTCCATACTGTGTTGGTTTTTTTTACTTTATAAATTATTCTGGCATTTAAAAAGAAAACTCCTAGACTCTTGGTTTTCATATCTGCAATGTGAAAACCAGGTTCTCATGAAATACATAGTTGGGAAAATGAGGAATGGGGAAAATAAATAATAAATGCTGATTCTTTATGCTTAAAACAAAAATATACAATAGGGCTTATTTGCCAATTTAATTATAGTCATACAGTTATAAATAGTGAAGGAAGAAGTAAAATTATCCGTATTTTTAAAGGATATGATTATATAAATAAAAGACCCAAAAGACTATACCAGAATTCTGTTACTCCTGACATATACCTTCAGAATAGAATCAGGATACAAAGTCAAAATGGTGAAATCAGTTTTTACATGATAGTAAACAGCATTGCTGAAAATTAAGGAAACAATTCCATTCATAATAGCCTTAAACAAAGTAACAAAAGTAGAAATAAACCTAAGCAAGAAGGCAAATGACCTCTACAATTAAAAGAAAATAACTTAACCAAAGAAAAATGTATAGCTAAATAAAAACAATAGAAAAGAAAAAAGAAACTTAAGCAAACACTATAATATAGAAAGATGTTCTATTCTCATATTTCAGCATAATTGAGACTGTGTTATGTAAATGAACTGTAGATTCAATGCAATCCCCACAACTCCGATGATGTTCTCCATAAAATTATATTAAAAAATCCTAAAATTTACACATTAACATGAAAGTACAAAAGACCTATAAAAGAATCAAAGAGCTACAATAATCCTAAGCAGAAAGACTATTACTGAAAGCATCATAACATAAGAACTCAAATTATATTGCAAAGATATGGTAACAAAGACAGCATGGTACTGGCACAAATAAGGCATGTAGAAAAAATAACTATAGCCATGTGATTTTCAATAAGGTTACCAAAAATATTAATTGTAGAAAAGACAGCCTCTTCAAAAATAAATGCTGCAACACATTGAACCTTCTCCAAAATTGACTCAGTCACAAAGTAAGTCTCAGAATATACAAAAAAGGAGAAATTCCCATGTATCTTATCAGACCATCACAGATTAAAGTTGGATTTCAACAACAATAGAAAGAACAGAAAGCCTCCAAACTCATGGAAACTGAAAAAATATCTACTGAGTTAGCACTCTATCAAGAAAGAAATAAAGAAGTTAAAGACTTCCTAGAATGCAATGAAAATGAATGGACAACATACCCAAACTTATGGGGCACAATGAAAGAATGCTAAGAGGAAAGTTCATAGTACTAAGTATCTTCTTGAAGAACTTGGAGAGATCTCACACTAGCAACTTAACTGCACACCTGAAGGCTCTAGAACAAAAAGAGGCAGACCTAACAAAAGAATATGGCAGGAAATAATCAAACGGAGGGCAAAAATCAATAAAATAGAAACAGAGACCAATATAAAGAATCAGTGAAATAGAGTTGGCTCATCTAGAAAATCAATACAATAGATCAACCCTAATACAAACTAAAAGGCAGAGAGAGTATACCCACATCAACAAAATGACACACCATACTCAAACCTATAGGACACAATGAAAGCAGTGCTAAGAGGAAAGTTCATAGCACTAAGTGCCCAATTAAAGAAAACGGAGAAAGCATATATTGGAGACTTAACAGCATACCTAAAAGCTCTGGAAAAAAAAGAAGCAGACTCTCCCAGGAGGAGTAGAAGATTGGAAATAATCAAACTGAGGGCTGAAATCAACAAAATAGAAACACAGAAAATGATAAATGAAAAAGGAAATGTAATAACAGTCTCTGAGGAAATCCAACGAATTTTTAGGTCATATTTCAAAAACCTGTACTACACAAAATTGGAAAATCAGTTGGAAAAGACAATGAACAAATTTCTTGATAGATATCAAGATCAGATAAACACTATAAATAGACCAATAACCCCTAAGGAAATAGAGGAAATCATTAAAAGTTTCACCCCCAAATAAGCCAAGGGTCAGATAATTTTAATGCAGAATTCTACCAGAATTTCAAAGAAGAGTTAATACCACTTCTCTTTAAATTATCCACAATATAGAATCAGAAGGAACATTGCCAAATTCTTTCTATGAGTTCATAATCACCATGATACTCAAACCACACATAGACTCAACAAAAAAAAGAGAGTTACAAAACCAATTTCACTCATGAACATTGATGCTAAATTACTGGCAAACTGAATCCAAGAACGCATCAAAAAGATCATACATCTTAACACATAAGCTTCATCCCAAAGATGCAGGAATGATTTAACATATGAAATCTCTATCAATGATATCTATTATATAAACAAACTGAAGGGAAAAGTACGTGAACATCTAATTAGATGTCGAAAAACTTTGACAAAAGTCAACACCCCTTCATGATGAAATTCTTGGAAGAGATCAGGGATACAAGGGACATACCTAAATATAATAAAAAGCAATATACAGCATGCTGATAGCCAGTGTCAAATTAAATAGAGAGAAACACAAAGTGATCCCAGTAAAATCAGGGATAAGACAAGGTGTTCCACTATTTCCATATCTATTCAATATAGTACTTGAAGTTCTAGTTAGAGCAATAAGGCAACTAGAGGAAATCAATGGGAAACAAACTGGAAAGGAAAAAGTCAAAGTAACATTATTCACAGATGTTATAATAGTATACATAGTGACCCACAAAAATTCTACTGGGAACTTCTAAAGGTAATAAATACTTTCAGCAAATAGCTGGATACAAGATTACCTCAAAAATCAGTAGTCCTCCTATATACAAAAGATAAACAGGCTGAGAAAGAAATCAGAGAATCAACACCCTTTACAATAGCTTCAAATAATACAAAACATCTTGAATTAACTCTAACAAAGAAAGTTCAAGACCAGTATGGCAAGAACTTCAAAGCTTTGAAGAAAGAAATTAAAGAAGATATCAAAAGATAGAAAGATCTCCCATGTTTGTGGATTAGTAGAATTAACATAGAAGACTGACCATTTGCAAAAAGCTATATACAGATTCAATGTAATCCCCATTAAAATCCCAACACAATTATTTACAGACCTTTAAAAAAAACTACTCAACTTCATATCAAAAAACAAAAAGCTCAGGATAGCTAAAATAATTCTGTACAACAAAAGAACTTCCAGAAGTATCACCAACACTGATTTCAATCTCTATTACAGAATTATATTAATAAAAACCACATGGTATTGGCACAAAAACAGACATGTGGATCAAAGGAATTGAATCGAAGACACAGATGTAAATTCACATTGATTTTTGACAAAGAAGCCAAAATTATACAATGAAAAAAGAAAGCATCCTCAACAAATGGCTTGTCTAACTGGATGTCAACATGTACAAGAATGAAAATAGGTCCATATCTGTCCCCATGCACAAAACTCAAGTCCTAATGGATTAAAGACCTCAATATAAATCTGACCACACCAAACATGAGAGAAGAGAAAGTGGGAAATAGTCTTCAATGCCTGGGCACAGGAGACCACTTCCTGAACAGAACACCAATAGCACAGGCACTAAGATTGACAATTGGCAAATGGGACTTCAGAAAACTGAAAAGTTCCAGGAAAACTCCACAGGAGCCAGGCTGAGCCAGCAACCTAGGCCAGAACAGGGCTGAGACAGCAAACTCTACAGGGGCAGGACTGAGCCAGCAAATTCTGTGGGAGTGGAGGAAACCCCGGAAGCACTGAGCAACCAACCTCCAAGAACATGGAGTAACCAACGGGGTGACTGAAACCTTGGCACTGACTGTACCACAAGGAACAACCATCTGATCCTGGGATTCACTGGAATCTGGAAGATTGATCACCAGAGTCACAGATGTCCTCAACTACACCAATTAAAGGAAAAGATTGGTAGACAAGGTAAGAACACACACAACACCACAAAGAGCAACACAACACCAGTAAAATCTAGTGACCCCACAACAGCAAGACTTGAACAACCAAATATCAATGAAACAGAAGAAAATGACCTAAAAAAAAGTCAGGAGAATGTTTGAGGCCCTTAAAGAGGAAATGAGAAATTCTCTCAAAGAAATGAAGGGGAAAAAAACAAATGAAAAATGGAAAGACATCAACAAATCCCTTAAAGACAATCAAGAAAAAACAATCAAACATATGAAAAAATATTCAAGACTTGAAAACTGAAATAGAGACAATAAAGAAAACACAAGCCTAGGGAATTATAGAAACAGAAATCATGAGAAAATTATAAGGAACCACAAATGCAAGCATAAACAGCAGAATACAAGAGATGGAAGAGAGAATCTCAAGTGTTGAATAAGAGGATAGAAGAAATAGACTCATCAGTCAAAGAAAACATTAAATCTAAGAAAAGCTTAACACAAATATTAAATATAATATTTACAATATTCAGGAAAGCCACCTTTACACCTGCAAGGTCCTTGGATTTCCCAACACAGCCTGCTTCAGGGCTGAGGGGTCCAGAGAGCCATCAGAGAGTGTTCCTGACACAGGGACTTCTTTCTACCATCCCACCATGCTCCTAAGCCTGCCTTTTTGCCTGTGAGTTCCTTAGAACCCTTCAAGAAACCCTGCTCTCATGCTGAGGAGATCCAGAGAGGAAGAGATGAGCAGGCACCAATGTAAAAATTCCTACAACATCCTGAAAAGTAACATGGTGACACCAGAATCCAGCAAACACACAACAGGACTTGAACATCCTAACCCAGAACAAGTAGAAGAAATCAACTTTAAACATAACTCTATGAAAATAATGAAGACCCTTAAACAAGAAGTGAAAAATTCCCTTAAAGAAATGGAAGAGAAGACAAACAAAACGTTAGAAGAAATTAAATTCCTCAAAGATACCCCCCCAAAAAAACAAGAAAAAGCAATCAAACAAGTAAAGGAAACAGTTTTTTTTTTTACTTGAAGGCCAAAATGGAGGTAATGAAGAAAACAAACTGTAGGATGGCTAGATATGAAAAATGTGGGTAAACAAACAGGAACTACAGAGACAAGTATAACCAACAGAATATAAGAGATAGAAGAAAGAACCTCAAGAGCTGAAGATACTATAGAGGAAATAGACTCATTGATCAAAGAAAACATCAAATCCAACAAATTCTTAACACAAAACATCCAGGAAATCTGGGACACCAAGAAAAGACCAAACCTAAGAATAATAGGGGTAGAAGAAGGAGAAGAACTCCAGCTCAAAGGTCCAGAAAATATATTCAACAAAACTATAGAAGAAAACTTCCCCAACCTAAAGAAGGATATTCCTATGAAGGTACAAGAAGCATACAGCTTTTTTAACCATTCTTCTATTGAGGGGCACCTAGGCTGTTTCCAGGTTCTGGCTATTACAAATAGTGCTGCTATGAACATAGTTGAACAAACACTTTTGTAGTATGTTTGGGAATCTCTAGGGTATATTCCCAAGAGAGGAATTGCTGGGTCCTGAGGGAGGTTGACTCCCAGTTTCCTGAGAAACCGCCACACTGATTTCCAAAGTGGCTGCACAAGTTTGCATTCCCACCAACAATGGATGAGTGTTCCCCTCATTCCACATCCTCTCCAGCATAGGCTATCATTGGTGTTTTTAACTTTAGCTATTCTGACAGGTGTAAGATGGTATCTCAAAGTGGTTTTGATTTGCATTTCCCTGATTGCTAAGGAGGTTGAGCATGACCTTAAGTGTCTTCTGGCCATTCGAAGTTCATCTGTTGTGAATTCTCTGTTCAGATCAGTACCCCATTTTTTAATTGGGTTAATTAGAGTTTTAGTGTCTAGTTTCTTGAGTTCTTTGTATATTCTGGAGATCAGATCTTTGTCTGATGAGGGGTTGGGGAAGATCTTCTCCCAGTCAGAAGGCAGCCTTTTTGTCCTACTGACAGTGTCCTTTGCTTTACAGAAGCTTCCCAGTTTCAGTAGATCCCATTTATTCATTGTTTCTCTTATTGTCTGTGCTGCTGGGGTCCTACTTAGGAAGAGGCCTCCTGTGCCTAAATCTTGTAGACTACTTCCCACTTTCTCTTCTATCAGGTTCAAAGTGGACGGATTAATGTTGATGTCTTTAATCCATTTGGACTTGATTTTTGTGCATGGTGATAGATATGAATCTACTTTCATTTTTTTACAGGTTGACATCCAGTTATGCCAGCACCATTTGTTAAAGATGCTTTCCTTCTTCCATTGTATACCTTTAGCTCCCTTGTCGAAAATTAGGTGTTCATAAGTTTGTGGGTTAATATCTGGGTCTTCTATTCGATTCCATAGGTCGACTTCTCTGTTCTTATGCCAATACCAAGCTGTTTTCAATACTGTAGCTCTATAATAGAGTTTGAAGTCAGGGATGGTAATGCCTCCAGAAGTTCTTTTATTGTATAAGATTGTTTTGGCTATCCTGGGTTTTGGGTGCCCCTCAATAGAAGAATGGTTAAAAAAGGTGTGGAACATATACACATTAGAGTTTTACTCAGCGGTAAAAAATAATGACATCTTGAATTTTGCATGCAAATGGATGGACATAGAAAACGCTTTACTGAGTGAGGTAAGCCAGACCCAAAAAGAGGAACACGGTATGTATTCACTCATAAGTGGATTCTAACCATAATTTAAGGTCTTTGAGCCTATTATTCGTGATCCTAGAGAAGCTAAATAAGAAGACGAACCTGATGAAGATTATTTAGCTATCCGCCAGGAAGTAGGAAATAGTCAAGAGTCCCAGATCCTTCATCTGGCGTTGGATGGCGATACAGATGGAGGCCCGCGTTGGAGCACCGAACTGAGCCCCCCAAGATCCAAATGAGGAGCAGAAGGAGGAAGAAAATGACGAAGGACTGCGAGGGATACTATCACCCACTGATACAAGGGGTCGGATCTAATGAGAGTTTACCAAGGCCAGATGGACCGTGACTGAACGAGCATGTGATCCAACCAGATTCTCTGAATGTGGCCGGATTTTCTGAATGTGGCTGGCCTGCAGTCTTTCTGAGAAGCCATTGACAATGACACTGGGACTGGTTTCCTCTGCATATACTGGATTTTTGGGATCCAGTCTGTTTGGATGCTCACCTTCCTGGACCTGGAGGGAGGGGGGAGGAACTTGGACTTCCCACAGGGCAGGAGACCCTGACTGCCCTTGGGGACAAAGAGGGAGGAGGAGAGGGAGGGGGGAGTGGGAGGGCATTGGGAGGAGGGGCGTAAATGGAAACTTTTTATAATTTAATAAAATTACTTTCAAAAAAAAAGGAAGCATACAGAACACCAAATAAATGGTATCAAAAAGAAACATCCCTTTGCCATATAATAATCAAAACACAAAACATACAGAATAAAGAAGGAATATTAAGAGCTGCAAAGGGAAAAGGTCAAGTAATATATAAAGGTAAACCTATCAGAATTACATCTGACTTCTCAATGGAAACCATGAAAGACAGAAGGTCTTGGACAGATGTGCTGCAGACACTAAGAGACCGTGGATGCAAGCCCAGACTACTATACCCAGCAAAGCTTTCTTTCACCATCAATGGAGAAAACAAGATATTCCAGGAAAAAAAAACATATTTAAATAATACGTAGCCACAAACCCAGCCTTACAGAAAGTACTAGAAGGAAAACCTCAACCCAAGAAAACCAACAACACCCTCAATAGCACAGACATCTGATAACCCTCAACCAAGACAACTCAAAGAATGGAAATGCACAATCACAACCACCCAAAAAATAACCGGTATTACATGAGGGTCTACTTGTTGGGGTTTCTGTCATGCCCAGTTCCCACAGCTGCTAAGGTCCCAAAGAAAATCACACAGAGGTCTACATAAGTTAAAAACTGATTGGCACATTAGCTCATGCTTCTTATTAACTCTTATAACTTATATTAACCCATTATTCTAGTATATGTTAGTCACATGGCTTGGTACCTTTATCAGCGGGGCAGGTCACATCTTGCTTCTTCCAGTCTGGACAGGACTGGGGAGGAATAAGCTTCCTCCTTCCCAGAATTCTCCTATTCTCATTGACCTGCCTATACTTCCTGCCTGGCTACTGTCCAATTAGCATTTATTTAAAACATAATTGACAGAATATAGAATTGTCCTGCACCAAACTGGAGTTAACAACCACTGGTCATTATTATCGCTTAATACCAATGGACTCAATTCACCTATAAAATGTCACAGGTTAAGAAAATGGTTACGAAAACAGTATCCAACATTCTTCTGTTTACAAAAAACACACTTCAACCTCAAAGACAGACACTACCTCAGAGTAAAGGGTTGGGGAAAGGTTTTCCATTCAAACAGACCTAAGAAACAAGCTGGTGTAACTATCCTAATAACTAACAAAATAGACTTCAAATTAAAATCAATCAATAGAGACAAAGAAGGACATTTCATATTAATCACAGGAAAAATCCAGCAAGAGGAAATCTGAATACTGAACATCTGTGCCCCAAATACAAGGGTACCCTCATATGTAAAAGAAACTTCTAAAGCTTAAACCACACATACTAATAGTGGGAGACTTCAACACTCCACTCTCACCACTGGACAGGTCAGTCAGACAAAAAAAATTAACAGAGAAATAAGGGAACTAACAGATGTTATGACTCAAATGGACTTAACAGACATCTATAGAATATTCCATTCAAACATAAAAGAACATAACTTCTTCTCAGCATGCCATGTAACCTTCTCAAAAAGTAGCCACATACTCAGTAACAAAATAAACCTCAACAGATACAAAGAATTGAAATACCAACATATATCTTATCAGATCACCATAGCTTAAAACTAGAATTCAACAGCAACATTAATTCCAGAAAGCCCACAAACACATGAAAATTAAACAATGCTCACCTGAATCATCAATGAGTCAAGGAAAAAAAAGGGAGAAATTAAAGACTTTCTAAAATTCAACAAAAATGACCACACAACATACACAAATTTATGGGACACAAAGAAAACAGTGTGGCAGGGGTAAGTGTGTGGACCGGTGAGGGGACACACAATATTCCCGCCATCCTTATCTCCCTGGCTACTCCAAAGGGGCAGCTTCCCCCAGCTAATCCCTCTCTCCTGCTACGCCATCCCAGCTTTTGGCCTCGAACCCCTCCCCTCCCCTCTCCCTTCTTCGGGGCTTAAATTCCTCCATCTCAGCCGGGGCGGGCACCGGGGGCCGGGGCAGGCGGTGAGAGCAAAGGGGCGGGAGTCCCTTTGTTCTGATAGCCGGCCTGCAGCAGCTAAGAACGCAGGCAGGGACTCTTCTGACCAGCGAGGGGCTCTGATCCTGCACAGGGGTAAGTGTGTAGACCGGTGAGGGGACACACAATATTCCCGCCATCCTTATCTCCCTGGCTACTCCAAAGGGGCAGCTTCCCCCAGCTAATCCCTCTCTCCTGCTACGCCATCCCAGCTTTAGGCCTCGAACCCCTCCCCTCCCCTCTCCCTTTTTCAGGGCTTAAATTCCTCCATCTCAGCCAGGGTGGGCACCACGGGTCTGGATAGGTGGTGAGTGCAAAGGGAAGGAAGTCCCTTTGTTCTAATAGCCTGCCTGCAGCTAGCTAAGACTGCAGGCAAAGTGATTCCTGGATAGCAAGGGTCACTAATCCAATAGAAGAAGACCCAGTGGAGGGAAGAGCCATTGGAGAGCATCTGAAGGAAGAGATGGGCAGGCGCCAAGGCAAGAATGCCTCCAACAATCTGAAAAACAACATGAAATCACCAGATCCCAGCGATCTTACGACAGAAGGACTCGAACGCCCTATTCCGGAAGAAGTGGAAAACAGTGTCATTATGAAAGCAATAGAGTCTCTAAAACAGGGTATGAATAACTCACTTAAAGAAATAGAAGAGAAATATAACAAAAAAATGGAAGAAATGAGTAAAGAAATGGAAGACAAATATAACAAAAAGTTTGAAGAAATGAGTAAATTCGTAAATGATACCCTGGGAAACCAAGAAAAAGCAATCAAACAGGTAATGGAATCAGTGCAAGAATTGAAAACTGAAATGGAGGCAGTGAAGAAAACACAAACCGAGGGCCAGCTGGATATGGAAAATCTAGGTAAACGAACGGAGACTACAGAATCAAGCTTAACCAATAGAATACAAGAGATAGAAGAACGAATCTCAGATTATGAAGACACCATAGAGAAAATAAACGCCCTGACGAAAGAAAACAGCAAATCCAACAAATTCTCATCACAAAACATTCAGGAAATATGGGACATAATAAAAAAAACCAAATCTAAGAATAATAGGAGTAGAAGAAGGAGAAGAATTGCAGATCAAAGGTCCAGAAGATATATTCAACAAAATTATAGAAGAAAACTTTCCCAACCTAAAGAGGGATATTCCTATGAAGGTGCAAGAAGCATACAGAACACCGAATAGACTGGATCAGAAAAAAACGTCCCCTCGCCATATAATAATCAAAACACAAAGCAGTCAGATTAAAGAAAGGATATTAAGAGCTGCAAAGGAAAAAGGTCAAGTAACCTATAAAGGTAAACCTATCAGACTTACACCAGACTTCTCTATGGAAACCATGAAAGCCAGAAAGTCCTGGATAGAGGTACTGCAGAAATTAAGGGACCATGGATGCAAACCCAGACTACTTTACCCAGCCAAGCTTTCGTTCACTATCAACGGAGAAAACAAAATATTCCAGGATAAAAACAAATTTAAACAATATGTAACTACTAATCCAGCCTTACAGAGAATACTAGAAGGAAAATTACATCCCAAGGAATCCAACACTGCCAACACTGACTACAATAATTTAGACATCTAGCGACCCTTCACTAGCACAATTCAAAGAAGGAAAACACATACACTCTATTACCACCAAAAAAATGACTGGAGTCAACAACCAATGGTCATTAATATCTCTTAATATCAATGGACTCAATTCACCTATAAAGAGGCACAGACTTAGAGATTGGATACAAAAACAGGATCCAACATTCTGCTGTTTACAAGAAACACACCTCAACCACAAAGACAGCCACCTACTCAGAGTAAAGGGTTGGGAAAAGGTCTTCCAAGCAAATGGACCTAAGAAACAAGCCGGTGTGGCCATTCTAATATCTAACAAAATCGACTTCAAACTAAAATCAATCAGAAGAGATGGAGATGGACATTTCATACTCATAACAGGAACAACTCATCAGGAAGAAGTCTCAATCCTGAATATCTATGCCCCTAATGTAAAGGCACCCACATATGTAAAAGAAACTCTTCTAGAACTCAAGGCAGTCATCAAACCACACACACTAATAGTAGGAGACTTCAACACTCCTCTCTCACCGATGGACAGGTCAATCAGACAGAAACCAAACAGAGAATTAAGAGATTTATTGGAGGTATTGAATCAAATGGACCTAACAGACATCTATAGAACACTCCACCCAAATAGGAAAGAATATACCTTCTTCTCTGCAGTTCATGGAACCTTCTCGAAAATTGACCACATACTCGGCAACAAAGCAAACTCCCACAGATACAAAAAAATATTAGTAACCACCTGTGTCTTGTCAGATCACCATGGATTAAAATTAGAATTCAACAACAATGCTACCCCCAGGAAGTCAACAAATTCATGGAAGTTGAACAGTCAACTACTAAATCACCCCTGGGTCAAAGACGAAATTAAGAAAGAAATTAAAGTCTTCCTTGAATTTAATGAAAACAAAGACACAACATACTCAAACCTATGGGACACTATGAAAGCAGTGCTAAGAGGAAAGTTCATAGCAATAGGTGCCCAAATAAAGAAAATGGAGAAAGCACACATTGGAGACCTAACAGCACACTTGAAAGCTCTAGAAAAAAAAGAAGCTGATTCACCCAGGAGGAGTAGAAGACTGGAAATAATCAAACTGAGGGCTGAAATCAACAAAATAGAAACAGAGAAAACAATCCAAAGAATCAATGAATCAAAAAGCTGGTTCTTGGAGAAAATCAACAAGATTGACAAACCCCTATCCAAACTAATCAAACGGCAGAGAGAGCACATGCAAATTAATAGGATCAGAAATGAAAAGGGGGATATAACCACAGACTCAGAGGAAATTCAGAGAATCATTAGATCTTACTACGAAAGTTTATATGCCACAAAGTTGGAAAATGTAAAAGAAATGGACATTTTTTTAGATAAGTACCATATACCAAAGTTGAACCAAGAACAGGTGAATAATCTAAATAGACCTGTTAGTCGTGAAGAACTAGAAGCTGTTATCAGAAATCTCCCTACCAAAAAAAGTCCAGGACCAGATGGTTTCAATGCAGAATTCTACCAGAATTTCCAGGAAGAGCTAATTCCTATACTCCTTAATGTATTCCATAATATAGAAACAGAAGAGTCATTGCCAAACTCCTTTTATGAAGCTACAGTTACCTTAATACCAAAACCACACAAAGACACAACCAAGAAAGAGAATTACAGGCCAATCTCACTCATGAACATCGACGCGAAAATTCTCAATAAAATACTGGCAAACCAAATCCAGGAACACATTAGAAAAATTATCCATTATGATCAAGTAGGCTTCATCCCAGAGATGCAGGGCTGGTTCAACATACGCAAATCTATCAATGTAATCCATTATATAAATAAACTGAAAGAAAAAAACCATATGATCATCTCACTAGATGCTGAAAAAGCATTTGACAAAATTCAACACCCATTTATGATAAAGGTGTTGGAGAGACTGGGGATACAAGGATCATACCTAAATATAATAAAAGCAATATACACCAAGCCAACAGCTAACATCAAATTGAATGGAGAGAAACTCAAAGCCTTTCCACTAAAATCAAGAACACGACAAGGCTGTCTACTCTCTCCATACCTCTTCAATATAGTGCTTGAAGTTCTAGCAATAGCAATAAGACAACATAAGGAGATCAAGGGGATTCGAATTGGAAAGGATGAAGTTAAACTTTCGTTATTTGCTGACGATATGATAGTGTACATAAGTGACCCCAAAAACTCTACCAAAGAACTCCTACAGCTGATAAACACCTTTAGTAACGTGGCAGGATACAAGATCAACTCCAAAAAATCAGTGGCACTCCTATACACGAAGGATAAAGAAGCTGAGAGGGAAATCAGAGAAACATCACCTTTCACGATAGCCACAAATAGCATAAAATATCTTGGGGTTACTCTAACCAAGGAAGTGAAAGACCTATTTGACAAGAACTTTAAGTCTTTGAAGAAAGAAATTGAGGAGGATACCAGAAAATGGAAAGATCTCCCTTGTTCTTGGATTGGGAGGATCAACATAGTAAAAATGGCAATTCTACCAAAAGCAATCTATAGATTCAATGCAATCCCCATCAATATCCCATCAAACTTCTTCACAGACCTTGAGAAAACAATAATCAAGTTTATTTGGAAAAACAAAAAACCCAGGATAGCCAAAACAATCTTATACAATAAAGGAACTTCAGGAGGCATTACCATCCCTGACTTCAAAATCTATTACAGAGCTACAGTATTGAAAACAGCTTGGTATTGGCATAAGAACAGAGAGGTCGACCTATGGAATCGAATAGAAGACCCGGATATTAACCCACAAACCTATGAGCACCTAATTTTTGACAAGGGAGCTAAAGGTATACAATGGAAGAAGGAAAGCATCTTTAACAAATGGTGCTGGCATAACTGGATGTCAACCTGTAAAAAAAATGAAAGTAGATCCATACCTATCACCATGCACAAAACTCAGGTCCAAATGGATTAAAGACATCAACATTAATCCATCCACTTTGAACCTGATAGAAGAGAAAGTGGGAAGTAGTCTACAAGATATAGGCACAGGAGGCCTCTTCCTAAGTACGACCCCAGCAGCACAGACAATAAGAGAAACAATGAATAAATGGGATCTACTGAAACTGAGAAGCTTCTGTAAATCAAAGGACACTGTCAGTAAGACAAAAAGGCTGCCTTCTGACTGGGAGAAGATCTTCACCAACCCCTCATCAGACAAAGGTCTGATCTCCAAAATATACAAAGAACTCAAGAAACTAGGCACTAAATCTCTAAATAACCCAATTAAAAAATGGGGGTACTGAACTGAACAGAGAATTCACAACAGATGAACTTCGAATGGCCAGAAGACACTTAAGGTCATGCTCAACCTCCTTAGCGATCAGGGAAATGCAAATCAAAACCACTTTGAGATACCATCTTACACCTGTCAGAATAGCTAAAGTCAAAAACACCAATGATAGCCTATGCTGGAGAGGATGTGGGGTGAGGGGAACACTCATCCATTGTTGGTGGGAATGCAAACTTGTGCAGCCACTGTGGAAATCAGTGTGGCGGTTTCTCAGGAAACTGGGAGTCAACCTCCCTCAGGACCCAGCAATTCCACTCTTGGGAATTTACCCTAGAGATTCCCTAGCATACAACAAAAGCATTTGTTCAACTATGTTCATAGCAGCACTATTTGTAATAGCCAGAACCTGGAAACAGCCGAGGTGCCCCTCAATAGAAGAATGGTTAAAAAAGGTGTGGAACATATACACGTTAGAGTTTTACTCAGCGGTAAAAAATAATGACATCTTGAATTTTGCATGCAAATGGATGGACATAGAAAACGCTTTACTGAGTGAGGTAAGCCAGATCCAAAAAGAGGGACACGGTATGTATTCACTCATAAGTGGATTCTAACCATAATTTAAAGGTATTTGAGCCTATTTTTCGTGATCCTAGAGAAGCTAAATAAGAAGACGATCCTGATGAAGATTATTTAGCTATCCGCCAGGAGGTAGGAAATAGTCAAGAGTCCCAGGTAACCTTGGGTGCATGGGGGGGGGGTGGGAGGGTTGTTGGAAGGGGAGAGGGTTAGAGAGAAGGGAGTAGGGGAGGAATGGAGAAAGCTCGGTTGACCGGGATGGGGGGAAGGGAGGAAGGATGAATAAGGGATCAGGGAAGAATATATTTCAACTAAGGGAGTCATTTTAGGGTTTATAGGAAACTTGATTATATATGGGATCCCAGGTCCAAGGAGAGATCCCCAGATTGTTCTCTGGACAGAGGAGAGCGTGCCTGAACCGGCCTTGGCCCACAACCATACTGATGAATATTCTGCATGTCACCATAGAACCCTCATCTGGCGATGGATGGAGATGGAGGCGGAGAACCACGTTGGAACACTGGACCTAGCTCCCTAGGTCCAAATGAGAGGCAGAAGGAAAGAGATCGTGAGCAATGAAGGCAAGGGCACAGGAAACCTTCATCCGACGTTGGATGGCGATACAGATGGAGACCCATATTGGAACACCGAACTGAGCACTCCACAGTCCAAATGAGGAACAGAATGATGAAGAAAATAAAAAAAGTAATCAGGACTGCGAGGGATGCGAGCACCCACTGATACAAGGGGACTGATATAATGGGAGTTCACCAAGGCCTGTTGGACTGGGACTGAACGAGGACATGATCCAGCCAGATTTTCTGAATGTGGCTGGCCCGGAGCCTTTTTGAAAAGCCGTTGACAATGACACTGGGACTTGCTTCCTCTGCATGTACTGGATTTTGGCGCTCCAGTCTGTTTGGACTCTCACCTTCCCTGGACCTGGAGGGAGGGGGGAGGAACTCGGGCTTCCCACAGGGCAGGAAACCCTGACTGCTCTGGGGGATGGAGAGGGAGGGGGAGAGGGAGTGGGGGGAGTGGGAGGGTGGTGGGAGGAGGGGCTGAAATGGAAACTTTTATAATTTAATAATAATAAAAAAAAACAAAGAAAACAGTGTTAAGAGGAAAGTTCATGGTGTATTCTTCATTGCCTCCGTTTGAAATTGGAAGCAAACAAGAACGCTGGGCAAAAGTTGGGAGCATAGGAATAGGAGTAGGGGGTGGGGATGGGGGAAGGGGAGAGGGTGAGAGAGAAGGGAAAGATTGGGAAGAGCTTGGGGGAATGGGAGGGTGGAGATGGAGGAAGGGCGGATATAGGAGCAGGGAAGAAGATATCTACATTAACGGAGCCATTTTAGGGATGGCAAGAGACTTGGTTCTAGAGGGGATCCCAGGTGTCCACGAGAATGTTCCCAGCTAGGTCCTTGGGCAGCAGAGGAGAGGGTGCCTGAACTGTCCTTGCTCCACTATCACACTGATGATTATCTCAAATAACACCATAGAATCTTCGTCCAGTGATGGATGGAGATACAGACAGAGACCCTCATCAGAGCAAGGGACTGAGAGTCAAAGGTCCAGTTGGAGAGCAGAAGGAGGGAGAAGATGATCAAGGAAGTCAGGACTGAGAGGGGTTGGTCCACCCACTGATCTAATGGGAGCTCACCAAATCCAGCTGGACAGGGACTGAATGAGCATGTGATGAAACCGGACTCTCTGAATGTGGCTGCCAATGGGGGCAGACTGAGAAGCCATCGATAATAGCACTGGGACTTGTTTCTACTGCATGCGCTAGCTTTTGAGGACCCTACTTTATTTGGATGCACACCTTCCTAGGCCTGGATGTAGGGGGGAGGGCCTTGGACTTCCCACAGGGCAGGGTACCCTGCCCTCTCTTAAGGAGGGAGGGGGAGGGAAGGGGGTGAGTGGGGAGCAGGAGGGGAATAGGAGGAAGGGAGGAAGTGTAAATTTTTGAATGGAAAAATAAATTTTAAAAAAGAGGAAAGCTCATAGCACTAAATGCTTATATAAAGAAGCTGGAAAATCCCACACTAGTGAATTAACAGAATATTTGAAAACTTAAGAACAAAAAGAAACAAACTCACCCAAGAGAACTAGACGGCAGGAAATAATCAAATTGAGAGATGAAACCAACAAAAAAATAGAAACAAAGAAGGTAATACAAAGAATCAATGAAACAAAGAGTTGGTTCTTCAAGAAAATCAACAAAATAGAAAAACCTTTATCCAAACTAACCAAAAGGCAGAGAGAGAATCTCCAAATTTACAAAATCAGAAATTAAAAAAGAGGACATAACAGCAGCCATGGAGGAGATCCAGAAAATCATCAGGTCATATTTCGAAAATCTCAACTCCACAAGATTGGAAAACTTGAAGGAAATGGACAATTTTTTGGATAAATATCACTTAACCAAAATTAAATCAAGACCAGATAAGAAAATTAAATAGACCTATAACTGCTAAAGAAATAGAAACAGTCATCAAAAGTCTCCCAAATAAAACAAACCTGTGGCTAGATGGATTCCGTGAAGAATTTTACAAGACTTTCAAAGAAGAACTATTACCAATTCTCCTCAAATTGTTACACACAACAGAAACAAAAGGAACATTGCTAAACTCTTTCTATGAGGGTACAATTAATCTGATACCCAAACCACAGAAATACATTACTAAGAAAGAGAATTACAGACCAATCTCACTCATGAACATTGATGCAAAAATGCTAAATAAAATACTGGCAAATCAAATCCAAGAACACATCAGAACCATCATCCACCATGATCAAGTCGGCTTCATCCAAGAGATGCAGGGATAGTTCAACATACAAAATCTGTCAATGTAATCCACCATATAAACAAACTGAAAAATAAAAACCACATGATCATCTCATTAGATGCTGAAAAGCCTTTCGACAAAATACAACATCCCTTCATGATAAAGGTCCTGAAGAGAGCAGGGATACAAGGAACATACCTAAACATAATGAAGGCAATATGCAGGAAGCTAACAGTCAACACCAAACTAAACGAAAAGAAACTCCCAGCGATCCAGCTGAAATTAGCAACAAGACAAGGTTTTCCACTCTCTCCATATCTATTCAATATAGTTCTTGAGGTCCTAGCTAGAGCAATTAGACAACAAAAGGAGTTCAAGGGGATACAAATTGGAAAAGAAGAAGTCAAACTCTCACTGTTTGCTGATGATATTATTGCCTACATAAATGACCCCAAAAATGCTACCAAGGAACTTCAACAACTCATAAACACTTTCAGTAATATAGTAGATACAATATGAACTCAAAAAAAATAGTAGCCCTTCTGTACACAGACGATAAATGGGCCAAGAAAGAAATCAGAAAAACATCACCCTTTGCAATATCAACAAATAGTTGAAGTAACTCTAACCAAACGAGTGGAAGACTTGTATGATAAGAACTTTAAATCTTTGAAGAAAGAAATTGAAGAAGACACCATAAAGTTGAAAGATCTCCCATGCTCCTGGGTAGGTAGAATTAACATAGTAAAATGGCAATCTTAGCAAAAGCAATCTACATATTCAATGCAATGCCCATCAAAATTCACAGACCCAGAGAAACTAGGGGGACTCCTGGATCTCCCTGGGAAGGGAAAATAGAAGAGATTTCTTGAGTGGACTGAGGACAGGTGGGCATGGGAACATGAGTGATCAGGACGTGGATGATAGAGAGAGAGAGACTAATGAAAAGGGGGTGGCATTTCAGGGTCAGATAAAAACCTGGCACAAGAGACTCTCCCAGGAATCTACAAGGTTGATTTCAGCTAAGACTCCTAGAAATAGTGGAGATATATATATATATATATATATATATATATATATATATATATATATATCTTCTGTGACTAGATTTCTGTTAACCTAATTGTCATCAAAGAGGCTTCATCCAGCAACTAACTGATGGAAACAGATACAGACTCCGAGACAAACATTAGGACAAACATTAGGTGGAGGTCTGGGAACCCTGCAGAAGGTGAGGGGAAGGATTGTAGAAGCCAGACAAAACACCACAAGAATCAACTAACATGGGCTCAGTGGGACTCACAGAGTCTGAATCAACAACCAAGGAGCCTGCATGCGACTGACCTAGGCACTCTGCATATATATTATGTAACTTGTCCTTCATGTGGGAGCAGGGGCTGTCTCTGACTCTTTTGCCAGCTTTTGGGACCCTATTCCTCATACTGGGTTGCCTTGGCCAGCCTTAATACAGGGGGAGGCGCTTAGTCTTACTATATCTTGATATGACATGTTTTGTTGATATCCATGGGAGGCCTTCCCTTTTCTGAATAGAAATGGAGGAAGAATGAGTTTAGGGAAATAGACGGGAGGCGGGGGTAAGTACTGGAAGGAGAGGAGGGAGGATAAGTTGCATTTGAGATGTAAAATAAATAAAAATATTTATTTTAAATAAGAATTTAAAGAAAAAAGAAGGGTAGAAAGCATTACTATGAGACTGAAAAGAATGGTTTCTGCAAAACTGGATATCCACAAATAGATGAACAAAGAGAGATTCTTGTTTCACACCCTATCTGAAAAATCAATGCCAAACATATCGAAATCCATAGTCTATGGGCTGAAACTTTTAAACTGTAAGAGGAAAATATCTTAAGATATAAGCACATGCAAGGACATTCCTAAACAGATTCACATAGCTCAGAACTGAAAAAACTGGGATTGCATAAAATTAAGAAGTTTTTGAACTGCAAATAAAACAACAGAATGGAAAATGGTCCACAGAATGGGAGAAAATCTTTGCTATTTATACGCCTAAAATGTGACCCAAATTTAAAACATGTAAATGACTCAAACACTGTGATACATATATAATGACACAAACCATCCAATCAATGAACTGGCAAATGAATGGGTAGGGAAGAAAACTTCTTGTAAGAAGAAATGCCAACGGCCTATAAGTTTGATGAAAAACATACTTAGATTCTCAGTCAACAGGAAAGTGAAAATTAAAACTACATTGAGATTTTATCTTAACCTCCCTCCCCCGCACCCCAGTGAGAGTAGCTACCCTCTAAAGAACAAATGCTGGGGAGGACATAGAGGACAAAGAAGCCTTCCAATATCACTGTTGGGGATATAAATTAGTGCCACCACTATGAACAGTATAGGGGACTCTCAAACCCCTACAAAAACACCTATTTGGAGGATAATTGTGACCAGCAAGAGAAAGTGACTGGGGAGGGTATATGAGAAAAATACAAGGACACACATGAAAATATCAAAATGAACCCCATTGTTTTGTATACTAAAATGGTTGGTGTCATACTATGCCTCTTTCTGTTGTCTGACTAACAGAAAACACAAATATCTATGACTAAAGTCATGCTCATCACCCATTAAATGTGGCTCTACTTAAAATTTCAACATTTTCCCTCCTTGATGGTACCCTTAAGAACCACTGTCTCTAACACTTGAGACTGCCACCCGGAACGTAATACCAGTGACCCAACTAGTGCCTGTCCCAGCCATTTAAGCTGCTGCTTCTGCTATTTTCTAAACGGGTATTTGTGTTAGATGCTCAGTCTACAGTATTTGTCATTTTTAGAGCACACGGATAGAGATGCTCAGTCTATAGTGTTTAGCATTTTTAGTAGCCTAAGAATAGAAGGAAAATAATCTCAAAAGAACCAATGAGAAGCTACGACTTATGTTTTGGAACGCAGTGTAATTTGTTTGACTACGCACATTAATATTCTGAAAACAATCTGCATTAAATTGGATTTTGTTCTAATTTAAAGATTTTTCTTAATTTACGTGAATTTGGTAAGTAATAAATCTCTAAGAAACAAGCAAACGCAGGAAGACTGAGTGGCATAGAAAGCAATACACTGTTACCTGGGCTACTGCTGTCCTGCTGGGTTTTCTCAGTTTTCTGTGGTCTGCTGGTTACCTTGCTCATCTTCTTCTGCACCTTCTTTCTCTGTCTCATCTCCAGAATCTTCATGAACATCCCAATTTCCATACTTATTGACTGCTACAGTGAAGAATAAGATAAACTTTGGGAGGAGTTCATCATAGACAAAATAACCTATTTCAAAGCTAGGAGCAGCATCCATATTCAGCCCTCAAAGAAGCAATGGGACAGAACTGAACATTTTGCTGCAGGATCATTTCCACAGTGCTATTTCTCTGTGGTTCCCAGTAAGCCTCCCAGTCAATACTATTGATAAATTTCTCCTTTGAGAAAGAAGGGATTAGTCATTGGAGCTGGTGGTAATCTCTAGACTTGGGCATGATATTGCGGGAAAGATAATTGTTTACCTCAAAGACAAATTCTACAGTAAAACTGATTGTTTCCTCAAACTGCTACATATTCTTTCCAGCAAATGCCCCTGAACCAGCTCATCATGTGGTAAACAAACTTTCTAAGAATCTTTGCACTTTTAGAAGTCACAAACCAACAGGAAGTACACAGCAATGTTGATTTTCCTTGGGCCTTCCTTTCCTTTTTCTGCCAAGCTTCCGGCTGAACACCGACTTCGCTCTGACATGCTTGTGTGGGCTCATGAGAATCTCTCAGCACTAAGAGTCTCTGCTGTCTCACTAAACATGGGCTGGTAGAGAGTAGCAGATGCTCCCTCAAAACTGCAAAGGTGTTGAGTGAACTGAGCTTTTATTCCAGGACATCCAGCCTCACATTGGAGACGATGCCACCTACAATCCTCATCCTCATCAACACTGGGGATGGCCAATATCCGGCACCTCTTCAGAGGCTGCTTATGAAAATCTCCAGCAACCCTGTCGTCGTGTACCATCCTGTGAACTCATTCCCCACTTCCCGCCTCCTAGTGTTGTGTTCCATTTCATGCTTGGTGCAGGGAGTGGGGCTTCCCTTAGATTTCTTACCTCTTACATCTGAGATCTGCCCAAGGTTCTCATCCGTTACTTCCATGATAGATGCCACAGAACTTCCCTCCGCGGCAACATTGTTAGTTGACTCCTGGTGCACTCTACCCAAGGAGGCCATCCGGGGCATGTTAAGGCTCTGGCCAAATCTAATACTCAGGCCTGTACCAAGGCCCAGACCAAGGCTTAAGCCAAAACCTGGGTTCAAACCCAGGCCCAAACCCAAGCCCAGGCCCAGGCCGAGGCCAAAGCACAGGATCAGGAAGAGAATGAGGCCAGTGGCAGTGAACTTCTGGGAGAGAGCCCTCATTCTTCGCCTATGGGAAAATCGGCTCGAGCCATTATGGACGCGAGGTCTCATGATCATAGATCACCGTTGAGCAGAATCAGGGTGAAGTAGTTGTTCAGCTGCAATACACAATGAAGTAAACCAGATCCAGAAGCATGAAAGAGGCCAAACATGGAGAAATTACAGACATGGAAATCGGGTGTTCCACATCCCAAGCTTCCTCAGTATTACTGCCCTTCTGGTCTCTGACTAAGACTAAGTCTGCTGATCCACTTTCCTTCCTGGACTTTTACTTGGCTTCTGCTTTCTCCAACAGATAGTGTTGACTTCTCTGGCCTCAAATGCTGCCTTGCACACCTGTAGGCCATAAACTGCCCCATTTAGGATAGAGGCTCAACCTGTCTCATACCCTCTCCTTACATCACCTTTGCCCTCCTACTACCAAATTACTGCTGGGCTCGTTCTGACATTCTTGGGTCTTGTCTTGGTCCTATGGGGTAGACATGACAATATCATGACATGACAAATGAACAGAGCTGCAATATGGTTTTGACAACTAGGGTTTGTGACTAACACTACCCACCACTGTTAAGACAGTGGCCAGTGAGCTGCTCTAGAGGGCAGGTCAGCATGCATGCATAAGGAGAGGGGAAAGGTCAGACACGCTGAACAAGGAGAGAACAATAGTAGTATCTGAGGAGGCTCCATAGGAAAAACAAGGACCCAGTTCAAGCAGGAACTAACTTTGTGTGGGAGGTGATGGAATAAGATAAAAAAAGTTTCAACAGGGACCTTCTACCCAAACCCACATTGACAGGTTCATATGTTTGCACCTGCCAGGGTCGTCATATCTACATGCAGCAAGCTCTGAATTCCTCTGAAGTCAAGACGAACACACTTAGCAACCAGTAAATGACAAGGCCATCAGGTTGACTATTACTAACAATCAGCTACCTTTTCTCCCAAACCTTGGTTATTATTAGCTATACCCTTTTGTTCCACAGTAACCCTACCACATTTTTATATTTACAGGCATATTTCTGATAGTTTATATTAAAAGCATAGTGGTTCAAGGTGGACATGATCCATTGAGCAATGGCTAACTGCTCAATTACTAATGGCTCCTGCAGGCAAGAATAATCATAAAAAATATTGTGTGGCTCAGTTCGCAGCAGAAGTCAAAAGTTGCCATGACAAGAGTGAGATTCCAATGATCTAACATAGTTAAAGCCACTTTGAAGAGAAAGGGAGCAGGGAGATCTCAGTGCTGAAGAGGTGAATGGTGATAACACTGTAGAGTGTTTTGTGAACCCTACCACGTTCAGTTTCTACCTCCAAAGATTGAAATAAAGTTGATCCTGAGTATCAAGTAATGGATTAAAAGCATGTTATTTTGTGAAATACTATGTATGCATATTATTGCATCAATAAGAAATTTTTCTTATGCTTGAGTTTTTGTAAGAAACTATGAAGAAATGAACAGCATAATTTGTTTCTTGGGAAATCATTTCTTATAGACATGCAGAGATATATATACACTTCTTCCCCAGTGGAGTTTATGCCCAGTCGCTTCAGGGAGATGGATTGATGGAATGAAATATTTAACTTCTAGTTTTATTTGGCTTTTTAAGTCGATTCTCCCTTACTGAATCGAGTAACCAACCCAATTTGTTCAACTACAAGTATGTTCCTTGTAGTTACTAAATGGGGAATACTCACAAGCAAAACCATTTCTGTCTTTATCCTGTAACATGTTAACTCAGACAATGTATCAGAAGACATCACAAAATAGTCTTTTCTCATGACTATCTTCACAGAGGACGGAGAACTTGCACTCCAAGGACAGATAACTCATGCTAGCTGAGGGCAATAGTAGAGGAAAGCTGTTTTCTTTGTCTAGTCTTTGTTATAATGTACTAATACTCTGACAAAAGTCTAACACTTGGGGGAAGGACACAGTGTTGAGCTGTGACAGAAGATAGAACAAGAGGATGTGGAAATCCTGTGGTGAGAAAGGTGTCTAATGGAACTCTGATTCTTCTAACAAGACAGTCTCCGTAGTTGCCTCTATGTAGTTTAACTCATTACCCACAGAGCAATGCTTAAATACATCATCAGTGATCTCACTTTCTAGGTCTCCTTTCTCTGTTCAATCATTCTTGCTTCCTAACTCTCAACAGTTTCACTAATCCTTACTTTACAGGAGTTGCCATGGTATAAAAAATACAAATTCCAAACCCATACAAGTATGTTTCCACATCAAGAAGAGCTCAACTTTCCACTTGAAGTTGTAAAATAAAAAATTCTCCATACTGTAGTCATTCATGTGTTCATTGATTCACTAAGCATGTCCTGATCACTATACATCTGGAAAAATGGTAGAAGATCAGATTTCTAACATATGTAAGATTCATGGCTTGTTCTCTCTAGTCCATGCTCTGGAGATAAAGACAGATGTTTGGATGATACTAAATCACGTGCAACATTCTAACAGAGATGAGAACAGCGTGCTAAGGGAGCTCAAGGGAAAGAAAAATCAGCTATGGAGGGGAAGGCCTGCAAGGAAGATACGTTGGTGTGTAGAAAAGGACTCAGAAGGAGACATTTCAGCTTGCTGCTGAAACTAGAAGTACAGTTAGCAATAAATAGAGGGGACAGGTGGCTGCAGTAAAAAAGTGGCAGGGTGTGTGTGTGTGTGTGTGTGAGAGAGAGAGAGTGTGTGTGCTTGTGTGTGTAGGGGTTGTGCACGCACATATATTTGTCCTGGGCAACAAATTATCTAGAGCTTTGTGTCAAGCGTAAGATGGACCTTTGAGGCAGATGGGCTCATCACCCAGGAAAGTAGATCTTTTCGTTCAAAACAGCCATTGAGGTAGTAGTAGAATTAGAATAGTATGTGGTACATTTATTATTTTATTTGGTTTTTTATTACATAAATGCATACTTAACATTTTAAGTTGTTTTAGTATGCACATCTTTGTACTTCAGAAGTCCAGTTGTTGGGTTTTAAACTGTATCTTGTTTGGGAAAAGTTTATATCTGTTCTTGGTTTTCTCTAAGACAAATGTTGAATATTTCCCTGGTGTGTTGAATACTTCCAATCCATATACATTCCTTTTCATCCTTACTTTACCTCTTCCTCCTCCTTTAACATTCCCTCCTCACATCACTAACCTAAACATTGGTACCCTTAGCCCTTTTTTTAAAAAAATGACTGTTAAACTATGATTTGCCTAGCCAGAGTACCCTAATGCTGCGTTTCTGATCTCAATTGGGAAGAAAAATTTAACTGAACAAGTATCTCTCTCTTGCAGCTAACACTAAAACTCCTGCCAAACTGCCACATTTGTTGCTGCAGCTGGCTTTCCTATTGAAAAACTAAAAATCAGAGAATGCATCCATCCCAACAGATGTACAGAACACAACAAATAAATACAAAAAAGTCATGAGACAGCATTCCATCATGACACCTCCACAAGGTGACAACTTCTCAATACAGTAAAAAAAAAGATAGCTGAGATGCAAGATAAACATTTCAGATTCCTACTTTAAAATGAATCAACAGTTCTATACAGCGCTCAAATAAACAGGTACAGAAGTCAATTCAAGAGATATAAACAGGAAAGTTACTAATTAAATTCAGGACCTAGACAAGAAATTTACCAAAGAGGATAAAATAATCAGCAACTTGGAGGAAAATTTTACATACAAAAAGCAACAGTTAAGCAAGATGGATCAGGAGATGCTGAAAAGCACCAGCAGATATTCTCGAAATAATCAATCTGTTCAATAACAAAACACAACAGAAGGCAAATAAGATAAAGTAGAACAAAGCTCTACACACACACACACACACACACACACACATACACACACATACGCACACGTATATATATATATATATATATTAAAATTAATGAACATGAGTAAAATCTCTAAGAAGTTGCAAATTCATTCAACCTATTTGATAAAGTGACAGCTAAGAATCTTTCAAATCTAGAGAAAGAAATAGACATCCAAACATGGGCAGCATTTAGGTCCCAAATGGATATAATCAGAGAAGAATATCATCAGGCTATATCAAAACTAAGATGCCCAAAGTACAAAGCAATGGAAATCGCTAATATGATGGCTCATAACTGGTGAAGTAGACTTGAAGAGAAAAGTTGAGCCAGGTATTATTATTACATACACATAATCTCAGCACTGAGTATAAGAAGACAGAAAGATGCTCAGTCTAGATATAGTAGGGAGGGCCTTGGACCTTCCACAAAGCAATGTGCGTTACCCTCTGTGAGGATTGGATGGGGTGGGGTGGGAGGAGGGGACGGAGTGGGAACTTGGATTGGTATTTTTTTTTAAATCTAATAAATAAAAAAAGACAGAAAGATCCTGGAGCTGACCAGCCAGTCTACATTAATTGGAGAATTCAAGGCCAATGATAGACTTGGCCTGACAGGAAGTAGAGGATATTTCTCAGTATGACATCCACTTTAGTTTTCTATTGCTGTGACAAAACTCTATTACCAAGACAACTTATGAAAGAAAGCACTTAATTTGGGGTTGGGGGGTTGGGGGGTCACAGTTTCAGAAGAGAATAGAGCCCATAGCAATCATGGTAGAGAGCATGAGAGGAAGCAAGCAAGCACAGCTCTGGGGCAGTAACTGAGAATTTACATCTCATCCATAAGTACAAGGCAGTGGGGGGGGGTTGCTGATTGGGAATGGTGTGGGATTTGAAACCTCACAGCCCACTCCCATTGACACACCTCTTCCAATGAGACCATACCTCCTAATCCTACCCAAACAGTTCCAACAACTCCATTCAAATATTTGAGTCTATGGGAGATATTCAAACCACAACACTCAAGGTTGTCTTTGGCATTAACACACATGCATACACACCTGCACATATAAACATATATGATGAGCACACATACACACAAACACTTTCACACTCACATTTCAAAAAAAACCTGGAGTGATGAAACATCTAGAGAAAAAAATTATAGAGGAACATTGAGATGTGGGTAGAGATGCGAACTTTTTGAATAGAACCCACTAGAACAGGAAATGTCCTCCAAGAATTGACTCATGAGATTACATGAAAGTAAAAGGTTGTCACACAACAAAGGATGCTGACAGCAAACAGGACAATATTTCTGCCAGTTTATCTCTAAATAAGATGTACATAGCTAGAATATATGAAGAGCTATAAAAGTTAAACCCCAATAAAAATCCAAAACTGTCTATCAATAAATGAGCCAGTGAACTGAGCAGTTTTCAAAAGAAGAAACACAAATAGACAAATAACTACTATCTTTATAAGTGTTCATCTGTAGCCATCAGGGAAATGCAAATTAAAACTACTCTGAGATTTCATCTCACCTTTATCAGAATGTCTACTCACCAAGAAAATAAAGGGCAAGTTCTGGCAAGCATGTGGAGAAGGAGGAACCCTTATCTATTGTTGGGGGAAATGTAAACTGTTACAGCCACTATGGAAATCAGTGTGAGAATGTCTATTAAAAACACTAAGAATAGAACTGCCATATAATCCAGCAATACCACTTCAGGATATATACCCAAAGAACTCTATAGCCTACTGCAGAGATACTTGCTCATCCATGCTCATTGTCATTCTATTCACAATAGCCAGAACATGAAAAGAGCCTAGCTGCCCATCAACTGATAAATGGATAATGAAAATATGACACATATAGACTGTGGAACACTAGTTAATTATAAATAAAAATGAAATTACTATGATTTCAGGAAAATGGGTAGCTCTGCAAATTATTAAATGAGATGACTCCAGTTCAGAAAGACAAATACTTCATGTTCTCTTTTATGTAAGGATCCTACTTTCTATTTTTATATATGTAGATTTATGGGACAGTTAATATGAGTATAGGACATGAAACTATAAAAATACCATAAAACAGGGAAGATGAGTTTAAGCAAGAAGGGTGCAAAAAGGATAACAGAAAACATACGACATGAAAGGGAAATCCTGAGGATACAAGGAGGGGCTTGATGAGATGGGTGAGGAGTAGGCAACACGGATTAGCCAAAGCCAAATCAAAGTCTACTCTAAAATTCCATAAGAAAATCTGTTATACTTTTGATGGCTGACAAAAAACATTTTAGAGCTTAAAGAAGCACCAAAGAAATTTCACTATAAATACACTGAAAGGAGATAGCAGATTGGGTGGATGGTTTCTTCATTGTAACAAGTAATTTTAAAGAGCTCTAAATTGTCAATTTGGGATTAACGTGGTATTATTTCTGAACTGACACAGGTTGTTGTCTCTATTTTGTTTGAACATTGCACTCTTCGTGAGAAAATTAGCCATGGGCATGGCAAAATACAGAAATTCAAGGGCAAAACAGCGTACTGAATGCCTTTGATTTTCTGCCTGTTTAAAACTTGCTATTTCTTCTAACCCCAACAACCCTATGTTGTTGAGACTATTACAGATAGTCTCCAATTTGCTATGGCTTGACTTCAGTTTCTCAGCTTTATAATGGTGCAAATTTGATGCATAGTCAGTGAAATCATACTCTGAATTTTGATGTTTCCCTGGGCTAGTGAGGTATGATAGTGTGCTTTCCCCATGCTGAACCCTGGCAGTGAGCCACAGCTTCCAGGCAGTCACAAGATCATCATAGTAAACAGCACAGTACACTGTGTATGTTTTAGTTCATTTGGCATACTTTTAATTATTCTTTCAATTTCTTACAGGGTTCTTTGTTTTGTTTCATTTTATGGGTGGAAGGAGATGTTCCCTCCTGAGTCGAGAAGCATTTATATTACTTGTCTTTGTAAACAAGGAAAGAAAACAGGGAGTTTTGATGTGCTTTTTATTTTCTTGCATTTTTTTCCATTTTATGTTTCTAAGTTTTACCCACATGCACTATGTGAGTACAGAGCCAGTGGAGGTCAGGAGTCAGATCCTTTAAAATGGGGTGCAGATGATTGTACCCCATGTCGGCACTGAACTTGAACCTGGGGACTCTGGAAGAATAGATAGTACTCTTAACCACTGAGCCATCTCTCCAGTCTTTTAAAGATCATATAACCAGTAAAGGGCAGAACCTTAAATAAGAACACAAACATCACCTTTAATCTCAACACATAGACATGATAGCTCTGTTATTTAGTATATAACACATTTTCATTTTTTTCAGGTGTTTAAGAAACCATAATTCTTGAGTGACTGTTACCCATGAATTAAGAAATGATAGATTAGATCCCAGCTTCCATCCAGAGGGCCATCAGAGCCAGAGGGCCATCCAGAGGGTTGATGGAAGGGGAGAGGGTTAGAGAGAAGGGAGTAGGGGAGGAATGAGGAAAGCTCGGTGGCCTGGGATGGGGGGGGAGGGAGGAAGGATGAATATGGGATCAGGGAAGAATATATTTCAACTAAGGGAGTCATTTTAGGGTTTACAGGAGACTTGATTATATATGGGATCCCAGGTCCAAGGAGAGATCCCCCAGATTGTTCTCTGGACAGAGGAGAGGGTGCCTGAATCGGCCGTGGCCCATAACCATACTGATGTATATTTTGCTTATCACCATAGATCCTTCATCTGGCGAAGGACTGCGATACAGTCGGAGACCCACATTGGAGCACCGGACTGAGCCCCCCAAGGTCCAAATGAGGAGCAGAAGGAGGAAGAACATGAAAAACGAAATCAGTACTGCGAGGGATGCTATCACCCACTGATACAAGGGAACGGATCTAATGAGAGTTTACCAAGGCCAGTTGGACTGGGACTGAACGAGGAGGTGATCTAACCAGATTCTCGGAATTTGGCCGGATTCTCTGAATGTGGCTGGCCCGAAGTCTTTCTGAAAAGCCATTGACTATGATACTGGGACCTGTTTCCTCTGCATATACTGGATTTTGGGGATCCAGTCTGTTTGGACACTCAACTTCCTGGACCTGGAGGGAGGGGGAAGGAACTGGAACTTCCCACAGGGCAGGAAACCCTGACTGCCCTAAGGGACGAAGAGGGAGGAGGAAAGGGAGTGGGGGGAGTGGGAGGGTGTTGGGAAGAGGGGCGGAAATGGAAACTTTTATAATTGAATAAAATTTACTTAAAAAAAAGAATTGGATGAGAAGTATAAGAAAAAGTTTGAAGAAATGAGTATAGAAATGGATGAGAAATATAACAAAAAGTTTGAAGAAATAAGTAAATCCGTGAATGATACCCTGAGAAACCAAGAAAAAACAATCAAACAGGTAAAGGAAACAGTCCAAGAATTGAAAACTGAAATGGAGGCAATGAAGAAAACACAAACCGAGAACCAGCTGGATATGGAAAACCTAGGTAAACGAACGGAGACTACAGAATCAAGCATAACCAATAGAATACAAGAGATAGAAGAACTAATCTCAGATTCTGAAGATACCATAGAGAAAATAAATGCTCTGGTCAAAGAAAACAGCAAATCCAAAAAATTCTCTTCGCAAAACATTCAGGAAATCTGGGACACAATAAAAAAAACCAAATCTAAGAATAATAGGGATTGAAGAAGGAGAAGAACTGCAGACCAAAGGCCCAGAAAATACATTTAACAAAATTATAGAAGAAAACTTTCCCAATCTAAAGAACAATATTCCCATGAAGGTTCAAGAAGCATACAGAACACTGAATAGACTGGATAAAAAAAAATCCCCTCACCATATAATAATCAAAACACAAAACATACAGATTAAAGAAAGAATATTAAGCGCTGCAAAGGGAAAAGGTCAAGTGACTTATAAAGGTAAACCTATCAGGCTTACACCAGAGTTCTCTATGGAAACCATGAAAGCCAGAAGATCCTGGATAGAGGTACTGCAGAAACTAAGAGACCATGGATGCAAACCCAGACTACTATACCCAGCCAAGTTATCGTTCACTATCAACAGAGAAAACAAAATATTCCAGGATAAAAACAAATTTAAACAATTCGTAGCCACAAATCCAGCCTTACAGAAAGTAATAGAAGAAAAATCGCAACCCAAAGAATCCAACATTGTCATCACTGCCAACAATAACCCAGACATCTAGCTACCCGTCACAACCACAACTCAAAGAAGAGAAACACACAAACTCTACTACACACACACAAAAAAAATAATAACTGGAATCAACAACCACTGGTCATTAATATCACTTAATATTAATGGACTCAACTCACCTATAAAAAGGCACAGACTAAGAGACTGGATAAGAAAACAGGATCCAACATTCTGCTGTTTACAAGAAACACACCTCAACCACAAAGATAGACATCTACTCAGAGTAAAGGGTTGGGAAAAGGTTTTCCAAGCAAACGGACCTAAGAAACAAGTTGGTGTGGCCATTCTAATATCTAACAAAATTGATTTCAAACTAAAATCAATCAGAAGAGATGGAGATGGACATTTCATACTCATAACAGGAACAATTAATCAGGAGGAAGTCTCAATCCTGAATATCTATGCCCCTAATATAAAAGCACCCACTTATGTAAAAGAAAAACTTTTAGAACTCAAGGCAGTCATCAAACCACACACACTAATAGTAGGAGACTTCAACACACATCTCTCACCAATGGACAGGTCAATCAAACAGAAACTCAACAGATAAATAAGAGAATTACTAGAGGTAATGAATCAAATGGACTTAACAGATATCTATACAACATTCCACCCAAAAAGGAAAGAATATACCTTCTTCTCTGCAGCTCATGGAATCTTCTCGAAAATTGACCACATACTCGGTAACAAAGCAAACTTACACAGATACAAAAAAATATTAGTAAACACCTGTGTCTTGTCGGATAACCACGGAATAAAGTTAGAATTCAATAACAATTCGAACACCAGAAAGCCTACAAACACGTGGAAGTTGAACAGTCAACTTCTGAATCATCCCTGGGTCAAGGAAGAAATAAAGAAAGAAATTAAAGTCTTCCTTGAATTTAATGAAAATAAAGACACAACATACTCAAACCTATGGGACACAATGAAAGCAGTGCTAAGAGGAAAGTTCATAGCACTAAGTGCCCAGTTAAAGAAAACGGAGAAAGCACGTATTGGAGACTTAACAGCACACCTAAAAGCTCTGGAAAAAAAGAAGCAGACTCTCCCAGGAGGAGTAGAAGATTGGAAATAATCAAACTGAGGGCTGAAATCAACGAAACAAAAAGTTGGTTCTTGGAGAAAATCAACAAGATTGACAAACCACTATCCAAACTAATCAAACGGCAGAGAGAGAACACTCAAATTAATAAGATCAGAAATGAAAAGGGGGACATAACAACAGACACAGTGGAAATTCAGAGAATCATTAGATCTTACTACGAGAGTTTATATGCCATAAAGTTGGAAAATGTACAAGAAATGGATTGGTTTTTAGATAAATACCATTAACCAAAGTTAAATCAAGACCAGGTGAACAATATAAATAGACCTGTTAGTCACGAAGAATTAGAAGCTGTTATCAAAAACCTCCTGACCAAAAAAAGCCCAGGGCCAGATGGTTTCACTGCAGACTTCTACCAGAACTTCCAAGAAGAACTGATACCTATACTCCTTAAGGTATTTCACAATATAGAAACAGAAGAGTCATTGCCAAACGATTTTTATGAAGCTACAGTTACCCTGATGCCAAAACCACATAAAGACACAACCAAGAAAGAGAATTACAGGCCAATCTCACTCATGAATATCGACGAAAAAATTCTCAACAAAATCCTGGCAAACCGATTCCAAGAACACATTAGAAAAATTATCCATTATGATCAAGTCGGCTTCATTCCAGAGATGCAGGGCTGATTCAACATACGCAAATCCATCAATGTAATCCATCATATAAATAAACTGAAAGAAAAAAACCATATGATCATCTCATTAGATGCTGAAAAAGCATTTGACAAAATCCAACATCACTTTATGATAAAGGTGTTGGAGAGAATGGGGATACAAGGATCATACCTAAATATAATAAAAGCTATTTACAGCAAGCCAACAGCAAACATCAAACCGAACGGAGAGAAACTCAAAGCCATTCCATTGAAATCAGAAACAAGACAAGGCTGTCCACTCTCCCCATACCTCTTCAATATAGTGCTAGAAGTTCTAGCAATAGCAATACGACAACATAAGGGGATCAAGGGGATTTGAATTGGAAAGAAGTTAAACTCTCGTTATTTGCAGACGATATGATAGTATACATGAGCGACCCCAAAAACTCGACCAAAGAACCCCTACAGCTGATAAACACCTTTAGTAATGTGGCAGGATACAAGATCAACTCCAAAAAATCAGTTGCCCTCCTATACACAAAGGATAAAGAAGCAGGGAGGGAAATCAGAGAAACTTCACCTTTCACGATAGCCACAAATAGCATAAAATACCTTGGGGTTACTCTAACCAAGGAAGTGAAAGACCTATTTGACAAGAACTTTAAGTCTTTGAAGAAAGAAATTGAGGAGGATACCAGAAAATGGAAAGATCTCCCTTGCTCTTGGATTGGGAGGATCAACATAGTAAAAATCGCAATTCTACCAAGAGCAATCTATAGATTCAATGCAATCCCCATCAAAATCCCATCAAACTTCTTCACAGACCTTCAGAGAATAATAATTAATTTTATATGGAAAAACAAAAAACCCAGGATAGCCAAAACAATCTTATATAATAAAGGAACTTCTGGAGGTATAACCATCCCTGTCTTCAAACTCTATTACACAGCTACAGTATTGAAAACAGCTTGGTACTGGCATAAGAACAGAGAATTCGACCTATGGAATCGAATAGAAGACCCAAATATTAACCCACAAACCTATGAACACTTAATTTTCGACAAGGGGGGTAAAGGTATACAATGGAAGAAGGAAAGCATCTTTAACAAATGGTGCTGGCATAAATGGATGTCAACTTGTAGAAGAATGAAAGTAGATCCATATCTATCACCATGCACAAAAATCAAGTCCAAATGGACTAAAGACCTCAACATTAATCTGACCACTTTGAACCAGATAGAACATAAAGTGGGAAGTAGTCTACAAGACATAGGCACAGGAGACCACTTCCTAGGTAGAACCCCAGTAGCACAGACAATAAGAGAATCGATGAATAAATGGGACCTACTGAAACTGAGAAGCTTCTGTAAAGCAAAGGACACCGTCAGTAAGACAAAAAGTCTACCTTCTGACTGGGAGAAGATCTTCACCAACCCCTCATCAGATAAAGGCCTGATCTCCAAAATATACAAAGAACTCAAGAAACTAGACACTAAAACTCTAATTAACCCAATAAAAAATGGGGTGCTGATCTGAACAGAGAATTCTCACCAGAAGAACTTTGAATGGTCAAAAGACACTTAAGGTCATGCTCAACATCCTTAGTGATCAGGGAAATGCAAATCAAAACAACTATGAGATACCATTTTACACCGGTCAGATTAGCTAAAGTCAAAAACACCAATGATAGCCTATGCTGGAGAGGATGTGGAGTGAGGGGAACACTCATTCATTGTTGGTGGGAATGCAAACTTGTGCAGCCACTGTGGAAATCAGTGTGGCGGTTTCTCAGGAAACTGGGAGTCAACCTCCCTCAAGACCCAAAAATTCCACTCTTGGGAATATACCCAAGAGATGCCCTATCATACCACAAAAGCATTTGTTCAACTATGTTCATAGCAGCACTATTTATAATAGCCAGAACCTGGAAACAACCTAGGTGCCCCTCAATAGAAGAATGGTTAAAGAAGGTGTGGAACATATATACATTAGAGTTTTACTCAGCGGTAAAAAACAATGACATCTTGAATTTCGCATGCAAATGGATGGACATAGAAAACGTTTTACTGAGTAAGGTAAGCCAGACCCAAAAAGAGGAATATGGTATGTATTCACTCATAAGTGGATTCTAGCCATAATTAAAGGTCTTTGAGCCTATTATTTGTGATCCTAGAGAAGCTAAATAAGAAGGTGAACCTGAAGAAAATCATGTAGTTATCCTCCTGGAGATTGGAAATAGACAAGAGTCCCAGAACCTTCATCTGGCGATGGATGGAGATAGAGACAGAGACCCACATTGGAACACTGGACTTAACTCCCTAGGTCCAAACGAGAAGCAGAAGGAAAGAGAACGTGAGCAAAGAAGGCAAGACCAGAGGGAACCTTCATCCGACGATGGATGGCGATACAGACGGAGACCCACATTGGAGCACCAGACTGAGCCCCCCAAGGTCCAAATGAGGAGCAGAAGGAGGAAGAACATGAAAAAGGAAATCAGGACCACGAGGGGTGCGATCACCCACTGATACAAGGGGACTGATCTAATGAGAGTTCACCAAGGCCAGTTGGACTGGGACTGAATGAGCACTGTGATCCAACCAGATTCTCTGAATGTGGCTGGCCTGGAGTCTTTCTGAAAAGCCATTGACAATGACACTGGGACTTGTTTCCTCTGCATATACTGGATTTTTTGGGATCCAGTCTGTTTGCATACTCACCTTCCTGGACCTGGAGGGAGGGGGGAGGAACTTGAACTACCCACAGGGCAAGAAACCCTGACTGCTCTTAGGGATGGAGAGGGAGGAGGAGAGAGAGTGGGGGGAGTGGGAGGGTGTTGGGAGAGGGCGGAAATGGAAACATAATTTAATAAACTTTGGAAAAAAAAAAAGAAATGATAGATTATCTGCCCTCATATTTTAGAAGTTTCCATCCATCATGGCTGGGAAGGCCTGACAGGGTAGTGCAGCTCACATCATGACAGTCAAAAATTAGGATGAGGCCAAAGGGGAGAAGGGCATAGACCGGATACCTCAAGAACTTAGCTTTTAGTGACTACTGCCTCCATCTAAACCCTGCCTCCTAACGCTCCTCTCAAAATAGTTCCACAAGGTGTGGACCGAGCCTACAGTATATGGGACTGTGGAGGACATTTTCAAAATGTAATAGTCAGCCTACCTGTGTGTTTCACAACACTGTCCACAGCAGCCTATTCCAAGTCAGGCCAGATTCCCGTAAAATGGAAAATAAATAGAAAGAAAGAAATTATAACATGCAGACGCACAGACACACATACATACACACACATACAGAGAGATAGACAGAGAGAGGGGGCGGAGGAAGGGAGGAGAGAGAAAGAGAAATACCATTTAGGCTTAAGGAAGAGCTAAAACTTTTGATGCAAAGAAATGAATGTAACTAGAGATTACGGGAAATAAACCAGACTCAGAAATTCAGCTACCGTACATTTTCTTTCCTGTAGAATCTAGAAAAAGAAGACTAGAAAGTTGAAAAAGGCATTAAAGAGGAAAGGGCCTGTCATCACAGTGAAGAGGAAAGCAGGATAAAAAAGAATAACAGGGAGGGTGGATAGAATCAAAATATATCTGTGAGTGAATATGTCACAAGGAACTCATTATTTTTAAAATTGGTATGCACTAAGAAATGGTTTAAACTTCTAATGGTTCTTGGAAAAATAGTTGCCTCATTCAAGTGATGATTCCGATCCATTAACTATATAAGCTTTCACTTAGAAATTTTTAATGTCAAATAATGTTTTCAAATATAGAATATATTTACTAAGGAGGGCAACTCAGTGCCAATTTCACAGCTATTCTTCCCCAGCTATCCCACAAAATCTGCTGTAGCTTCCCCTATGCATGCCTAAGTTTTAGTTACTTACTTTACCCCATTCCGTAGATTCTCCAATTAAGAAAATCTTCATGGAACACTTTTCCATGAGCCGGCATCTAAAATGTAGTAAAGACTTCCATTGACAGAAATAATTGGTCAGGGAATTCCAGATAATCACGACAAACAAGGAAATACAATCAGCCTTGGGAAACATACAGTGTGTCTAACAGTGTTTTGAGGATGCCATCCAGGTACACATGCAATATCTTACAGATACTGTAATATAACTCAGGATCTTACTTTCCTGGGTGCTGGAGAAATAGACTGCTAACTAAAAACAGAATTTAGGAAAGAGAGCTCATTGTGCACCACCTCTTACCGAGCCTGAAGTGTCCCAAAGGTACAGCCCCATTCCAGAGAAGAAAGAGGTTGGATATGATATTCATAGGAGACATAAAAATAGGAATTTACTATTGTAAAACAAGTGGGTTTTTTTTTCTGTTTGTCTTGTCATGGAAAACACATTGCATAAACAGTATAGGAAAAATGAAGGGGCAGCCACAAATGAATGGTGTATGAAAAAGTCACATGGAAAATACAATTACTTTACAAATTTTTGGAACTAGAAACTCACAAGCAAGCTATGAGCATAAATTTGTGGAGAGACTAACCACTATAGACAGCATCCCACTATATCACACTCCTCCAGGCTCCCCCTACCTATGTCCACAGGGAAGAATAGGATCTCTGAACACGCCACCAAAGTGAAGAGAGCAAAACTCCTGATGATTTCTGCTCCATTAATCAAAAAAAACTTACAGAAACAATTTTATCTCTAGGTTCCCTGAATTTTTTAAAAGAAAATGATCAAAACCTTCCTTATACTTCTGTAGAACTCAAAATATTAAACAAAATGAGCATGCTAGATTTAAAGAAAATGTGATTTTTTTAAAAAAAAGCTTGAGTAAACTGTGATATAAACCCAAATCAAACTTCCTTCTTTATTTGGCATTGCTCATCACTTCCTTGCTGACTTGAGTCAATAGGTAAAGTGGTGGGGCACTATACCTGTGGTGTATTCATATTGCTAGCAAGGTATCATCCTGAAGCACAGAAAGCTTCTTAACTGATACAGAAATGGAACAGTCATAAGAGATTAGGGACATGCCAGCAGCTTGTATGTACTCAAGCATATTATGTACTTATGTTTGGAATTAGATTTCTTTCAAACCCTTTCTGCTTTTCTCTCTTTGGTTTTGCCAACTGAATGAGTGGGGGATTCAGCCTCCTCTGTTATGGCTTCTCCTAAGCGAAATGGATGTCACATGTGCATTTCTATATAAATAGGCCGATTTTCTGTCTCTTTAAGCCTCCATTTTGTGCACTGAAACAAAAATAGAAGAAAGATACAGTTGATTAGGCCAATCCCTTCAGTATGTGGTACTGGACCAAAATCCACCATCTGTGATTGCTTTCATGCTTGTTTTCATTAATATACATCATGCTTACTAAAAGGTAACAATACTATGCAATCATTAGGCTTTAATTTTGTAACAGTCATAAATGCGTTATATGTAATTTAATTCTCGTAATAAGCCTATGGAGTTGGTACAGTTGTTTCTATTTTATAAAAATGAGAAAGCAGTTTCAAAGACTTGAAGTGACTTGCTTAAGGCATGTCATCAGTTTGAGAGCTTGAAATTTATCATGATTTAATATTTTTTAATTTTTTATTGTTTATTTTTATTGGGTAAGAGAAAGGAGAGAGAGAGCTGAGAGCATGCAGTGTTAGAAGCATATATGTGGTGGACAAAGGATGACCCAGATCACCAGGCTTGTATACTTTTACACACTGAGCCATCCCATCGGCCCTGCAATTGAAATTTTACTACCAATATCTTAGCTACAAATTCCATGTTCTTAAACAGATGAGGTCAATATTTCCTATAAAAGGGCCAGATACTAAATATTTTATACTTTATAAGCTATATAGTCTCTGTTACAATTGGCTGTGTCCCAATGATCCTTATTTACAAAAGCAGTGGCTGGTGGGTTATAGGTTACGGATTATGGTTTGTCAAACTCTACTCCTAGCCACTGTGAAATATTGCCATATTGTTAGGGATTGAGGATTCACAAGTAGGGTATAGCCAAGATGTTTTCTTTATTTTCTTAGAAGCAATATATCAAAGTTTCACTCTTAACAAGTTAAAAGAATGTTGAGAATTGTATTCATATGCAAAATTGCATTCGTGTGATTGGGGAGAGAAAGGAACAAAACTCAGAGTTAGATGGGAAAGAAGGGAAGGGAAGGGAAGGTAGATGTGGTTGATATGGGAGGAATTGGGAGAGGAGTGAATATACTTAAAACACAGTATATGAAATTTTCAAAGAATAAAAATATTACTTAAATATAGAATGATTTTAATCCCAATTATGGATACAATCTATGTTAGCTAATTTTATATCCTGTAAGTGCTTACAAGTGAGAGGATTTCCTGATTTCCTGAGTATCTGCTTTGGTCCTTCGTTGATGTTCTTGGTTTTGCTGAAATGTGCTTGATCTCAAAGCTGTATTTCTTTGAAGCAGTTTTTATAACTTCCATTGGACTTTTCTACTAGCCCTCAACTTCATATATGAATTAATTCACTTATGGTATTGGAAAAAATGCTCTCTACCAAAAATGTTTCCATCTATATCAATACTATATGTGTATAAGTACATGGGCAGACACGGGGCTGCCTGTGGACAAGTGGGTGTTCATTTGTGTGTGCTTGTATGTATTTTTCTATAAGAATATACATTAAGGGTTAAATGTGATTATATTTCACAGATATAGATATTGTTTTGAATTTTTCTATGAAAGCAATGAATTTTTCAATTTTCTTAACGTTTATACTACTTGAAATCAGCACAAATTAAAATTAGGAAAACAAGTTTATTGGATTTTGACTTGGATGAGAAAAGCTACTCCATCAGTGAGAATCTAGGAATAGGAGAACAGAGGCTATTCAGGGACCAGCACTTAACAAATATGACACTTAGCCATTTTGGGTTATTTTGCAGCACGGCCTTATTCAACTGTGAGATTGAATCTGCGTTCTTTAAAAAGATTTCCTCCTCTAGCCATTCTGATGTTACTTTTTGTCACAGGGTACAAAAGAGGAATGAGAAGAAGAAAAAGGTCCATGCTTTCTAGTTCCAGTATGTTCCATGGGACAATTAGCTTCTGTAGTGTTCAACTTCTGCACTGTGGATGGTTATCTTCTAGACAGAAGCTTTCTCTGGCCACACCTCTCTTAGGTGGTTTTGTGGTTAGTTACTACAAAATGTCCCAACCCATGAATTCAAGCAAGAGTAGGCTTCTGGGAATGTTCAAAGAGTGGTTTTCTGGCAAGTTTTCTGAGTAGGAGAGAAAAGCAAATGCTTGTTTACCCAGTTAGCCATAGCTTTATCTTTTCCATCAGTGTCTGGATCTCAGTGTTGGTGCTGTGGGGTGTAGATCCAAAAGTAGAGGTAGAGAAATTCTCCCTTTCACTATATCTCAGCCATAAGGATAGTGTGTGTGTGTGTGTGTGTGTGTGTGTGTGTGTTTAAAATTACTGAGTCAATTGTTTCTCCTAATTAGACCCAGACTGATACTGATAACCTGGTTGCTTAGGTATACCCAGCAGAGAGGCCCTTCTTTGCCCATCAAAGCAAGGAAACAACAATGGGAAGGTACACAATAATACACAGTGATACAGCCTGATATTAGAAATAATAATAGTCAGTATGTACAGAACATTATCCTTTAATAGATGCAAAGAAAACACGGAGAAGCTAGAGTTCCCCTTTCTTTTCAGAAATAGGCACTTCAGCAACCTGTGAGGTGAGGAAGAGTCAGGATGAAGTCCAGGCAGAGGTGATGAAAGCATCTAGGGCCCTGATAAGTCCTGACAACTCACTGGGCTTATAGGTGAAAGGGAATAGACTTAACTTAAAGAATGGCCGTATCTGAAAACTGATAGCGTCATGATCATATGATGCTGACAATTACACCTCCCATTGCTCTGTGTGAGCAACTCTAATTCAGATTGTCTTCACTCTTAAAGACATCCGAGAGCACTCATTTGTTACTCGCACATGAGAGGGTGTGTATGTTGGGAGCATGGTAACTAAGCTGTTTTTCTGATGTGATTGACTCCTCACAAGTAAAACAAAATGTGCCTATTACTTGATTTCCCAGTCTTGTCAAAAAAAAAAAACTACACATAATCTAGTTTCTGCCTGTTTTAGAATGTACTGGCTAAGTCTCTGGTGAGTCAAAGCCGCCTCTCAGCTGCCTATCAACGTCTGCACTCACTGACACTCATCAGTGGGGCAAGAGCTGCAATACAGGTTGCTTCTGTGGTTGCAGTTCTGGTAACTACCTTGATCGGGCCTAACTACATAGTTTCTCCATAGGTGGCTTAGCCTTCTGTAGAAGTAGAAGAGAGTGGTTTGAATTAAGTTACTAAAGACTCTTGCTATCATTTACTGGCCACCTAATCTGGTTAAGAGCATGTAAAAGATATAAACGCGATCTCATTTTAATCATCACAAAACTAAGAGGCAAATCCGGTCTTTTGGTTGAAGAAATAAGACAATGGAGGCTCATTTTGAGTTACTTATCCATGGTCACACAACTAATACATGGTCTTTACTCACTCGGTGAAGTTTTTTGAACATCTAAGGTGGCCTTGGTACTATTCTAAAAGGTAGGTATATAGCAAGAAACCAAAATATATCTGCCCTGGTAGAGCTCCCATTTCTAATGGAAAGAGACAAATGATTACAATTTAAGTTACACTTTATAACAATAATTGTTGAGCAAATATATAAAGCAGAAAAAGTGAGCAGAGAGTATATGCATTGAATTGTAATTGAAATAGGGTGGTCAGAAATGGCCTTATTGAGAAGGTATTTGAGATGAGTTCTGAAAGATGCATGAAAATATGCACATAGAACTTTCCAGGGATTAGAAATTACAATAGCCCACATTCAACAATATATTGGAAGTGTAAAATGAACAACAAAGAAGTTAGCAAAATGAACGGAGTGAGGAGATATGAAAGTAAAGAAAAAAGGCAATGAGAATCCAATGGATAGGGTCTGTAGCTACAATAGGAGTTTGCCCTTTTGTTTGGGTTTTTTTGTGTGTCTTTTTTAGAGAGATAAAGGGAGAGGAGAGCATGTATTTGGGTGAGAAGGAAGGTGAGGAGGATCTAAGAGAGGTTAGGGAAGGTGACAGAATATGATCACAATATATTGTATGAAGAAGTAATTAAAAAATTAAAGAAAACTTAAAAATAAAATGGTAAAGAAAATATATAATTCTTTTTTTAAAAAAAAGAGGGTAGGGGAAACTGTTATGTTGAGAATAAACTATGGTTAAAGGAGTTATAACAAACAGAAAGGATCCTTTAAATAATTGCTTCAAAGAGTGTATTTTAGCTCAAGTCAGCAAACACTGAATGCTTAAGAGACAAATCCAACCTGTGACCCCTGAGGTAGTACAGTTTGGGGTCCTCCTCTAGATCAAGAATTCAAAACTGGGTATGAAAGTGAGTTTTCTGCCTTTTCATTATTGTACTTTGTGACAAAAAAATCATAAGATGCATTGCATTAGCATTTTAATTTTTAATTAAATATATGCATATTTGCAGTCAATAACAAGATTTTGATAGAAGTACATGCGGTCGACCAGCTAAATTGAGCTAATGAGTATATAAGTCACCTTATATACTTGCTATGAGTGATAAGAATCCTCAGAATCTCAATTAGAAACCTTTCTGAAATATTCTATTCTTTATACAACATTCCTCCTACCCACTAAGTCCCAGCCTCTGTTAAGCACATGCCACTCTCTGCTTCTAAGAGATTGCTTATATTTTTAGATATGTGTAAGTGGAGGCTAGGTACACTGCTCAGTCCATAAAGTGCTTGCCAATCTAGTTTGAGGAATTGAGTTTAAATCCTTCATACTTATTTTAAAAAGCCAGGCATGGAAGTGTGTGAATAAATTCCTAGGTCAGGGAGGTGTATGCAGAATAATTACTGGGGCTTAGCGGTCCACTGTTCTAGCCAGATTAGTAGCCTTCAGTAAAGTAGGAGGGAGAACAAGAAGGCTCGGCAGCTGGAGGAGCATCTCACCAAGTTTGATGACCTAAGCTTGATCCCTGAGAACCATGTGGTGAAAGGATAGAACAAACTGCCAAAAAGTTGCCATAGGATCTCCATTGTGAGGTGGCATGTGTACATATACATAAATAAACACAGAGATGCATAGATAAGTGAATGTAATTTTAAAAGAATGAGGAGAGTTGATTAAAGAAGAAACCAGATAGTGACCTTTGACCTCCAAATGTACCCACACAAAATACTTCTTAATATAGGATATCATATATCCTTGATATTAGCCGTGATACTGACTCTTCATGGTCAACTTTCCTATTTTTCAGTATAGATCATTCTAAACCATGGTTCCCCAAATGCCTCACACATTCTTGACTCTGCTGGGATTTTGAAAATTTTTGCTCCATTTGACTGCAAAGCCCTATCTTGACTCTATGCCTCTCTGAACAACATTCCTTGCTTAATTCCTGGTGTTGGTCTACTTTCTTTCATGATGACTTCCCTTACCAAACAACCCACAGGGATCTCTCTGCCTCCCCAGTTCCTACAGACCTCATCAGCAACTTGTCATATTTATTGTACTCTTTTACTTCTCAGACACGTCTATTAACAAAACAAAGAAATATCTCTGGGCAGGGTCAATTCCTTTAACTTTCTGTAGCCCCAGGGGTCTTGTCTAACACTACACAGGAAAAGCATAGGAAGTGAGCTGAAAAGTGTTTGCATTCACAATGGGTTGTATTTCTTTCCTTTATGTTCTCATTTAGTAGTGTGTAACAAATTCTCAAACAATTGTTTTCAATGAACAACATAGATTTGGATCATAAATACCAGTTTCAGAAATGCATTGAAAATAAAAACCTCTTCTTTTAGATGCTCTTGTTGAAAGGAGGTTTTCTATAATATACTCCTGGATATTGGCTGCTATCTTAATAAATATTTTATGGACCTATTTATCCAGTACCATGACTTATATTTCCATCCCAGGTTATAGTTTATATTTTGTAGACATAAAGGGAGCCTATTTGGGAAAGAAACATCTCTAAATGTGACTGCCCATCAGTATCTGTGGGTTCCATCAATCAAATATAAAAAATATTTGAAAAACTATTTGTCTCAGCTGGGGGTTTAGCTCAGTGCTACAGCGCTTGCCTATCATGAATAAGGGTATAAAGCCTTGGATTTGTTAACCCCTAACACTGAAAAATAAAAAAAGAAGAAATTTGCCAATATGAAACATATTGAACATGTGTATATATTTTCCTTGCCATAAATATTATTGTGTGACAATAATTTATATACCTCTACAATGTAGAAAGCATAAAAATGAACTTTAGATAATCTAAAGTATACAGAAACTGTAGTCTACAGAAAATGTGTAAAGACTAAATGTACATACTATAACATTTTATAAAATGATTTCTGGGGCTGGGGCAATGACTTAGCAGTTAAGAGCACCTGGATTCAATTCCCAGCACCCTCATGGCAGCTCACAACTGTCTATAGCTCCAGTCCCAAGGGATCCATTGCTCTCTTTTGGTCTCTGCATACACTGAATTATGTGGTATGCAAACAACCAAAAAGGCTAAACACCCATTTAAATAAAAATAAAATAATTCTTTTTGAAAAGAATTCAAGTATCTACAGATTTTTATATTATAGGAAATTTGTCAAGGATACTAAGGGATCATATATATTATATTGGTGTTTGCTAATGATTATGATATCATATTCACTAGGGAATAAAATTACACTTTTCTAGAGTCAGGCTCATTACAATCTTCAGGCAGGAATAACTACTACAGTATGTATTTTTTTAAAGAGGGCATAATTCAGACATAAATGAAACAACCATGCTAAGGCAATGAGATTGTAACCTTGCTGGAGGTGCAAAAGATGAAGCTTTGATTTTTCTTTTTTTCTATGCTAGGCAGCTTAGTTTATAGTGCAATGATTTTTCAAAGTGTTTCCTGGGGTCTTGAGGCTTTATAGAGTTGTTTTTAGAGAGACTGTCAGCTAAGGGTTTGGTAGATAATGCTGATAATATGAGGAAGGGAGCAGTTTTGTTGAAAGCCCATTTGCTTTTTATCTGCATCACAGAGAACAGAATTAGCTATGGAACTTATGACTTCATCTTTTATCCAGACAATTTCTATCCTAGTAGCCTTATTATAGAAGGGATGAGTCCACTGCTGTTAGGAGTTCTTAGCTACTTCAAACCTATTTACTAATCTGCAAAATGTGAAATGATATCAATTTTATAGTTTGGTGCAATGAAGCTCAAATGAGATACAGTAGTAAAATTACATTTTTTGAGCATCTAAATCTGGATCAGGTTCCTTTCTATCATCTTCATACCTTATCTCATTGTTTGTTTTCCAGTCAGGCATAAAAGACAAAGAATTGGCTGGAACAAGGAGAGGAGCAGGGACTAAAGCACAACACTGAGAAATGAAGATCTTAGGAGTGCTGTGAGATACGACACATGGAGGCCTAAGCAAGAGCCAAAGAAACCACCACTTCAAGATCTGGATTTGAACCCCAGTGCTCTCATCAATTTGCTGAATGACCTGCAAGAAAATTGCTATCCCTGATTCTCCCTTTCTTCATCTGAAAATGGGTAACATAGGTCATCTTTCAGAGAGTGCTATAGCAAGAATTTAAGTGAATTAAGGAGGAGAAAAGTTTGAACAGGTCCTGAGAAAAACCAAATAAAAAACAAATGTAGTATTATCCAGGACACAAAAAACTTCACAATTTTGTTGAAGTTTCTCAATATTATCTAGGAATGGGTACATGGGCCAGGGGAAATAAACCAAAGCAAATGACCCTGCTTACCGCTAGCCCAGACTCTGAGACAGGTCACTCAACAAGATGATAAACATTAATCCCAATTTCCACCAAAAAGTTTTGATGCAAGAGATATTTTAGTTTAAATTTTTGAGTTTTCTATTAGAAATAAAGACTCATACTAATTGAGGCTGACCAATTTTTTTAATAGGCATATTTTTAACTACTGACTCTATCTCATTGAAAGTTGCAGGTCTCAAGAGTACTTACATCATCTTGATGTATTTTTTAATTTTATTTTTATCTCATTTTATGTATATGAGTGTTTTGTCTGCATGCCTATTGGAACACCACATGTGTGTCTGGTGCTCAAGAAGGCCGAAGAGAGGGGTCAGAGCCTCTAGAATTGGCATTACAGTCATGAGCTGCTATGTGGGAATCAAACTCTGGTCCACTGGAAGATCAGCCATTGCTCTTAGCCACTGAGCCATATCTCCAGCTCCTCTTGACTAAGCTTTGATAAGTCACATGTATCTGGAAATTCATCTATTTCTTTTAGATTTTCCAGTTTGGCAGAATATAGACTTAAACAAGGCTTTATAAATCTACATCACAACTCCTCCTCTCAATGCTCTGGAATAACTGAATAAGAAGAGTAGAAAAGTGTATAAAAGTCAAAGGCAGTAAATATCTACAAGGAAACATTTCAGACACAGCAGGGCATCTGCACATATAAACTTGCAGCACTTATAACAGCATGCACAATATCTGTGTAAGCTTAAGCCACACCAAATCTCAGTGTTGAGAGGAACAATGGGCATGAAATCCCATCCCTAGACAAAGAGTTATTAACGATTGACAGCTGCTAGGAGACAGAGAGTCAATTTTCTTTAAGAGTGTAGCCCATGTCAAATGGATGGATCTAGAAAACAACATATTAAGTGAGGTAACCTGGTGTGGGAGAATTGTCTGTATTCTGTCAATCATGTTTTAAATAAACAGTGATTGGCCAGGCAGGAAGTATAGGTGGGACAACCAGACAGGAAGTAAAAGTGGTGCAATGAGAACAGGAGCATGCTGGGAAGGAAAAAGCCCATTCCTCCCCAGTCCTGCTCAGATCACGGAAGAAGCAAGATGTGACCTACCCCACTGCAAAAGGTAACAAGCCATATGGCTAACATATACTAGAATAATGGGATAATATAAGTTATAAGAGCTAATACGAAGTCTGAGCTAGTGGACCAATCAGTTTATCATTAATATAGACTCTCTGTGATTTTCCTTGGGGGCTTACAAGCTGTGGGAATTGGGCGGGACATAAACCCCAACAAGCCGGCCTTCATGTTACAGTAACCCAGACCCAGAAAACATATATAGTATACTCACTCATAAGTGGCTTTAAGACATAAAGAAAAAAAAAAACAGCCACAGTTCATAACCCCAGATAACAAAGAGGACCCTAAGACATACCTACATGGGAAGTAGAAAAGGATAAGATCTCCTGAATAAATTGGGAGCATGAGGATCATGGGAGAGAGAGTAGAATGAGAGGAGGGAAAAAGGGAGGGAGCAGAGAAAAATATACAGTTCAATAAAAACAATTAAAAATAATGACATCTTAAAACTGGTGGACAAATGAATAGCTCTAGAAATCATCATATTGAGGGAGGTAACTCAGACTCAGAAAGACAAATATATGTACTCACTCATAAGTGGCTTTTAGACATAAAGCAAAGAAAAACCGGCCTACAGTTGACAATTCCAGAGAACCTAGACAACAAAGAGGACCCTAAGAGAGACATACATGGATCTACTGTACATGGGAAGTAGAAAAAGACAAGATCTCCTGAGTAAATTGGGAGCATGAGGATCATGGGAAAGGATGAAAGGAGAGGGGGAGAAAGGAAGGGGAGTAGAGAAAAAGATATAGCTCATAAAAACTATAAAAAAGAAAAAAAGAGTATAGCCCATGTTAAGTTGACCACACTCCAATGGAAAGGGCCACACATCCAAGAATATGTGAATAGCACAAAGTGGACTTGATGGGGTTTTTAAAAATGGGAGATAAAGTTGGGTTGCAAGAAAAAGAGGGTGGATCAGGATGAGTTTAGGGAGAAGGGTAAAAATTATCAAAACACACTGTATAAGATTCTCAAAGAATAAGTAAAAATAATTTTTTAAAAAAATAATTCACAAAATTGATGATAAGTTTCAGCAGATAAAAACAGTAGTCACCAGTCTAACAGCCTGAGTCCAATCACCAGAACCAATTTGATAGAAGTAGAGAATGGATTCCTGCAAGTTGTCCTCTGATATCCACCTGTGCATCACACACACACACACACACACACACACACACACACACACACACGCACGCACGCACACGTACACATACAAATAAAATGTAATAAAAATAATTTAAATAATAATACACAAAATCACCCAGAGTCTGTCCTCTTGGAGTTACCCTACACAAGGGATAATAATCATTCCAGAAGCAATAGGTTATGAAATAAAAAGCCCAATGTCAAGTGTGGGATAATTTATTTTGAGTTGTTAGTTATGGGTGTTCCAGAGATCCCTAAAACAATACAGGTTATTGTCATGGCTTTGGTTGCCTATCAGAACTTCATGGTAAGACTCTGTTGCTGAAGATACCATATACTTTGTTCACAGGACATGGAGAAATCACATTTGTACCATCAAAGAAGTGTCTTCCCTGCTGGCTTGCTTTCATTGTACTAGAAGATACTGTACAGGCTGCTGGAGTAAAATGTCATCAATAATCTTATTCATATGTAAACCCTGAGATTACAATAATGACAGTATGACAACAAATGGCCATTCCTGCAATAGTGGCATGAATGTTGTATGAATAACCAACTGCCAGGGCCCACAAATGTGAGTCCTGTTCCACCTTGACTAAAGGTCAGAGAGTTTGAGTTTATTTTTGCTCTTTCAAAATTGTTGACAACAGGTGTGGCTACAAATAAGAGATCCTGATTTTTAAAATATGTGGTTAATTAGTATTTTGAGTATAGAGGTGAATCTGCTCTACATTGACCAAAGATCTGAGAATTCAAGTCTATTCCTACTCCTTCAAGGAAATTGGCAGGAAGTTCCAGGGAGTGGTTGCCTGTAGGATGTTTGGTCTATTCCTTATATCATGTTAACGAAGTCTGTTGCCTTTTGTAGTGAAGTATAAAAGCATGTGGAAAATAAATGTGGACCATTTCAGTATTCACTGAATTTCCCTCTGGGTGCTGTTCTGTGTTTCCATCTTTTATTTCACTCATATCTCTGTTCCTTTTGCTTAATAATTCTAATCCTCACACACCTACCTTGGAGCATGTGAATCTCGTCCAGCATGGACCCTGACAGATATCACCACAATGTGTGGCTATGACAACCAACTACTTTTTGATTGAATTTAAGACTACTCCACATATTGGAACACATTCCTGGTACAGTAAATCTAGCAAATACCCTGTGGTTGGGGAACTCACACTCCACAACCATGAAACTACTACTATCATTCTACAAAATAAACATAGTATCATATTTCCATACCTCAAAAGCCGTAGACCTCATCAGAGTTTCTTTGAATAGTGGGCAGTATTTAACATAAAAATTCACAGCTGATCCAGGTTCAGAGAGGAGTCTATGGATTGTTTGTGTCTAAATGAGACATCTATATTACTATCCACCAAGGCTTGGGGACCAGTGTGTAACAGACAGAGGTTAGGGAGGATGAGTGAAAAACAGTATCTTCTGCATATAGTTAAAAAAAAAACTACACTCATGAACTTACAGTATCTGTGGTGGCCTGCACATGGTCAAATCAATCAACATTCTAGAATGAAGAGAGGAAAGGCTCATGATTCCTAACTAAAGAACTATCATTAATTGTTAATGACTTCTGAGAGAAGAAGAATCCATTTTTCTTCAAAAGTGTAGTCCCATCCAGTGGATGGTCCTATACCCATGAGGATATGGGCAAAGCAAACGAGACTGGCATGATGTTGGGCAAGGGTGGAGAGGTGGAGACAGATCTGAGAGGAGCTAGAGTGATCAAGGAGGGTGACATGTTCAAGGTGAATTATTTCAAATTCTCAAAGAACTATAAAAATATCTTATGTTTAAAAAGCTGGTTGTTTGAAAAGATAAACAAGATTGGCATAGCAAATTATTGCCAATTTTTTCAAAAGAATTTCAAAGAAGACCCAAATTAATAAATTAAATATGAAAAGGAGATGCTGAAACAGAGTCTAATGACATCCAGAGGATCATAGGAACATGTTTTTAAACCATATTTTTTTAAAGCTGGAAGATCAAAGTTAAGGATATAATACGTTTTTAAAAAGGGGTTTTTTTAACATATTAAGTTTTACATTTACTTGTTTTCATGGGCAGTTTCTGCTGCTTGCTTTTTTCAACATATGTGGGCTACATTTTGAATATCTTATAAATTTTTGTTGAAAATGAGACATTTTGAATAATATATTCTAGCAACTCTGGTTACTGGTATTTTTTCTTCCCCCTGAGGGGGTTGTTATACTTATTTGCACATTTATTTGTTTGATAGCTAGCTGGATAATTTTAGTGAATTGTATTTGCTTCCCACGGTGTGAAGCCTCTGATATTTCTCAGAGGAAGCTGCTTGGCATGTACAGAGCCACTTGCAACTGGAATAAAAATTGTTTTGGCAGGGGTCACTTTCTCTCTTTCTCTGAACCTACCCTGCTATTGGGTCTGCTAATTGCTGCCTGATTGTTCTACTGTTTTCTAACTACTTTGGAGAATAAATTGTTCTATAGGCTGATCCAATTAAATTCTGATTTTTATGGGCATAAATTTTTGAGATGTGTGTGTGTGTGTGTGTGTGTGTGTGTGTGTGTGTGTGTGTCTGCATGTGTGTGTCTGGGTGGGGTGTGATGGCAGGTGTCACAGTTCATTTGTTTATGCTATGATAAAATAACTTGACAAAAGAAATTTTTAAAAGAATGGATTTTCTTGGCTTACAATTTCAGGCTAAAGTCCATCATTGAGGGGGAATCACAACAGCAGAAACTTGAACAGTTAGTCACACTACATACAGCCACACTCAAGGGCAGAAGGCAATGAATTAGCACACACATTCTAGTGATCATCTCACTTTTCCTTATCCTTCAATTGAGAGACTAGTTCATGAAATGGTGCCACCCACACCAGGCAATTCCTCCTTAAGACTCCCTCCCTGAATGATTCTAGATCCTGTCAAGTCACCAGTTAAAATTAACCACCACAACTGAATTGCTCTTCCTCTGGTTCTTTCTGGTTTGACCTATATCACTGAGGACTTTTTTTTTTAATCACACAACCTTCTGATGAAAATCTCTCTGACTCAGGGGCTGGGATGGGGTGAGCTTCTCGAAGGAACATCCTGCTTTTTAAATGAAGGACTTAATGGAATAGCCCCTGTCCCCTCTGGTCTTTTCAATCACCCTCATAATTCCAGGCCTTCTACCTAAAGAAGGAACCTGAAAAGAAATGATGTTTGGTGTTTTTTTGTTGATTGTTTGTTTGTTTTGTATTCTTTTTAGCAGATTCTGATCAAGGCAGAGTCTCTGTTCCAGAGGATTGTGAGGAATGGAGCATCTGCCTCTTGTCCACACTCATCCCAAATTTAACTTCACCAACATGTAGCTGAAAGCAGGATGAGAAACACTTATATCCCCCACCCACGAAGTTATTGCAGTTCTCTGCATCAGTCAGAATTCAGTCACTGTGGCAAAATACTCCAAACAGTCAGCTTTGAAAAAGGAAGTTTTCAACAAATGGTGCTGGCATAACTGGATATCAACATGTAGAAGAATGAAAATAGATCCGTATCTTTCCCTATGCACAAAACTAAAGTCAAAATGAATCAAAGGCCTCAACATAAAGCCAGCCACACTGAACCTTACAGAAGAGAAAGTGGAAAGTACACTTAAATGCACTGGCACAGGGAACCACTTCCTAATATAACCCCAGTAGCATAGACAGTGAGAGAAACAATAAGTGGGACCTCCTGAAACTGAAAAGCTTCTCTAAAGCAAAAGACATGGTCAACAAGACAAAATGACAGCTTACAGAATGGGAAAAGATCTTCTCCAGCCCCACATCAAACAGAGGGCTGATCTCAAAAATATACAAAGAATTCAAAAAATTGGTCATCAAAAGAACAAATAATCCAGTAAAGAAAAATTGGGTATAGATCTCAACAGATGAATCTAAAATGGCTGAACTACACTTAAGGAAATGTTAAACATTCTTAGCTATCAGAGAAATGCAAATCAAAACAACTCTGAGATTCCACCTTACACCTGTCAGAATGGCCAAGATCAAAAACACTGATGACAACTTATGCTGGAGAGGATTGGGGTAAGGGAAACACTCCTCCATTGCTGGTGGGAATACAAGCTGGTACAGCCACTTTGGTTATCAGTATGACGATTTCTCAGAAAATTAGGAAACAATCTTCCTCAAGACCCAGTAATACCAGTTTTGGGTAAATACCCAAAGGATACTGAATTGTACCACAAGGACATGTGCTCAGCTATGTTCATAGCAGCATTGCTTATCATAGCTAGAACCTGGAAACAACCTAAATGCCCCTTGACTGAAGAATAGATTTAAAAAAATGTGGTATATTTACACAATGGATTACTACATGGCAGAAAAAAATAATGACATCTTGAAATTTGCTGGTGAATGGATGGATCTAGAAAACAACATATTGAATGAAGTAACCTAGACAAAGAAAGACAAATATAATACATATTCACTCATAAGTGGCTTTTAGACATAAAACAAAGGACAACAAGCCTACAATTCACAATCCCAGAGAACCTAGACAACAAAGAGGATTCTAAGAGAGACATACATGGATCTAATCTACATGGGAAGTAGAAAAAGGCAAGATCGCCTAAGTAAATTGGAGTGTGGGAATCATGGGAGAGGGTAGAAGGGGAGGGTTAGGGAGAGGGAGTGGAGAAAAATACATAGCTCAATAAAAACTGATGAGGAAACTCCATTAACCAATCACAGCTCATTGGGGCATGGCGACCTGGACCCCAGGAAGAAAAACCAGGAGATCCAGGTGCATGCTCTCTCTGCGCGGTGCCCACCAGACCGATTGAAATTCGGACCTCCCATTCTTGTAGCGTGAGTTTCCCCTTTTTAACTATTAAAATATAACTGGTATTCTCGAGCTAGTCTGGTTATTTATCGTCCAACATAATTTGCCAACAAAAAAAAGCAATTTAAAAAGCAAAGAGAGGGGGAGGAAAAGAGGGAGGGAGGGAGGGAACAATGGAGCATGGGAGCAAGGGAGCTAGGGAGGGAGAGGGAGTCTGTGCTGAAATAGTATGTCAAGGAAGAGGATAGTCTGACAAAGGATGCTACTCACATAGAATGTCACAGAAGAGGATAGCCTGACAAAGGAAGACACTCACCTCATGGAGGCAAGGAAGCACAGGCGAGGAGAAAAAAAGGGGGGGGGGAGTCCTCAACATCCCATTAGAGAGCATGCTGCAAATGATCTGGATCCTCTCCACTATAGTTCATGTCCTAAAGGTTCTACCACTTCCCAACCGAAACACCAAGACTTTAATGACTGTGCCTTAGAGAATAATTCATATATAAATTATATTGTCCTGAGAACTGACAGAGATGAAATGGAAAAGTCTATGATTCTAATGCCACGGATACTTACTATTTTTACAAAGTTTAATATTGCTTTTTTTCTTTTGAGGAAGTGTCTTAATTTGCCTTATGTCTTTAGGATCATTTTCAGAGACATTTTTAAAACTTGTTTACGGTACTATTGATTGAATCCAGAGACGTGCTAGGTAACTCCACATTCCCACTAAGCTATAACCTAGACTTAAATGTTGAGTGTTAGCCAGGCTGTGGTGGCACACACCTTTAATCCCAGCACTCAGGAGGCAAAGGCAGGTGGATCTTTATGAGTTCGAAGCCAGCCTGGTCTACAAGAGTTAGTTCCAGGCTCCAAAGCTACAGAGAAACCCTGTCTCGAAAAACCAATAAATAAATAAATAAATAGATGTTAGGTGTTTTTAAACATATCTCACCAAACTCTTATGAGTCTGTAAAACTCGTGCTGTTATGTCAGAATTATAGCTGATAGCTATGCTGTAGTCTATCTTTCTATCTTTATATATATATATATATATATATATATATATATATATGTATATGTTATAATTCATCTGTCCAAGTTTGATATTTGCACTTATAAGTTTGTCAATTTAAACATTTTACCAGTTTGCAGTACAGAAATATTTCATTGAGCTAAATATTTTTACTCTCTTCATTTATCAAACAATTTTCTTTAATTAATTGTATAAAACGATGATTTGTGCTTTAACTATTAGATATGATTTGAAAAACCTCAAGAGGAAAAGTCGAATGTATTCCACAAAACCACAAAACATTATGCTTTCTATTTTTACTTCTTCCCTTTTCATCTTCCAAGTTACTCTTTCTATAATTTTCTTGCTGTTTTCTGAGTTTTCTTTAGTCAGTCTCTTAAGGTTGCTCCACTGATGGCAGGTGCATGAACTACCTTCATCTGCCATTGCTGAGCGTGCTCTCTCTTTTCCTGAAGGACATCTATATTTTGTTTTGTTTTTATTTTTAATTTTACATATAATGTATTTTGATGATATTCTGTCCACTTTCCCTTCTCAGCACTGGGATTTTATCTGATTTGAACCTGTACAAGACTTGTGTGTGCTGTCGCGGCCTCTGTGTGTTCATACCTGCATCAACCCTGCTGTGCCTGGAAGACTTTGTTTCCTTGGAGTCGTACACCACCTCTGGCTCTTAAATCTCTCTGCCTCCTCTTCCACATCCATCCCTGAGCTTTAAGAGGAGGAGTTTGATGAAGACATAACATTTAGGGCTGAGTATGCCAAAGTTTCTCCCTCCCTCCTTGCACATTGCTGAAGGATATTTATAGTTTATACTTCTTTGCATGTGGCACCTTAAAAATATGCACCTCCTTCTGACCTTCAGGGTTTCTAATGGAAAATCTGTGGTCATTTGAGTTATTATCCCTCTGTAAGTAAAATGTCATTTCTCTCTTGCTGCTTTTTAAAGTTTGTTTGTCTTGAATGTTCAAGGCTGATTATTATGCATCTCAGCATGAAGTTCTTTGGATCTGCTCTGCTTGAAATGTGGTCAGCATCTTGAATTTGTAGGATCATATTTTTTGCCAAACCTGGGAAATTTTCTGCCATTATGCCTTTGAACATCACTTTAGTTGTACATTATTTCTCCTTACTTAATGGCACGTCAATGATACAAATGTCACATCTCTTATTATGTCCCACAAGCTCCTTAGTGTTTCCCCATTCTCCAATAGTTTTTTCTGTCTTGTTCAGCCTGTTCAATTTTTTATTGTCCTAAATTCATTAATTCCTCATTCTGGTATTTCTTTTGTTATTCTGTCTTTTCAATTTGTTTGTGACTTTGAGTTCTAACACTTGGTATTTATCTATAATTTGTTGTCTTGTTTTTTGTTTCTTTTCGAAAACTTCTAATTATTTTATTTGCATTAGTTTTGATATCATTGCTCAGTGACTCATTATGACAAATTCTTTAAAGTCCTTGTGAGATAATTCTATTATTTGGCCTATATTTTAGTTAGCATACTTTTAATTTTTATTATATTTGTGTGTATGCATGTACATGCATGTGCACATATGTGTGTGTGTATGTGTGTATGTGTGTGTGTGTGTGTGTGTGTATACCAGTGTGTCATAGCATGTGTGGTAGGTCAGATGACAACATGTGGGATTCTGTTCTCTCCTTTTACATGTATTGGTGTGGGAGAATTGTCTGTATTCTGTCAATCATGTATTTTAATAAAACGCTGATTGGCCAGGCAGGCATTATAGGCGGGAGAGCCAAACAGGAAGTAGAGGTGGAGCAAAGAGACTGGGAATATTCTGGGAAGCAGGAAGCTCCCTCTGCTACTCCTGTGCAGACCACCGAAGAGGCAGCATGTAACCTGCCCAGCTGAGAAAGGTACTGAACCATGCGGCTAACGTAGATAAGGATAATGGGGTAACATAAGTTATAAGAGCTAATAAGTAGCCTGACCTAATGGGCCAATCAGTTTATAATTTTATGGAGTCCTGTGTGTGATTTTCTTTGTTGCTTGCTGACTGTGGGGTACTGGGCGGGACAGATACCCCAACAAGCAGGCCCACTCATGTTACAATGTATCTCCCAAGGATCGAACTTAGGTCATCAACAAGCACCTTTAACCACTGAGACATCTCACCAGTCCTTCTTTTTGTTCTTTGCTTATCTGTGTTAAGATTTTTTCTACTTCTAGAGTGGAGAGGGTTATAAGGGAAAGTTTTGAGAAAGAAAAGGGAAGGGAGAAATGTCCTAGTCAAATTATAATCTCAAAAATAATAAAACCCTGGTTATTAGTATCATAAGTGACTATTTTTGTTGTGCTTTAGAAATTTGTGATACTCACTATTTTTTGCTTTATTTCATATTATGCTCAGAATAATAATGCCAACAGCACTTTTAATGGCTGATTACTGAAAATCATTTATTTTCTACTTTGTACCAATTTTTGTGTTTTTATAACTCCTAGTATATATTCTGCTAGACTAATAAAACCAAGTTGTTGCAAATTAAGTTCCTTTTAAATTTGTCAGCTACCATATAAAATGGGTTTCTTTATGTCATTTTCATACATACATATCTTCTCCTGACTCTCCATTCCCCTTCCTTTCTCCCTGTCTTACTGATCACCTTCTTCTCCTCAAATGGTCCATATCTCTGCTTTCATGACACATATATTCCATTACTCTCTTTTGTCTCATGTCATTTTAGACTTCTTCCTCCTGTTTCATCCTTCCCTTTCTACTTTCATTATACTGTGTCACATCATAGTATCATCATGATCAAAACATTACCAGTATGCAACCAGCCTGGGAGAGCTTCAAGCACAAGGTTCCACCCCATGGAGTTTCTGGACAGGCAGTTCCCACTAAAGCCTGAGACCCACTTCTCACACCAGTGTGTCTAGGAGTCAGGATGTGAAATCAAGGAGATTGGAAACGTAATACTTAATGTTGTCTGCTCTGATAGGTTTTGGACATAATATATGGGATCTGTTACTGCTTTATTCTTTCTTTGTTTTTAACTTTTAAAATAGAATGCCTATCTTATGCCTGCCTCATTATTCATTTTTGAAATATATTTCATTAATTTTATAGGCTCACAACCAGAGGAGAATTTTCCCCAGAAAGGATGGTGCCTTAAGTATTACCCAGATCAAAATTAGATTAGTTTTGAACTTTGGCTGGTTGCTGAATCCAGCTGGAGTTTCAAAGGTACATTAATGAAATAAATGAATTTTGTATGTGAGGAGGAAATGAGTTTGGAAAATCTAGGATCTGTATGTTATGGGACATATGCATTTATTTGTTTTTTGTGAAAGGAGGCTTGCTACAGTGTGTATGAAGAACAAAGGACTCCCAGCAGCACAGACAATAAGAGAAACAATGAATAAATGGGATCTACTGAAACTGGGAAGCTTCTGTAAAGCAAAGGACACTGTCAGTAGGACAAAAAGGCTGCCTTCTGACTGGGAGAAGATCTTCACCAACCCCTCATCAGACAAAGGTCTGATCTCCAAAATATACAAAGAACTCAAGAAACTAGGCACTAAAACTCTAATTAACCCAATTAAAAAATGGGGTACTGAACTTAACAGAGAATTTACAACAGATGAACTTCGAATGGCCAGAAGACACTTAAGGTCATGCTCAACCTCCTTAGCGATCAGGGAAATACAAATCAAAACCACTTTGAGATACCATCTTACACCTGTCAGAATAGCTAAAGTCAAAAACACCAACGATAGCCTATGCTGGAGAGGATGTGGGGTGAGGGGAACACTCATCCATTGTTGGTGGGAATGCAAACTCGTGCAGCCACTGTGGAAATCAGTGTGGCGGTTTCTCAGGAAACTGGGAGTCAACCTCCCTCAGGACCCAGCAATACCACTCTTGGGAATATACCCTAAAGATTCCCTAACATACTACAAAAGCATTTGTTCAACTATGTTCATAGCTGCACTATTTGTAATAGCCAGAACATGGAAACAACCTAGGTGCCCCTCAATAGAAGAATGGTTAAAAAAGGTGTGGAACATATATACATTAGAGTTTTACTCGGCGGTTAAAAACAATGACATCTTGAATTTTGCATGCAAATGGATGGAAATAGAAAACGCTTTACTGAGTGAGGTAAGCCAGACCCAAAAAGAGGAACACGGTATGTATTCACTCATAAGTGGATTCTAACCATAATTAAAGGTCTTTGAGCCTATTATTCGTGATCCTAGAGAAGCTAAATAAGAAGATGAACCTGATGAAGATTATTTAGCTATCCACCAGGAGGTAGGAAATAGACAAGAGTCCCAGGTAACCTCGGGTGCATGGGGGGGGGGTGGGAGGGTCGATGGAGGGGGAGAGGGCTAGAGAGAAGGGAGTAGGGGAGGAACGGGGAAAGCTTGGTGGCCGGGGATGGGGGGGGAGGGAGGTAGGATGAATATGGGATCAGGGAACAATATATTTCAACTAAGGGAGCCATTTTAGGGTTTACAGGAGACTTGATTATATATGGGATCCCAGGTCCAAGGAGAAATCCCCCAGATTGCTCTCTGGACAGAGGAGAGGGTGCCTGAATCGGCCGTGGCCCATGACCATACTGATGTATATTTTGCTTATCACCATAGATCCTTCGTCTGGCGAAGGACGGCTATGCAGTGGGAGGCCCACATTGGAGCAACGGATTGAGCCCCCCGAGGTCCGGAGGGGGAGCGGAAGGAGGAGGAACATGAAAGACGAAATCAGTACTGCGAGGGATGCTATCACCCACTGATACAAGGGAACGGATCTGATGAGAATTTACCAGGGCCAGTCGGACTGGGACTGAACGAGGACGTGATCTAGCCAGATTCTCGGAATTTGGCCGGATTCTCTGACTGTGGCTGGCCCGGGGTCTTTCTGAAAAGCCATTGACTATGACACTGGGACCTGTTTCCTCTGCATATGCTGGATTTTGGGGATCCAGTCTGTTTGGACGCTCGCCTTCCTGGACCTGGAGGGAGGGGGAGGGAGCTGGAGCTTCCCACAGGGCAGGAAACCCTGACTGCCCTGGGGGACAGAGGGGAAGGAGGGGGGGAGTGGGGGGAGTGGGAGGGTGTTGGGAGGGGGGGCGGAAATGGAAACTTTTATAATTTAATAAAATTTACTAAAAAAAAACAAAAAACAAAAAAACAAAAAAAAGAATTAATTATATAAAATGTATATAAAATATAGTAAAAATAATTAAAACAAACAAGCATGTCATGTCTGAGAGATGAATGTAGGTGTATGTTTGTATACCAATGATGAAGAAAAATTTGTGCTTTAAAGAGCTTCTTGTAATTTTTAGCAATAAAATTATAGATTATTTAATAAAAAAAAAGAACAAAGGACAATTTTCAGGAGTTGGCTCTCTGTGTATAAATTCTGGGGATCAATCTCTAATTATAAGGAAAAAAGAATCCCCTTGTCTATTGCATCAGAGACGGAAGTAAAGGGGAGAGTTATAGTCATATTAAACACTGGAAACATTTTGATGAACTATTTTTCATATAGCATCATATTATGTTAAATAAATCAATCTTTTCATCACTAGATATTATAAGAAGATTCATTCCTACCTATCACCTCACCCTAACATTGACCTCCTGAGAAATGGGTGGTCCTTTCTGTCTATGAAGGAAACAAGACCTGCTTAGGATGAATATGCTTCAGTAATGCTTCTAGAAGAGAGCTTGTGTTGAATCTTTTCCCCTGGCTCTGCCTTGGATGGTACCCATTAATGTCCAATATGATTATATAAGGTAAAAAGATAAATGTTCACATCATGGCAGAAACAGAAACTGAAATTGGGAGCCTATATCATCCACTGAATGCTTTTAGTAAATGAAGACAACTCTTGGACCTATTCTAAAGTGGATTTGTTTTTATTAAAGTGAAAAAAGATCCTGATTAGCTTTAAGGTCAGTAATAGTAAACTGTAGTCTCAGGCTACAAAAGTTAGTGAAACAGTGTCATAACTTGCAGAGTTTATGAGCACACCAAGTTGTCCTAAGGGCAAGTGGTTTGCAATTTTCCTGAAAAAGCAATCACTATTTTACTGTTTATAGGATTTCCCCCACCCCTTCTCCTTCAATGTGAAATGATGGATTTTGCTATCAGCATCTTAACTCCTACTTGCTGGGAATAGGTGGAAGACACAGAGAGTCAGGGATAGAGCCACCTAGAATCGTCCATATTAACTGAGCCTACTATTTGAACAATGACTATATCTGCTGTATAATCTCTATTTTCTTTACCAAATACTGTCAAGTTCATGAAGAGAGCATTTGGAGTTAAATGGCAATGATAAGGGGCGTTCAGCATGTTGCCTCAATAAATTTACTTGGAAATCATATTGTTTTGAAAAAATAAATTAATTTTGAGGTTACACTCTCAATGGATTGTCTACTTTTTCAGTTGATTTTTCTTGGGTATCATATCTAAACTTTGAGTTACACCAAATGCTTCAATTCCTGGCTTTCTTATTAACTACTTGTGATATCTTAGGCGAATTATGTTACCTTCCAGAGCCTTGGCTTCTCTGGTGATAAAATGAGCACCACGATAATACCTACCTCTAGCAATATGTGATTTGCAACAATATTACAAATATTTACAAAACTTTGGCCTATTATAACCACTTATTACATGCAAATTAAAGTGGTAATGATTTTTTAGGAGAATGGCTTTATCAATATGGATGAATCACAACTGTTGATAGCATTTAGGAGCGCTTGCTTTCTCCATTTCTGAACTCACAGGAAAACAGAGTTATGGTAGTGCTAAACTTTATAGACATTATATTAATATAAATGTTGCAACAAAATTAATGGATCATATTTATTATGTTATCCAATTGTGGGTAACAATTTCAGAAATCATAAACCAGGGTTAAAATGGACAACATGAATTGAAAATACAGTTAATATGAAAGCATCACTTTTCCTTCTCATTTTAGTGGGTGTGGGGTCACTTGTGAAAATATTCATTATGGAGTGATATGTCTGCACATATGTATTATGTCTGTGTCTTAAAATTCAGGATATCCTATGGGGGAATGCTGGTATACACTTACTTCTATTTACTAATATTATCTAGAAGAACCGTATTCATCATTATAGCTTTATAACAAAATAAAAGTACGAATACTTTGACTTTTTATTATTTTCTAAAATAGATCATTGGTTTTATATTTACCAATAATTAGAATTTTTATCTTAAATTTCTAAAAAATAGATATTTTTATTTTAGTTCAATTTTGTTTGTGAAAATATTGCTGAATTAAATTTTATTTATTAACATATTAAAAGTACATATTAAAGGAGTTCAGTGTGATACATACACACATTCATAAAGTGTAAGGTAACCAAACCCAACCTCCATTTTTCTAACCTCCCACTCCTCCAACTCCCTACTCAGTATCTGGGAACCACTATTTGGCATTCATGTTGAATTTCACACGTTGTACACATGTGAAAGAAGATGTAGTTCGTGTGTTTCTGAGTCTGGTTTGTTTCACTTTACTATGACTCTCAGTTCTATACATTTTGTTAAAACAACACTCTCTTTAATGGCTGAATAATAATAGCCCATTGGTTATACATACCACACTGTTATTCATTCATTTATTGATAAGCACCCTGTTGATGGAGAAGGGCTCATTGTGGGTAGCATCTTCTCTGAGCAAGTGGTCCTGAGCCGTGTAAGAGAGCTGGTTAAGGATGAGCCTGAGTGAACCAGAATTATCTCTATAGCTTACACTTTAACTTTCTGCTTGAGTTCCTGCCTTGAGTTCCCACAACAATGGACTATGACCTAGAAGTTTAAGCTAATTGAACCCCTTCCTTTCCTCCTCTAAGGTGCTTTTGGCAAGAATGTTTTATCACAGCAGCAGAATGAAATGAGAACATGCAATGAGAGTGATTCTGTATCTTAGCTACCGTGAATAATGGCACAATAAACAAGATTATGAAGATACCACTTCACACTGATTTCCTATGACTACCAAATGAGATAGCAATACTGTATGGTACATTTCCTTTCAGTTTTTCTAGGCTCTTCCATATTGCCACATATGTCTACCCATTTAAATCCTGGTGTATAAGAGCTCATTTTTCTCTACATTCTCCTTAGCATTTCTTACTTTTAATTTTTATCCAACTCATTCCAACAAGGTTGCATGTTAACTTATGGTGCTTTTGATTTTTATTTCCCTGATGTTTAATTATATTGAGTATTTTTCATTTATTTGTAGGTCATTTATGTTTCTTTTAATAAGTGTCTTTTTAGGTCACTTGCTTATATTTAATTGGATGACTTGATTTTGTTAATTTTTTTAAAAATTCTATATACAGTTTGTTAGATGAAAGTGAGAAAAAATTATTCTTTGAGGTGTCTCTTCATTTTCTTGATTATTTCTTTGGCATTACAAAAGACTTTTCACTTGGTTTTGTCAATATTTGTTAGTGTATCCTGTACATTGGAGGTCACATCCAAAAAGTAACTTCCTGTGTTTATATCATGAAGTGCTTTCCCTAAACTTTTTTCTAGTAGTTTCAGGGTTACAGATCTTACATTAAAGTCTTTGCTCCATTTTGAGTTTGGTTTTGTACAGACTGAAACATTATAATTAATGATAAGTAGTTTTAAAAGTTTGGAATAATAATATTGGTACAAATGAAACTACATGTTTTATTCAGGAACTGTGGTGTATACCATTATTCCCAGCTACTCATGAGGCTGAAGCAGGAGGACTACTTGAAAACCATAAACGATAGGCTAGCCTGGACAACAAAGTCAGAAAGGATTTAGAAAAGAAGCATTTGGACTTTCAGAACATGGCAAAGAACACACAGGGATTATCTTTAACCTCCGGGGAATAAACTGGGGAAAGTTTGATAGCAGTTCTCTAAGAGATGAATGGCACTCTAACTTTAATACCAAAGTAAATCAGGAAACTTAGACTGGAAGCAGGAAACTTAAAAAATAGCTTCCTCATCAAGGAAACGCCTCTTTGCTACATACACAAACCATTACAAAGACAAAACACACACACACACACACACACACACACAACCAATCAAAAAGCAGAGCTGTGGAGCCCAGTCTCAACAACTACACTGAAAGGGGGTGTGGAGAGATTATGAGTCAGAAGAATAAGGTGTTTGTTATGAGATTGTGTCTCCTGGTAATATCAGAAACTATATCTATAAAGTCTTACTGACATGACTACCTAAGCATGAACTTATCAAGGGCAAAAGCAATAGATCTGCTAAGGTGGATGGGGGTACAGCACAGAGGGCATCAACCCTACACACTATAAACTACAAGCAGCTAAAGAATGCCGAGAGTGGGAGAAACAGTCTTCTGCAGGGAAGAGCACGCCAAATGGTCAGCCCTGAGAACATACATACAAGTAACATACAGACTGAGCAGGTGACAGACTGAGCAGGTGATACTTTTAAGGGTGTGTGCGTGTGTGCGTGTGTGTGTGTGTGTGTGTGTGTGCACATGCATGCATATGTGCATGTGTGTATGTGTGTGTGCAATAGTTTAACAACAATTAATGAAAAGAATAGGCCATGAATTTGAAAGAGAGCAAGGAATGGTGATTGGGAGGGAGGTTTCGGAGGGAGGAAAGGTAATGGGGAAATGACCGCATTATATTGTAATCTCAAAAACGAGAAGAAACAATTTTTCAAAACCCTTTTTAAAAGTCAAGTGAGTCCCACACAGCAAACAGGACACGACCAAATGAAAATCAGAGTCAGGGACACAAGTTAAGCCTAAAGGGTAAAACAAGAGAAACCATGTGGCTGCAGCCATGTGGTAGACTTTCATCAGCTGTCTGTGTGCTCTGGGTGAATCAAGACAAATATGGCTGAGAAAAATAAGGGCAAACAGGGATGAGGTAGGTCGGGCAAGGACCAAGTGGAAGCTTATTTTCCATAAACTATGAAAATGCTGAAGGGAACTAATTTTAAATCAAAACTCTTAACAAAATGATTTTAACATTCTTTTAAAGGCAGAAGAGAAAGTGCGGAGTTTGTCCAGGAGGGGTCAGTTCAGTTTCCATTTGCCTGTGAGATGGAGCCCAAACAGCAGACAAGCAACAGGAGCTGCAGTTTAGCACAAACAGTTCATAAAACTTGTACTATACTTTCAGTAACAGGTATAGAAAGAAAGAAAAGAAAGAAGGAAGGAGGAAGGGAGGAGGGAGGGAGGGAGAAAGAGAGAAAATATAGAGGGGATCCAGACAAAAGGTGCATGGCGGCATGGGGAGAGGGAGAAGAGACTCTGAGAAGCACCTCTTTTGAAGCTCTAGACTTGACTGCAGCAGCTGTGAGGTGCCATTTTTAAAAAACTCCTGCTGAGACGCCCTGTGAATCACAATATGGTGAAATGCAGAGGAAGCATTGTGGGAATATGTGCTGAAAACTGGCCAGCAGAGCTCCTTGAGTCTGCAGGAAAGAAAACGAATCAGAAATAGGCAATATTCAGACAGATGGAAACTTGATTGGAACCAGAATCTACTGGGGAACATGAACTCAGTTTCCATCCAAATGGTACATGGGATACTAGAAAAAATGCAATAGGGCCAGAGACAACAGCTGAAACCTAACTTGTAGTGGGGGGGGTGGTCGAATGTGTGACCAAACCTAACAAATTGTTGCCCTGGACAGAGCCTGAACACACACACCCAGTTGTGTGAGGAACATCTGAGACTCGTGTGAAAAACTGGCTTCTGCCCTGTACCAGCATCTGTAAACCCACCTCCCACAAGTCACCTTGGAACTTAGAGCAGATTTGTAGCTTGACATCAAGGAAGAACTGCCCAAGTGGGTGATCAACACCCAAAACCTAACCTCTGGAATTTCCAGAGTCATGGCAGAAGCAGCAAATAGGCCAGTTTACATTTATGCTCTATACTCATATCCAGCTCCTTCTTCTTCATATTTATTCTTCCTTTATTTAATAACCAATGTCAATTTAGCAGGGTAGCTATGGCCTGATCAAACATATTTAGTTAGGATGAAAATTGATGCAACTAGAAATAATCAAGTTAAATGGGTCAAGTACATCTCTGACAAATATATGTTTTTTTCATTAGTGGTCCCTAGATTTTATAAAAATACATAAAATTGTGTGTGTATATGTGACATAAGGTGTAAGTAAAACTAAGGAACAAAAAGAAGGGTGTTATATAAAAGGGGGAAGAAAGGAAAGCACAGGTGTGCTTTTCATGAAGGAGGAAAGGAGATTGGATGAACATTAGAAGAGAGAATGGGGGATGGGAAGATGAGTAGAGGATCATCTACTAAAGTGTAATTTGTTCAAAACTGCACTAATGATATCAAATGTCTTGTATGCTAGGTTAAAAAATTATCAATGGAAGTTTCTGTCACACCTGGTCTCACAGCCATTCAATCCCAAAGAAACACACAGAGGCTTATACTAATTATAAACTGTGTGGCCTATTACTCAGGTTTACTACTAACTAGTTCTTGCAACTTAAATTAACCCATAATTCTTGTCTATGTTTAGTCATATGGCTCAGTACATTTTCTCAGTGAGGCATTCTCATCTTATTTCCTCTGAGTCTGGGTGGCAACTGCAGACTGATTCCTCTTGCTAGAATTCTCCTAGTCTGGTCACCCCAACTATACTTCCTGCCTGGCTACTGACCAATCAGCATTTTATTAAGCCAATATAAGTGACAAATCTTTACAGTGTACAAGAGCATTATTCCACAGCAAAATTTCAAAAATAAAACCATAGGCAAGAATGTTGGAGATAACAAAGTATCTGTTAAAGAGAAACCCCTCTCTACTCCTATCAATTGGGGTAGTAGTGAAGGCATCCTGAAGGCAAGAGCCCACTGAACAAAGCTTACATGTTGTAAAAGGAGCGGCTGGTCACTTCCCACTGCCCGGCTCCTGGCTAATTTTACCCAAAGTAATTACATGGAAACTGTATTCATTTAAACACTGCCTAGCCCATTATTTTTAGCCTCATATCGGCTAACTCTCACATCTTAATAACCCATTTCTAATAATCTGTATGTCACCATGAGCTCGTGGCTTACCAGGAAAGATTCGGCATGTCTGATCTGGCAGCTTCATGGCGGGTGGTGCTCTGTCTCTGCCTTCTTTCTCCCAGCATTCTGTTCTGTCTACTCTGCCTATCTAAGCTGCTGTCCTATCAAAGGGACAAGGCGGTCTCTTTATTTAACCAATGAAAGTAACACATAGACAGAAGACCCTCCTACCCCACTTACACTTCATGACAGTATAAACATATTTGAAATGAATAAGCCTGAACTAAGAATACCACAGGAAGTAGAAGTGTTCCCTGCTGGGAAACAGATGCCTAGGAAAGTTATTTTGCAGATCCAGCAACCAAAGCACCCAGAGACCACTGTGGTAACTGGGACCAGGTTCCTTCTGATGTTAGCAGTAGAACTTCGGAGCCTGGTCCACATAGCGTTAGTTTGGGGACATGGAAAATGCAAGTGTGAGGGTGTCATGGAGTATTACTTTACACTTGGAGAGCTGCTGTGGCAAAGCAATGTGTGGTAAGGTTGGAGTAGCTGGAAAATGGCCCTGAGTGGTTACTTTATAAAGTGGTGAAGATGAAGCCTGAGTGTGCAGGATGTGCCAGGACTATAGGACATCTGTCAAAAAAAAGCTGTAATCACAATATGGAACTAAGCCAAGAAAAAGACTCCCTTCAGGAAGCAGAGCTAAAAGAGTGGGGTTATAAAAGCCTTTTGGAACCCAGATGACTCTATCACAGGCTTCAAATGCCAGACCTATAGCTGCAAGATTTGTTGTTTGCCTTCCTGGGTTTCAGTAATCTTCCCTTGCTATGTCCCCATCCTTCCTTATTGGAAAAGTAGTATTATTCTGTGACATTGATATTTAAAGTATATAACTTTTTAAAATTATACAGTGGGTTATGGAGGATTGCCTGATTCTCAAAACAGACTCTGCACTACTATAAAACACACACACATACACACACACACATACAAAACCAATCAAAATGCAGAGTTGTGGAGCCCAGTCCCAATTGTTACATTTACAAAACACTCCCACACCTAAGGCTTAGGGAACAATGAGAAAGAGGGAGCAGGAAGATCATAAGAGCCAGTAGTTTTCTGTGAGATTGTGTCTCCTCACAATATCAGAAGTTACACCCCTAAAATCTCGCCAGCGTGACTGCTCACACATGAGCTGAATGGAGGGAAGCCCACAAGGCTTCAGCACTACAGGAAGAAATATAGGCAACAAAGGAATGCAGGGAGCATGAGAAACACTCCTCCCCTGGAAAGAACATACCAATGCTTTATGCAAAACCAAATGATCAGCCCTGAAAGCCTATGTACAAGAAACAATAAACAGATTGAGTGACTTATATTTGGAAATAGATATGTATACACATATAAATATATATAAAATAATGATTTAATAAAAATGAGGCCATGAATTTGAAAGCAAATAGAGAGGATATATGGGAGGCCTTAAAGGGAAATAAAAACGTAGTTATTTTATAAACTCAAAAATTAAGAAAAGTAAAAAAAATTTAATTGGAAAGAATTTTATCTAAAAATTAGCATGTTTAAAGCTTTAATTAATTTTTTAATTTTAAATTTCTAAAAATTTAAAAATTTTTTAAAAACACTTTCTTTAATCTATTAAAGATTAGAAAGACTTTTATTCTTGAACCTAATATATTTTGGATTATGAAATACCCATGAGCCAGTAGGGAGAGTGGCATCAGGTAAAGACTTAAAGGTGATATATTTGAATGTTAAGCTGACATGAGATAGAATTCTGGTGATTAATATTGATTACCAATTTGACAGGATTTAGGATCATCATAGAAATGAACCTCTTGGCATTCTTATGAGGTATTTTCTTTCTTTTCTTTTTTTAATTGATTATACTGAGCTATACATTCTTCTCTGCTCCCCTCCTTCCTCTCCCCCTTTAAACCCTCTCCTATGGTCCCCATGCTGCCAATTTACTCAGGAGATCTTGTTTTTTCCTACTTCCCACGTAGATTAGATCCATATGTCTGTTTTAGGGTCCTCATTGTTGTCTAGGTTCTCTGGGATTGTGAATTGTAGGCTGGTTTTCTTTGTTTTATCTCTAAAAGTCACTTATGAGTGAGTACATATGATATTTATCTTCTGGGTCAGAGCTACCTTACTCAATATGTTGTTTTCTAGATCCATCCATTTGCCTGCAAATTTCAAGATGTCATTATTTTTTTTTCTGCTGTGTAGCACTCCATTGTGTAAATGTACCACATTTTCTTTATCCATTCTTCAGTAGAAGGGCATATAGGTTATTTCCAGGTTCTGGCTATGACAAACAATGCTGCTATGAACATAGTTGAGCACATGTTCTTGTGGCACAATTGAGCATCCTTTGGATATATACCCAAAAGTGGTATTGCTGGGTCTTGAGGTAGGTTGTTTCCTAATTTTCTGAGAAATCGCCATACTGATATCCAAAGGGGCTGTACCAGTTTTCACTTATACCAACAGTGCAGGAGTGTTCCCTTTACTCCACATCCTCTCCAGTTTTCATCAGTGTTTTTGTTCTTGGCCATTCTTACAGGTGTAAGATGGAATCCTGTGAGAGATTTTCTAGATTGCATAAATTGAGGTGGGAAGATCCACCCTAAATATGGGTGACACCATTCTGTATGTTGGAATCCAAGATTACATGCTAACAAAAGAGAAATGTGGACACCAACCTAGCTACATACAGTCTGTCCTACCTACAAAATACGCTATGGCAATGGTGGCACAGAACTTGTGGACGTAGTCAACCAATGTCAGATTTGACTTAAGGCCTCCTCCACAAGATACCCAACACTACTTGGGTAACCAAGAAATAGAGACTCTAATCTCTATCTACAGCCCAAAGACCTATAGAAAACCAAACACAACTTGTCAAAAAAAATCAATGAAATGATTCCTAATGATATTTTGAGGTAATCAAAGATCAGTGTCTTATTTAATCATCATCAGAGAGGATTCCTAAAGCCGGAGATCGAACAGATACAGAGACCCACAGCTAGAGATTATGCAGAGAAAGAATCTAAATTGGAGGTCTCCATCAAATCCCTCCCCTAAGAGCTCAGGGAATCTCACAAAAGAGGAAGTGGAGAGAATGTAAGAGTAAGAGAGGATATAGGCCCTCTGAATCCACTGAGCAAGGTGTATATGAGCTCACAGAGATGGAAGCAGGAAGCACAGGGCCTACATGGTTCTGTAGAAGTTCTTCTATGTGTAGATTGTAGCTATTAGCTTAGTGTTTTTGAATAGGATTATTGACTAAGAACAAGTGGGTCTCTGACTCTGTTGCCTACTATTGGGACTCTTTTCCTCCTGTTGGGTTGTCATGTCCAACTTATTATATTTTATTTTGTCAAAAAACATAAAATATGAAAAATAATGAAACTGATATCAAATAGAGTATGCTTTCTGAAATTAAATGATTCTTAACAAAATAAAAATGGAATATTTGTGTACTCAGTACACAATCTATTATGAGCACATAGTAAATACTGGAAGTTTTTATGACCACAATACAGTTTTAATTTATATTAGTTTAAGAGTATTTCCATATGTTTACAAGTCCTAAATCTACATGTTTGAAAAGAATTTGCATTTATGACTTATCTTTTTATGTCTATTGTGCATTTCTCTATTGACCTATTATGTTTACTGATTTGCATGTGTAAAACATTTTTGCATCTGTCTTTGGTTTCTCTGTTTTATCAACCTGTTATTCAAATAATAAGCAGTATTTTTATAAAGAAAAAGAAAACAAATACAGGTGTTTCTTTGAAAGATTTTTGAGGCAACTTAATAGACATTCTTTTTACCCTAATTGTTCTTTGTGTGTGTGGTTCTGGGGATGGAACACAGGGTTTTGTCCATACTAAAGTCTATCACTGAGTCACACCTCCACTCTCATTATATGCTTTGAAATGCAACAGGTACTGTTCTAAACCTGCTACCATCTCAATGGTTGTTCAGAAGGCAGATGATGTATTTCACAACAAAAAAGAGCAAAGAAAAGCATTCATAGCTTCATCTGCTTCAAGTATTCATGACTCTGCCCAAACTTCAAGAAATGTGTTACCCCAAAGAAGCATATGCACACATAAATGCACCCACAAAGATGCATGTTAACATCAGCCACTTCCATGTTCTTTTCTTTACATGTAGCTGTATGTCACCTTTCTTTAATGTCAGATATACTGCTAGATATACCCTGGAGCATGTTTTTAGGTATCAAGCTACCTTCTTCGAAGTTCTTCCCACACTGATCATCTTTCCTGAGCCCCCTCAATACTTTATATTCATTTGCTTTTAGAGTACCAACCATCATTTAGTATCATCCAAATCAGAACTTCCTACATTGGGAGAAGGATACACAAGTTATGAACATGTAGTAAATATATAAAAACAAGTCTTAGTTGGTCCTTTATTACCTTACTTCATAGAATCCTTGGTTGCGGTCTTTTAAGTAAAACTTAAGTTGTTTCTTCCTGGGATAGGGCTCCTAATTTTCCTACAGAGCCTCTCCAGACAGCACCAAGGACCCACTCTTTTTGGACAGCTTGTCGACAGTGCCCTCTTACCAGGCACCAGTGCTAAGCTATTCCACATAGAGACATTTAACTGAGCCACAGTCTTAACAGTGGTCAGTACCTTGGTTATTTCAACCCAATTGAACCCTGGTAGAGGGATTTATTGTTATATCTTCCACAAGTGACCAAAACCAAACCCAGGATCCTGTAAATTATAATAAATAAATATTAGGATAAAAATGATTTTTCTAGAGAGAAATGGGGCAAGTCTTGCCATCTGTGCTGCCTACAACATTAGTCAGTAATATGTGGTTGCTAATGATTTAGAATATTGCTAGTCTGGACCTGGAGCTTAGCATCATCTTCCTTTAAATTCTTGTGTCATGAAAGTGAAATGTATGATAACAGCTTATGCTGGAGAGGATATGGAGTAAAGGGAGCACTCCTCCATTGCTGGTGGGAGTGCAAACTGGAACAGCCACTTTGAATATCAGTATGACAATAACTCAGAAAATTAGGAGACAACCTTCCTCAAGACTCAGCAATACCACACTTTGGTATATACACAAAGGATGCTCAAATGTGCCACAAGGACATGTGCTCAACTATGTTCACAACAGCATTGTTTGTCATAGCCAGAACCTGGAAACAACCTAAATGCCCCTCAACCTAAGAATGGATTAAGAAAATGTGGTACATTTACACAATGGAGTACCACACAGCAGAAAAAATAATGACATCATGAAGTTTACAGGCAAATGGATGGATCTAGAAAACATCATTTTGAGTGAGATAACCCAGACCCAGAAAGACAATCATCATATGTACTCACTCATAAGTGGTTTTTAAACATAATGCAACGAAAACCAGCCCACAAATCACGATCCCAGAGAACCTAGACAACAATGAAGACCCTAAGAGAGACATTCATGGATCTAATCTACATGGAAAGTAGAAAAAGACAAGATCTTCTGAGTAAATTGGGAGCATGGGGACCATAGGAGAGGGTAGAAGGGAAGGGAGAGGAAGGGAGGGGTGGGAAAAATATATAGCTCAATAAAAAACAATTTAAAAAACAAAGAAAGAGTAACATGTAGAAAGAAGTGGACACAAATTCTGAGGCCCTGGAGAGGGAAGACAGTCCAGAGGTCCAAGTAAAGTAGTTTGTGTGCCCATGGAGGTTGCTGAAACAGAATAAGGAATGCAGGGCACTGGGATAGTGGTACAAGTGGACTGCGTGTTGCAGTCAATAATTCATCTCAGTGATCTGAAGCTTCACCACCATCCGATTGCCAAGACCCCGTCTGAGAAACTGCCTCTCAGGCCACTGAAACAGTCTTTTTTGGCCCTCTGCCTTGAACCTGTGGCTTTCTGGACTAGTTCTGTTCTCGGTTGTGGCCAAGTGTAACCCATGCACAATAAATCATCTCTTTTGTTGTATCCACTGATGAATCAAAAATAAACAGATAAATATTGCCAGTATATATCAAAATGTTGCAGCATATCATACTGTCAATTTTATACTATGAACATGGTGATATCCTAATGACAATAGATTAAAACACAGCAGTGCTTTGCCAATATTTCCTTTATTTATTAGGATAGCTGAGGAAAGAGTTACATTTCTTCATACAAATTGTATTAGGTACCTATTGTAATCTTCTTCTAGAAAATAGTTTTGAAGGAAATTTTATAGGTGGCTCAGCTATTCTGGTAACTACATGATGTTGCTTACAACATGTGGTGATTTTGACTAGGTCCTATAAACAGCACTATCACAATGCCAGAGATTTCTTAGCCTCCACGCAAGACATACTGAATCAGCCACTCTGGCAATAGGATTAAATTTAGGGTTAGGATTATGGAAGGGCACATCACTTTTCTCTGGGGAGGTAGCCACAGATAGGTTGTCTATGCCCCAGCAGAAGTCGTCATACTTATTTGCATATGGTCAGCACTAATTGGTCTCAGGAGGCTATGAATAATAGTAATTTAAAAGAAACACATTAAATCAGGAGAAGGACAGGTTGCTGGGTCCTAAAGGGGAATTGGGTGAGGTAGCACACAATGGATAAGATCAAAGTACACTGTATGCATGTATGAAATTTACAAAGAATTAATAAAAATATTATTTTTTAGAAAATAGAGCTTTGGGGCTGGAGAAATGGCTCAGAGGTTAAGAGCATTGCCTGCTCTTCCAAAGGTTCTGAGTTGAATTGCGAGCAACCACATGGTGGCTCACAACCATTTGTAATGGGGTCTGGTGACCTCTTCTGGCCTGCAGGTATACACACAGACAGAATATTGTATACATAATAAATAAATAAATAAATAAATTTTAAAAAAAGGAAAATAGAGCTTTGTTAACTGCAAAGTAAAGTATTAATGGAGAGTTTTCAGAGTTAGTGTCAGCCAATAGAGGATCACTATGAGAAGAAAGAGACGGGAAGTGGAAAACCTAATTGACCAGGACTATCTTCATAAAGGACCTCTATTTAAATGAGCTGTGCACTATGGGAATAAAAGGAGAACAACATGTAGCAAACTAAAAATTGGCCATTGAGGCCAGAAGACACTTAAGGTCATGCTCAACCTCCTTAGCAATCAGGGAAATGCAAATCAAAACCACTTTGAGATACCATCTTTCACCTGTCAGAATAGCTAAAGTCAAAAACACCAATGATAGCCTATGCTGGAGAGGATGTGGAGAGAGGGGAACTCTCATCCATTGTTGGTGGGAATGCAAACTTGTGCAGCCACTGTGGAAATCAGTGTGGCGGTTTCTCAGGAAACTGGGAGTCAACCTCCCTCAGGACCCAGCAATTCCACTCTTGGGAATATACCCTAGAGATTCCCTAACATACTACAAAAGCATTTGTTCAACTATGTTCATAGCTGCGCTATTTGTAATAGCCAGAACCTGGAAGCAGCCTAGGTGCCCCTCAATAGAAGAATGGTTAAAAAAGGTGTGGAACATATACACATTAGAGTTTTACTCAGTGGTAAAAAACAATGACATCTTGAATTTTGCATGCAAATGGATGGACATAGAAAACGCTTTACTGAGTGAGGTAAGCCAGACCCAAAAAGAGGAACACGGTATGTATTCACTCATAAGTGGATTCTAACCATAATTAAAGGTCTTTGAGCCTATTATTCGTGATCCTAGAGAAGCTAAATAAGAAGATGATCCTGATGAAGATTATTTAGCTATCCGCCAGGAGATCCTTCATCTGGCGTTGGATGGTGATACAGACGGAGACACACATTGGAGCACTGGACTGAGTCCCCCAAGGTCCAAATGAGGAGCAGAAGGAGGAAGAACATGAAAAAGCAAATAAGGACTGCGAGGGATTCTATCACCCACTGATACAAGGGGACGGATCTAATGAGAGTTTACCAAAGCCAGTTGGACGGCGACTGACTGAGGAAGTGATCCAACCAGATTCTCTGAATGTGGCTGGCCCGGAGTCTTTCTGAAAAGCCATTGACAACTGGGACTTGTTTCCTCTGCATATACTGGATTTTGGGGATCCAGTCTTTTGGATACTCACCTTCCTGGACCTGGAGGGAGGGGGGAGGAACTTGAACTTCCCACAGGGCAGGAAACCCTGACTGCCCTTAGGTACGAAGAGGGAGGAGGAGAGGGAGTGGGGGGAGTGGTTGGGTGTTTGGAAGAGGGGCGTAAATGGAAACTTTTATAATTTAATAAAATTACTTGAAAAAAATTGGCCATTGAGTCTCATCCCTAGGGCTATAGCAGACACTTGCAGGAGTCTGCCTTCCCTCTCTGTTTCTATTTCTTGGGGACTTGTTCCTTCTTTATGCCTATTTGTATTCTAATGAGAGAGAAAGAAAAAGGAGATGGACTTGAGTTGGTGGGGAATTGGGGAGGATCTGGGAGGAGTTGGGGGACAGGAACCATAATCAGAATGTATTGCATTAAAAACAATCTATTTTTAATTTTAACAGGGAAGTAGTACTGAAAAAGAAAGGAAAATCTGGCATTATTGAAATGCAAATCCAAGATACCACAAAATAATAGATATTTCATAGAGAAACTGGGAAGTCCTTCATGTGTTTGGTCGCATACTACATAAGCAATATTAGCACAAACAGCCATTGGTTTTCTGAGTCATTCTACTGAGAATATGAAGACATAATTAAATCTTCAGGGCTACATTTCTAGAACAATAGGCCTACAGTAACAGAGGCCACTATCCTCTTTTTTCTTTAGGAAAATGGGCTAGATTTACTGTCCAGGCATATATAGCAGTTCTCTCTTACCAAATGCTGACCTTGAAGGGTAGAATGAGGGGAAGGGCATGGGTGGTGCAGGAGAATTGTCTGTATTCTGTCAATCATGTTTTAAATAAATGCTGATTGGCCAGGCAGGAGGTGTAGGTGGGAAAACCAGACAGGAAGTGGAAATGATGGAAGGAAAGCAGGAGAATTCTGGGGAGAAGGAAGTTGATTCCTTCCACTCCTGCCCAGATCACCAAAGCAGCAGGATGTGAGCTGCCCCACTGAAAAAGGTACTGAGCCACATGGCTAAAATAGATCAGAAAAATGGGTTAATCAAGATGTGAGAGTTAGCCAGTAAGAGGTTAGAGATAATGGGCCAATCACCTTTATAACTTACAGAGATCTGTGTGTGATTTTTCTCTGGGACTAAACAGCTGGGGGGCCGGGCAGGACAGAAAACACAAACAAGCAGGACCTCATGCTACACATGGGTAAGAAAATTTCACTAACTTTTAGTCACCCTGGGTGAAACTCCAAGAACAATCATACTTTGGAATTCACGCCATTTGAGGAACTGGCTGCAACTTCTAGTCTTGGCAAAAGTGGTTTTACTAAAGAGAAAGACTACAGCAGGATGGGAAGGGAAAGGTCACAATGTGCTAGGTGCCTGGCCTCCCCTCATAAGGAAAAGTCCTCTGATACTGGCTGTTCTCTTCCTACTATTCCCTTTTATCCATACGGTTTCCTTGAGGCTGTGAGTAGGCGTGTCAAAGGGCAGATAGGGGTCCCTAGCCTAGTAACTTTGAGAGGATATAGCTCTAGGAATGAGACTGGGGGAGCCTGGTTTCCATCACTGAGACATCCATGGGGCAACAAGTTTATTTCTTAGTGGTGGTGTTACAATTTGCTAGTGAACTCAAGGTTCAAATAGTGCCTTTTAAATCATGTTTGTAGGATAGCACTACAGTGTACCTGTGTACGTGTAAAAATACATTACATGGGAAACCGGAGAGGTGGCCTGACAATTAAGAGCACTGGCTGTCCTTTCAGGGGACCAGAGCTCAATTTCCAGCACCAATATGGAGGTTTAAAACACTCTATAACTACGTTTCCATGGGGGATCTGACATTCTTTCTGGTCTCCAAAGGTTCTACACATATGTGGATCACAGACATACAAACAAGCAAAGCACCCATACACATTAAATAATAAAATACAATTTAAAAAGAACACATTGTATGAAATTATCAAACAATAAAAATACTCTTTTTAAATGAAAACTAAGGCTTTTCTTGCCCTCATTTCTAAACGCTTCCAAATTTCCCCTCACAAAACATTTTCAAGGAAGAAGTACCATGTGTCAGGGATAACCTGACATAATGCAAAAATAACCCCTCTTCTCAGATAGAAATGGATTGTTATGCAGATTTCTGTCTTTCAAAAAAACATTCTGACAGAAACAATATAAATGTGGGGTAAATATATTTTCTATCACAGTTTAAAGGGGATCAGTCTAGAAGACAAGGCTCCATGTTTCTGGGTTCATTATAGCAGATCTCAGTGATAATAACAGCAAGGGACAGAAGTTTGCTTCCTGGGGCACAGGATCTAGACAGAAATAAAGGAAGACACCAAGGGCAAGGCACCTTCTGGAACTCATTAGCTTCCTTCCTCCAGCATGACCCCATATCAGAAGAGTTCCATGGTCTTCCAAAATAGCGTCTCTAGCTGGGGACACGTGTGTAATATGTGAGCCTATGAGATACATTTCATATTCAAATCATGATATGGTTTGGATGATCTACTTTGTATGTAAAACTTGTAGAGCAGAGACTGATGAGGGAAAGGGGTGAAAATCCAGGCTTTGTAGAATTTTCTACCCTACATCTGGAGCCAGAGCAGAAGGAATTGAAGACTAAGACTTGTTCTAATTAGTGCATTCACTATGTGATAGTAGATACAACTCTTGGTATCTGCAGAACACTGAGTTTTGATAGACTCCTAGCTACTTAAGTAGCTATAAATGTACAATTGGATGATGTGGTATTTCCCTCTATATGATGTGATTACCATTAATGAATAAAGAAACTGCTTTGGACCTGTGGCAGGGCAGAACTTAGCTAGGCAAGGAAAACTAAAGTAAATGCTGGGAGAAAGGAGATGGAGTCAGAGTGAAGCTACAGAGCTGCTGTTGGAGACAGACATGCTGAAACTTTGCTGGTAGGCCACGACCTCATGGTGACGCACAGATTAATGGAAATGGGTTAAATTAAGATGTAAGAGTTAGCCAATAAGAAGCTAGAACTAATGGGCCAAGCAGTTATTTAAGTTAATATAGTTTCTGTATGATTATTTCGGGTCTGAGCTTCTGGGTGGCTGACAAACAAACAAGCAGCCCTCCACAACAATTGGAGGCACATTTACATGGACAATTATCTAAGGTCATGATGGTATTGGGACAAAAAGTCAAACACTGAGGGACTAATTAACTATTCAGAGAACTACACTAAGCCCAAGAAATATTCTGCCTTGTATAGAAGTGCTCACTGTCCCCATATTTACAAAAAGTTGACAGGAGATATGTGCAAAGAGGGACCTCGTGCAATAATGTTTTCTGTTGCCATGAGGGGTATCCAAGAGAAACAATTGAAAGGGAGAAGGGATTTAATTTGGCTCACAATGGTGCGGGAGAATTATCTGTATTCTGTCAATCATATTTTAATAAAACGCTGATTGGCCAGGCAGGCAGTATAGGCGGGAAAGCCAGACAGGAAGTAGGGGTGGAGCAAAGAGACTGGGAGTATTCTGGAAGCAGAAGCTCTCTCTCAGCCATTCCTGTCCAGACCACCGAAGAGGCAACATGTAACCTGCCTCACTGAGAAAGGTACTGAGCCCATGTGGCTAACATAGATCAGAATAATGGGGTAAGATAAGTCATAAGAACTAATAAGTAGCCTGACCTAACGAGCCAATCAGTTTATAACCTTATGGAGTCCTGTGGGCTTGCCGGTTGTGGGGTACTGGACGGGACAGAAACCCCAACAAGCCGGCCCCCTCATGTTACATATGGCGCCCAGACGTGGATAAATGAATCCACAGAAAGCCTGAGAAAGTTTGGGAAAGAATAGAGTAAAGTATGTTTTCTTGGTAGCAGCAATTTTTCGGTTCTGCTCTGCTTGCTAAAGGCAAGCAAATGCTCTCATCTAAGAGATGCTTCTTGACTCAGCCTTAGCTGCAAAACCTTGCAGCTCATTAAGAGGTCCTGCCACGAAACACTTAAATGCTGTTGGTGAAAAGCTGAACGCATGCTTTTCGGTTTTCAGTCGTAGCAGGAAAAAAGCTGTGCTGTTTTAAAATGCCGGCTTTCTGGGCTGTCCTGCCAGGACAAACTCTGACTCTTGCAGGCAGGCAGTCCGACTGAGTGTGGTCTGTGAGCAGAATGCTGCAGCTTGCTTGCTAGCAAGGACATTGAAACACGACAGAGTTGTGGCAGTGAACACAGTTGTGGCTGGTATCTCAGCTATGAGTCTGGAAAGCTAAGGAATGAGCTGGATCTAGCTGTCAAAGCCACAGCTTTCCATATTGCTTTGTAAATTAAAGGCTCATGTGGTCAGAAAAAGAGAGATAAACAGTAAAGAGAGATTCAAAGAGGAAGAAAACCTCTAAATGGTTTACAGTGTGTATATGCAGGCTAAAAGTTAAAGTTCTTAAAGTTAAAAGGAAAGAAAGAGAGTAGTTGGGTGTGGTGGTACACACCTTTAATCCCAATGCCTGGGAGGCAGAGGCATATTGACCTCTGTGACTTCAAGGGGTAGAGGTAGATTGACCTCTGTGACTTCAAGGTGTGGTAGTACACACCTTTAATCCCAGTGCTGGGGAGGCAGAGACAGACCTCTGTGAGTTCAAGGTGTGGTAGCACACACCTTTAATCCCAGTGCTGGGGAGGCTGAGACAGTGGGGATCTCTGAGTTCAAGGACAGCCTGGTCTACAGAGTTATTCCAGGACAAAGATATATACAGAGAACCTGTCTCAAAAAGCCAAAAGTTAAAAGTAAAAATAAAAGAAATAGAAGTTAAAGTAAAGCCACATAAAGATGGAAAATATACAGAGAATCTTGATACTGTATGCTATTATGCTCTCTTTAAATTGTTTGATTGCTGAGGAAGGAGCAACAACTGCTAAAAGACTTTTGTTTATAAATGCTACTGAACTAACCCAAGATAGGAATTTTGAAAATACCTTGGCTTCAAAATTGAAGTCAAAAGGTATGTTACTTTGGAGAAGAGATTTTGCTTTTGTTTCCACAGAAAACGAGAGACTCTGGATTTATTCAGAGTTAGGAATAATCACCTTTGACCAAGGGAGGCCACCTGAAAAATCTCCGATAGGAACAGATGGCCCAGATGACAGAGGTCTACATCCAGAACTGATTCAAGACTGCTGCCTGAGATGATCGAGACTCAGAATACTCCAGTCATGACTTGATTATAACTCTAAATTTTCTTTAGGTCCCCTTAAGACTATCAGCGCCCCCAACCAGCAGGAAGTAGCCTGAAATACTACGCCCACATTCCCAACAAATGGATTATGGGTATTTTCCTTTGTTTAAAAAAAAAAAAGAGAGGGAAATGGTGCGGGAGAATTATCTGTATTCTGTCAATCATATTTTAATAAAACGCTGATTGGCCAGGCAGGCAGTATAGGCGGGAAAGCCAGACAGGAAGTAGGGGTGGAGCAAAGAGACTGGGAGTATTCTGGAAGCAGAAGCTCTCTCTCAGCCATTCCTGTCCAGACCACCGAAGAGGCAACATGTAAGCTGTCACACTGAGAAAGGTACTGAGCCCATGTGGCTAACGTAGATAAGAATAATGGGGTAACATAAGTTATAAGAGCTAATAAGTAGCCAGAGCTAAGGGCCAATCAGTTTATAACCTTATGGAGTCCTGTGTGTAATTTTTCTTTGTTGCTTGCCGGCTGTTGGGGTACTGGGAGGGACAGAAACCCCAACAAGCCAGCCTTCATACTACATCACAAGTTTTGGAGCTTTCAGTGCACAGTCATCTTACTGAGGGAGAACATCATAGCTATAAAGAGCATATGTAGCTGAGCTGTTAAACTTATTACATATGGGAAGATGAAGTGGACAACTGGGAAGTTATACCTTCAAAAGCATAACTGCTATAACCCATTTCTTCCACTATAGCCCTACTTTCCACAGCTCTACCACACCCCCAATAAACTAATCGCTTTTACTACCACTACTAAATTAAACTATTGAGGAGGTCTGAGATCTCATGGTTTAATTGTCTGTGAAATTACCTGAGGAGTCACAAACAGAGGTGTATTGTGGGAAGCAGATGAAGTCCTGAGTCAATGTGTACTATTAGCATGAGCATGGTCATGTCAAGGACCCCAGTGCCTCGGACTCATGAGAATGCCAAGACCTTCCCTGGATCAGACTCAGGAAAATGGCAAGGTCTTCACATAGGAGAGCATGGATGTTGACAGTACATGTGGGAAGTATCAACCACAGCCCCCTCTGCCTCTGTAACTACATCCTGAGACTTTTCCTCTACAGAGACTAGATAACCTGCCTCCTCTTTCAGCCGCATATAATAAACACATTGAGTTTCCAGGCTGCTCATGTATCTCCATCAAAGCACCCAGTCCACAGAAGAATGGGTAAAGAAAATGTGATACATTTTCACAATGGACTATTACTCAGCTATTAAAAAGTGATATTATGAAATTTGCAGGCAAAAGGATGGCACTAGAAAAGTATCTTCCTGGATGAGGTAACGCAGACCACTCAGAAAGACAAAGGTGGTATGTATTAACTTATATATGGGTATTAACTGTTAAGTCATTGATAGACAAACTATAACTCATTTAACTACAGAGGTTAGATAGAGTAAAGCACTAGGAAGGAGGGATGGATGTCTCTTGGAAGAGGCGATAAAATAGGTTGTTATGGCTAGATGGGACTGGAACAGGAGGATCAAGTGAGAAAGGGGAAAGGAGAAGGAGGTCAGGGAAGAAATATGGGGAGAGAAATTAAAATTAAAGGCCATTTGAGGGGTAGTATAGAAACCTAATGTGGTAGAATCTTCATAAAGTATATCCATATATGAAGGTGATCTAAATGAAACTGCCAAATAATGGAGAAGACAGAGCTGCCCTGGCCATCTTTCAGTCGAGCTGGTAACTACGTAGAGTCTTTTCTCCTACATATAGCATCCTTTATACCGGGAGGTACCCTACACGCTACCAAACAAGAAATGGAAATACAAATCCAGCCAAAAACTCTTTGATCTAAAATGGTGTCCTGCCTGCAAAATAGGCTATGGCAAAGGTGGTACAAAATTTGTTAGAGTAACCAACCAATACCTGATTTGACTTAAAGTCAACTCCATGAAGTAAAACCCATACTCAACTCAACACTGTTTGGGTGACCAGGAACTATCAGAGATTAGATAGCTCAGGGGGCCTAGAGAATACTACTGATCTTTTTTTACAAAGTAGCAATAAAAGGACTCTGAATGATATTAGGCTCTACTCATAAAGCAGTGCCTTGTTCAACCATCATCAGAGAAGCTTCCTCCTGCCATACATGGAAACAAATAGAGAGACTCACACGCAGACATTATGATGAAAGTGAAAGACCTTGGAACACACAGCTCTAAATGGGATGTCTCCATCAAATCCTTCCCCTCAGAGCTCAGAGAACCCTTGTAGAAAAGGAGGCAAAAACAGTGTAAGAGCCAGAGAGGACGAAGGACACCAAGAAAACAAGACCCTCTAAATTAACATATTCAAAGCTCATATGAACTCATGAAGACTGAAGCAGCATGCACAAGGCCTACACTGGTGTGTATTTTATGTGTGTGTTTATCATGGCTTCCGGTTTAGTGTTTATATGGAATTTATTAGTAGTATTATATTATATGAGATTTGAGTGTATAAATGAGTTGGTCTCTAATTCTTGTATCTTCTTTTGGGCTCTTCCCCTTCCTTTATTTTGTTTTGTCCAATTCCAATGCATTAATTTTTATTTTGTCTTATATTGCATGTATTGTATTGTTTGGCACTGTGTTGTATTAGTATCCCTTAGAAGCATGTTCTTTTCTAATGAGATACAGAAAGGAAGTAGATCCAGCTGGAAGGAGAGGTGGAGAAGACCTAGGAAGAACAGAGGAGAGAGAAACTGTAATCAGGATATATTATGTGAGAAAAAAATCTATTCTCAATAAAAGGGGAAGCAGAGGGTACACTTTTATGTTTCTGGGGTTACTGAGGCCAGTAAATAAGAATATGTTAGTCAAAGCCTATAGCAGCTCTCTCACAGGAAGCGTGAATGAGACCTTCAAGTGCACTGCATTGTTGTCAGTGCAACTAGTAAAAGAGTAAGGAACACCACAGTGTCTGCCACTAAAAGTCAATTTCAGATGTCTTTGTCACAAAAAAATAAAATGTCTGAGATAATGGACATTTGGAATTATTCATCCATTCAGTGCTATATCTAAAAATTATACTGTTACATTGTAATACATAAATGCATACTACAGTTTGCAAATATGCAATTGCAGTCAAACTTACATGGTTTCAAGCTGACAAACATCTGAGTGAATGCAGCAGGGAAAGCGGTGCTAAGAGGCTGCAGATACTGCCAAACTCCCACCGTCCCTTCTCTTTTGTGAAAGTCACATTAACAAGAAAAGGAAATGTGCATTCCTTCCTCTCTCACAGTGCAAACAAGTGACAGCTTTCATCTCCCCTCACACCCTGCATTCATCATCCTAAATAAACACGCAGACTGGCTAGTGCGTGCTGCTTTACCGAGCAGCTGCAATACACTGTGTCAACATTACCACCACCCCAGAGAGTTCTCCATAAAGAGCTTTGGGAGTCATTCTTCTCCCTCTCTTTGGAAACTTCCCTTTCTGCTCTGATGCTGCAATAATGCAGAGTTGCTTCCCGAGGAAGAACAAAGACCATGATTGCAAGGAAGATTCAAGAAGCCTAATACTCATGAATCTTACCTTGGGTATTGATTGGATAAATAGCCCCAGGTGGGAGGGCTTCCTTGCCATTTGTGCTTCCTCAGAGGCAGTCGGCAATGATGGTGATTTTGGTATTGATCAGTTAAACCACTAGTTCCCACATCCTGCTTCATACTACAGTCTACCAGGGGCTTGAAAATGTTTAACTCCCACCCTTAGCCATTCTGATGGAAATGGCACAGGTCCATAGCAAGGATTAGGAATTTTAATTTTCCCTGTGTTTCTGTTACACAACAAACTTCAGAAATTCCTGACACAAATCCTTCAAGTTATATTTTTTGTATAATATTTCGTTAAGCATTCCTGCATTGTTCTAGACAGCCATATGCAGCTTGTGTGCATGAGCGTGTGCATGTGTGTGGCTTTCTGGTAGATGCATAGCTTTCTTTGATTTATACTTAGCCTTACATCAACTTTCTATTCATTTGAATTTATTTTTGTTATCAAATTTAATTATTAACCTACCCATAACAAAATTATAGGTAAACATATTCTTGAGCAAATTATCCATCCCAAGACATCTTTATAAGATACAATTGCTCTCCTATGCCTGTAAAGTTCAATTTTAATTTCACTGTTTGTGTTGTGCTCCTCTTTAAGGGTGCAAATTTTTAGACTCATTTATTTTATGTTTTGCTTACAAGTATGTATGTATACCACATGAATGTCTGGTACCCGAGGAGGCCAGAAGAAAATGTCAGATTTCCAGGAACTGGAGTTACCACTGGGTTGTAAGCCACTATGTGGGTGCTGAAAACAGAACACTAAACTGTCCTTTGAAAAAGAAACAACCCCTTTCAATTGCTGAGCCATCTCTTCAGTCCTAAGGATATACATTTCATGGATCACTTCAGGGGAATAAATACTGTAGTAAAACCCTCTTTGTGTGACTATGTCTAAGTTCCCTCACTTCTCAGAACATGTCTGCAGGCATGTAATATCATCGTGAGCATGTCTTTTATACTTCTGGCTTAAGCAAGGCTGCTACTTTGTGTATGGCTATGAATGGATATTTTTTAAGCAGTACAAGGATTTTCTGCTAATTTGTATAAAGTCCTGGAATTGTGAGGAAATGGGGATTCCAGAACTCATTTACTCTAGTTGATCACTTCCTTTTAAGATAGGAAAACCAAGGCCCAGAGAGATAAATTAGCTTGAACACTAAGGTAATCGATAAGTTTCTGAAGGGCTCAAACTAGAATGCATTCAATATGCTTGTTCTGTAGCAGCATTATAATGCCTACTGTTGTACTGTTCTCCAGCACTGCTCAGAACAGCAAGATGGTAACGTGCCTAAGAATGTAGCCATTAAAGTCATATTATTTTTCCTGAGAGAAAGCAAGTCATCCTAGCGTGGCTGTGTTCATTGTTGTATACAGTACAGATCGGATGAGAGAGTCCAAAAGAAACTAGTTTTTAAGGAATTCTAGAGGGAAAAATCTCTATTGGAGAAATCTCATCTTAAGATGGACAAACGAGGTCTAGTAAGCATGCCTTACGTCACTAGAAGGTCACCATGTGAAGGCGGCATTATCTCTTCTGTGTATATACATGTAGCCTAGTGCCAACATAAAAGAATTTCAGGGAAGAGCATGATGCTAGCAAGATCATAGAATAGGAGTTTTCTAGAAGTTATTCCCTCTCAGAAACAGCAGTTTAGACATCCTGCTTAGAAAAAATTACCCCTACAAGATCTAAAAAAGAATCAATATTAGTGTTTTAAAAACCTGAATAGAAGCAGAAATAGTAACCAGTACATTTAAGAAGTCAGGACTCTGCAATGCTCATGTCACCCCCGTCTCAATAATTATCTCACAGAAGGGAGAGGTAGCTCAACATGTGGGAAAGAAAGTAAAATCCTCAGATAATTTAGCAGTAGATCCTAGGACCAGCCCTGCTCCAGTGAACTCCAAGGTAAGGTCTACCCCCATGGCTTTATGAACTAAGTCTTCATGTCCACGTAGCACTAAGCCCTCTCCATGGACCTATGCACAAGCTAGCTTCTTTGAGCACAATTACTAGTCACACCCTCCACACAGCCAGTTGACAGACCCTTCCCAGTGGTACCCAGTACCAGACTACCACACCTAACTCAAATGCCAGGCACCTGTGCAGTGAGGGAACCATTTTATCTGTCTGGTGACCCAGGGACCAGGCCAGCCTGTGACAGATTGATGCTTGCCAGACCGTACATCTGGAATCTCTCGGCATGCTCCCTAAACCCATCTGTAAATATTGTTAGAGGTGGCCATGTCTTCAAGTATGCAGACACCAGTGCATAGCTATAAGGATCATAAATAATGAAGAAATGAAGAGCTCACTAAAGGAACAAAACGAAGCACTCATCCCTGATACTAAAGAAGAAAAATCTATAAAGTGAATGAAAAACTCAACATAATTTTCCTCATGAAGTCAGATAACTGCTGGAGAACACAGAAGAATAAAAAAGCAAAGTCAGGAAAACAATTTGTGCATAAAAGAAATTTAAAAATGAAAGCGAAGCCATAAAAAGAGAATGAAACAGAAACTCTAAAAGTGAAGGACAAAATGTCTGAAATGGAAAATGTCATAAAGATTGTCAACATGAGAGTTAGCTGAACATAAGAACCAGTCCCTCGTCATGAATACTGGCCATTTGAAATTATTCACAGGAACAAAAGGGGGAAAAGAATGAAAACGATTTAGAAAGCATAGAATGAAAAAGCATCAAGCCAAGCAATGTGCACCCTAGAGAAATTGTGAAATGATCATTAAAGAAAAAGGACGCAGAAGACTAAAGAAATGAGAGAAAGGATTTCCAGAAAAATAACCACCTCTGCTCTAGCCAAAGAACACCAAAAATAACTAATCTTAAGCTACTGTCACTAATAGACAATATGGTAAAACATGCAGAAGTCAAAATCATGAGAGGCTCTTGAAAACATCAAGATATAAGCAGCTTATCGCATTCAAAGAAACATTCAGAAGCTAGCTCTTAAGGAACCTTGAAGCCAACACAAAAGATGATATGCTTTATATATCCAAAGTTATAAACGTTATAGCACTTACAACTAGGAATTCTATAACTAATAAATGAAAGAAAAAATTCCAGACAAACAAAAGGTTAAGGAGCCCTGGCACCTGCCCTATAAGAAATTTAAAAGAGAGTCCTTTAAATCAGATCAAAAGGTGAATAGCAATATGAAACTCTAAAGACAAAAATTCAGTAAAATCAAAATATTCTGATAGCATAAAGACAGTGCATAAACACCTCTTAACATTGAGGAAAAGGTTTTAAAAAAGACTCTCTAAAGAGAGTTCAGAGGTTAGCCGGGCAGTGGTGGTACACGCCTTTAATCCCAGCACTCAGGAGGCAGAGGCAGGTGGAACTCTGTGAGTTCAAGGCCAGCCTGGTCTATAAAGCCAGTTCCAGAACAAGTTCCAAAGCTACAGTAAAACCCTGTTTAGAAGAGAGAGAAAGAGAGAGAGAGAGAGAGAGAGAGAGAGAGAGAGAGAGAGAGAGAGAGAGAGATTTAAGAGGTTAAAAGTACCTGGCCTACACTGATGAATATCTTGCGCATCACCATAGAACCTTCATCCGGCAATGGATGGAGATAGAGACAGAGACCCACATTGGAGCACTGAACTGAGCTCCCAAGGTCCAAATGAGGAGCAGAAGGAGGGAGAACATGAGCAAGGAAGTCAGGACCATGAGGGGTACGTCCACCCACTGAGACGGTGGGGCTGATCTAATAGGAGCTCACCAAGGCCAGCTCAACTGGATCTGATGGAGCATGTGATCAAACCGATCTCTCTGAACGTGACTGACAATGAGGGCTGACTGAGAAGCCAAGGACAATGGCTCTGGGTTTTGATTCTACTGCATGGACTGACTTTATGGAAGCCTGGTCTGTTTGGATGCTCACCTTCCTAGACCTAGATGAAGAGGGGAAGAAGGGAGGACCTTGGACTTCCCACAGGGCAGGAAACCCTGACTGCTCTTAGGACTGGAGAGGGAGGGGGTGGGGGAGGGGAAGGGAAATGGAAGGAGTGGAGGAGGTGGAAATTTTCAATAAATAAATAAATAAATAAATAAATAAATAAGTACCTGGCCTACTGCAAGAGGACCAGGGTTTAGTTCCTAGTATCTACATCAGGAAGCTCACAAGAACCTATAAATCCAGTTCCTGGTGTTCTAAAGTCCTCTTCTTGCCTCCACAGGTACTGCATGTATGTGGTGCACATACAAACAGGTATACTCACATACATATACAAAAATAAATCTAAATAGCTTTTAGGGAATTTATTCACTTTTATTTTATGAGTATATGTGTTTTTGTTGGCATGTGTGTCTGCGAGACACACACACACACACACACACACTGCCCACAGAATCCAGAAGAGGTGTGAGACTTGAATCCAGGTCCTCTGAAAGACCAAGCAGTGCTCTTAACTGAAGAGCCATCCCTCCAGTCCCAAATTAGTTTTCTTAATGTTAAAAGACAAGGGTATTTTAAAATATCGATACCAGGCTGGAGAGATGGCTCAGAGGTTAAGAACACTGCCTGCTCTTCCAGAGGTCCTGAGTTCAATTCACAGCAACCACATGGTGGCTCACAATGAGACCTGGTGCCCTCTTCTGGTGTATAGGTGTACATGCAGGCAGAACACTGTATACATAATAAATGATTCTAAAAAAAATATTTTAAAATATCAATACTAATAATTTGTTAATGGACCAAACATTCATAAGAACCTATAAATTTTGAGCCAGGAGTGGTGGTGCATACCTGCAATGCCAGCACTTGGGACATAGAGGCAGGGATATCAGGAAACCCAAGGCCAGTCTTCACTAAGGGTTGAGAGTAACATGAGCTACATGATGGTCTTCTAAGAAAACAAAAAAGGTGTAAACTCTGACATCAGTAACACAAAATACAGAGAAAAGAGGACATTAAGGTGTGCAGTTATTATATATGGTCAATATGTTATCGATTGTTTAAGATAAATTGTTACAACCAGAATAAAAAACAAAATCGATATGCAGAAAATAAGAGGAATAGGCTACAACAATAACCAAGAACGGAACTAAGGAACTATAGTCAGAAGACAATGTGCAAAAAGCAGCAAGTCCTTATCTATAAATAATTATTTAAATGTAAATAGATTAAATTCCCAATCAGAAGATGTAGAGGAGGACCAGTCAGCTGGCTGAGTATGTAAATAGGTTCTTGCACCAAACCTGAAAACATCAGTTTCTCCCAGGAACCTGCATGATTGAAGCAGAAAACTGACTCCTCATAATTGTCTTCTTACCTCTGAATGCATGCCCATACCCATACACACACACACACACACACACACACACACACAAAAAAAAAAGCTTTAAGATGTATGAAAACTGAACAGTTTAAAAACAAATATTCAAATGCATGCTGTATGCTGTATATACAATAGCCTCACTTTAGCTTTAAGGACAATTAAAGTTTTTCAGGGAAATTTATATATGAAGAAGCATCATCATTTTTAAGTTTAAAATAACAGATTTCATTATGGTGTTTTCATACATGTATATATCACAGTACATTGCCCATATTTGCCCCAATTATGATATTCATATATGTCATTATATTTTGCTCTTGTCATATCCCCCCATCGCCACTGCCAGCACTCTCTATTCTTCTCTATGCTTTTGAAGTTCCCTGTTCTTCTCTATGCTTTTGAAGCTCAAGGACAATTTTATTAGAGTTTGAGAGAACAAGCAAGCTGTAAATCTTGGCAGTTACTGGAAGAAGGGAGATACAGAAGAAGAAAAAAGAAACCCATGTCTTTTGAGTTAGGTCAGCAATGGAACTTGGCAAGCAGCTGTAGGATGGTGGGGGGAGGGAATTATACTCAGACAAAGCAGTGAGAAAGCTCAGAGTATCTGCTTTGAGTTGGTTCCCTTCCTCCACACAGATAGTCTCTCCTTTTCCATTTGCACCCCGTGTATTCTACTGACTTCCGTCTCTCTTTTTATAGTTTTTCATTTAATTTGTTTGCTTTTATTCTGAGATCAGTTCCTTGTATGTAGCTCTGCCTGACCTGGAACACAGTGTGTGAGTGTGTGTGTGTGTGTGTGTGTATGTGTGTGTGTGTGTGCACACATATATGTTATGTACAAATATACAAATATACCCCTAATAGGTATAGAGCACACAACATTCTTCCTGCCTTAACCTCCCTAGTGCCAGAATTACAAGCATAAGCCACTTCACTCATCTATGAATCTAGTTTGATGATGTCATACGTCTACAGTCATGGATGAGAGTTGCCACTGCAGTTCTCAACAGAAAAACTCCCAGCTACAAAGGAGCTAGAAGCACCAGGGCTCCAGCTTCTAACATAAAAGCTGAAGACACACAAGAGACAGGCAGATGTGTAAAGATTGCTATGAACAGGGTACACAGAAGAGAGAAATCTCATATGCATGCCCCTAAATATGATTTAGTAACTAATGGTTCTATATTAGCATTTTTCTCCCATTTCAAAATGACATGTTTTAATTCTGGAGAATATGTCTGACTGATCTCTGCCTAGGGGCTGCCACCAAACAGTATTCAAACACAGAGTTTACAAATAATGGAGATGAAAACGTCATGGACAAAATATTTAGCAAAACACTAGAGAAAATCCTTCTCTCGGAGCTTCACAAGGCAGGAATGAGGGAATTACCATACAGGTGTATCTTTGCAAGCAAAATGTCATCTATACATCCACCAGGTAAATATTTACTTTGAACCTCCTCTCTGCCAGTCACTGTGGCATAGAAGGATGGTAAGTCCTCACCCCCAAAAGGGTTGTGAAGCAGAGATATAAGTCAGATGGCATCTAAAGTGCAGCATAAAGAATGATCTGATGGCTAAAAATGAAACTTAGGCTGCTATGCTGTAAAGAGAAGCTCCAAGGCAGATTAGGAACGAAGGATAGGGTTTTCAGAAGTGACTCATGGAATACCTGTGCCAAGTGCGAGAGTTACACAAATACCTAAGACACTTGCTTCTATTCTGGGAACTCTGGGAGCTCACAGAAGACAGAAGGGAAATGAGGCAATGTATCCATCCAATAAGTTAGGCAGTAGAAAAAGCTGATCAAAGCGCCTTGTAGGAGCGTGAAGAAAAGAGCTGCAAATTCTGAATTTGCTACTTCTCTTTCATAGCTCAACCCCACTTCTGTGACTACAGCAGACCAAGTAAGTTCCCACAACGATGTTCTGCCATGCCCAGGGCAAAGATCATTGTCAAGACTGGACATAATGACACATGCCTCTAATCCCAGCACTAGGGCGGCAGAGGAAGTGGATCTCTGTAAATTTGAGGTCAGCCTGGTCTACAGAGCGAGATCCAGGACAGTCAGAGTTATGTAAAGAGATACTGGAGAGAGAGAGAGAGAGAGAGAGAGAGAGAGAGAGAGAGAGAGAGAGAGGAGTTCTTCAAGTCTTCATAGAGGCAGAGCTACTCATTACCAAAGAGAAACCACACTGACTTCTAAATTCCTATGTGTTTCAGTGTGCGAGCTCTGATAAACACTATCAGGCCCCAAATATTTCTTCCCTTTCCCTCCAAAGCCGAGCTATTTGCTTTTTATTTGGGAAACTAGGTTTATAGTTAAGGGCCTGAAATAATTAATTAGTTCTGCTGGAATCTTGCAGCTCACAGACGAACACAACTAAAAATGACTTACTATTTGTGTCAATAGGATGTATCTCAGCTATAGCATACTTACCTAACTTGCATTGGGATTCAATTCACAACATTGAAAAAAAAAAACAGCGCAGAGTAGCTACTGAATGCGTCCTGAGATGCATTCAATCAATGATGCCCTAATTAAGAAGACTCAAGTATTGAGAACCAGCAAGCCACACAGCCAGAGAACTTGAAGAAATCTTTGAGATGTGTAATGTATGTCAACTACTTAACTTGACAGATAATCAAATTCAGGAAAAAGGAAAATGCTGAAGACCCAACAAGTGGTTGAGAGGAGTATTGGAACTACACTCTGGGCTTCTAAACTACGCTAGGCTAATGTCAAAATAGCAGGTCACCCTATGAGAATTATGAGAGCTTGTAAGAGAAGACAAATTGAGAGCTCTAAGATCCAGCTGACCCACCTCCCCAATCACCGGAAATCCCCACTCCAATAATAGCCCTGGAAAAAAAGTGAGTCTGAGCTCATTAAAGTCCCTCCCAAATGTCCTTGTGTTATCCTGTCACTACCCTCCACACACATGAAAAACAACCACCACCTCTGATTTGGAGGGAAAGCAAAGCAACAGAATTGGCTCGCTCTCTTTTTGAATAACCTTGTTTAGTTAAATGGAAAAAATAAATAAGGAATAAGACAGAACCAAAAATTAAGAGAAGCAGCTCTCATTTCAGGGGGCGTGGCCGTATGAATGGGTCACATACCAGCACATATTCACTGACAGCGTGAGTTCTTTTTCATAGGATATAAATGAACAAGTATTATTCCAAAGTGTCTCTCAGTATCTTCATTTGGTTTCTTTTGCTTTTGTTTAAAACAAAGTCTTTGTTTATTGCTCAAGGTGACCTTGAATTCATACTCCCCTGCCTCAGTTTCCCTGGTGCTGTGGGAATTCATTTAGTGAATAGCTTTTTGGATACCGACACACTAAGGCATGGTCTGAGGTCCTCCGTGTAGACTGATAAGCGCAGAGGAAAAGTGAGTTCGCTCTCTTGACTGGTGGTCTGAGTTTCTGTACACAGCTCCCAACACAGACAGAGAGGGCCCTGGCGGCTTTCTTATTGTGAGTGTTCCCCAAATAAACAGTTGTTATCCTTTATTCTGGGCACTCGTGGACTTCCTTAATTACGTCTACACCCTGGTGCTAAGATTACAGGTGTGTGTCACCATACCTAGCTCCCAAGCGTTTCTTGGATTTGTAGGGCACAGTCCACACTGCGGTATGGAAGGGAAAAGAATGATTCATCCTGGACGGAGGGAAAGTGCCTGTGGGGGGCAGACAGCTCTGAAAGGGAACAAATGAAAGACTCCAGTATGAGCCATGACCTGGTCCTCCTCCTGTGAACCTGAGCCAGCCTTGGGAGGTTGCCAGAAAGCCAAGATAAGGAATGAGAAGAGAATTTCGGTTATGAAAAATGAAGACACAGGGCTATTATATACCGAATATTTCTTCATTCCCCCTTTGTATCTCCTGAAACAAGAGGTCCCTGGATCTAAACACTTAATATCTTTGTAATGCAGGGGACTAGTGGTACCAAACTGAAACGATAAAGCTCTCAAAGAGATCTGAACAAATAGATCCTTTCAAACATGGCTTCAAAACCAACAATTATTACTAATCAAACTCAAAGAGGGAGAAAACCTTTTAAGCATTCTAGTACAGAACTGCTCTTATCTCAAATCCTGCTCGTTCAAACAGAAGGGAATTACATGGCTCTTATTGATATCCTTGTCCTAGTTCCAAATTCAGCCAGAATCAAATAAGGGAAAAGAAAAGAGTAGGGAGCAATGAGAAAAAAAAATCTTCACAAAACAAAGGCCTTACAGGGCCCTTTAAGACCCAATTTACACAGATGTTTCGGGATCCTTTCTTACCTAGATCAGAGAAAGAGCAGTTTTGCAAGTGCTCACTTAAGTTGATTTGCAGCCACACTAACTCGGACCCCCAGAGATGCCAGGTACACAGCACATCACAGCCAGGCCCTGTGGAAAGCGAACATCCACTTGAGATTGCTAGATGGTTTTCAGTCAAGTGTTGTGATGAACTCGAAGTCCCTTCCTTCAAGGCAGATGGAGTATAGCACATTGTTCATTCTCTATGCAGATGTCAGAAAAGTAGCTCTGTTAGAAATGTGATACAGCAGCCTATGGTCGTGAAAGTGACTGAAATTTTAAAGAAAGCCAATACGTTGAAACAATCCTTTCTTTCCTGGCTTACCTTATTCCAGTACGGTAATCAAGCTAAAAATGGGAGATCACATTGTCTCTTCTACAGGGTAGAAACTATTTGCTTTGAAGCGCCAGATAGGCCTCAGATAGACCAAGTACTTACGCCAGGCAAATATAAATTTTTAGCAGCTATGAAAACTTCAAGCGCTTTCAAGTGGTTTCAAGCACATTAGTCCTGCTTTACACAAAGCATAAAAATCTGGTGGATGGTAAAAATAATAATGTTGGTCATCCAAACAGCTTGAATGTGAATCATCCACTCCAGCAATCCAGATTGATTTAATGCCCTTTGGGCAGTATGACTCAGTTCTTCCCCAGAAAACTTGTGGATAATCAGCATCTCATTTAGGTCCCATTCATACTCCTCTTTGGTTCTGCATAAAGAAACCAAACTGATAGTTTCCCGTGATCCGGCCTGGAATTATGGCCTTAAGTGACTGGGCCTCCGTGGAAAGACCCTTGGTATTACAGAAAACCCGAAGTCATAAACCCTTGCTACCTTATGCTTATCAGATCTCTTTGGCAATTGATATTATCTAGAGATAATAACAAAGGTCAGTGCATGCCAGAGAAAACCAAAATCTTGGCATAGCTTGGGGAAAGCACTGTTACTGCTGCTTTTAAATAAAAGTAACTCAACATCTGAATATCCATCATATACTTAATAATTTGGATTGAAAAATCTACCTTATGTCATACGGTTTTTACCCTTAATGCTGATTTATCACTATTTTCAACATGTAACATGAGGGCTGGCTTGTTGGGGTTTCTGTCCCTCCCAGTACCCCAACAGCCGGCAAGCAACAAAGAAAATCACACACAAGACTCCATAAGGTTATAAACTGATTGGCTCATTAGGTCAGGCTTCTTGTTAACTCTTATAACTTATATTATCCCATTATTCTCATCTATGTTAGCCATAATGGCTCCGTACCTTTCTCTGCTGGGCAAGTTACATGCTGCCTCTTCGGTGGTCTGTACAGGGATGCCGAGGGAGCTCTGCTTCCAGAATACTCCCAGTCTCTTTGCTCCACCCCTACTTCCTGTCTGGCTTTCCCGCCTATACTGCCTGCCTGGCCAATCAGCGTTTTATTAAAATGATTGACAGAATACAGACAATTCTCCCGTATCATTTCCCTCTTTTTTTTTTTTTTTTAAACAAAGGAAAATACCCATAGTCCATTTGTTGGGAATGTGGGCGTAGTATTTCAGGCTACTTCCTGCTGGTTGGGGGCGCTGATAATCTTATGGGGACCTAAAGAAAACTTAGAGTTATAATCAAGTCCTGACTGAAGTATCCTGGGTGTCTTGATCATCTCAGGCTGCAGTCTTGAATCAGTTCTGGATGTAGAACTCTGTCATCTGGGCCATCTGTTCCTGTCGATTTCTCAGGTGGCCTCCCTTGGTCAAAGATGATTTTTCTTAACTCTGAATAAATCCATAGCCTCTCATTTTCTGTGGAAACAAAAGCAGAATCTCTTCTCCAAAGTAACATACCTTTTGACTTCAGTTTTGAAGCCAAGGTATTTTCAAAATGTCTATCTTGGGTTAGTTCAGCAGCATTTATAAACAAAAGTCTTTTGGTGACTGTTGCTCCTTCCTCAGCATTCAAACAATTAAAAGAGAGCATAATAGCATACAGTATCAAGATTCTCTGTGTATTTTCCATCTTTATGCAGCTTTATTTTACTTCTATTTCTTTTATTTTTACTTTTACTTTTTGAGACAGGCTCTCTGTATATCTTTGTCCTGGAATAACTCTGTAGACCAGGCTGTCCTTGAACTCACAGAGATCCTCCTGTCTCTGCCTCCACAGTGCTGGGATTAAAGGTGTATGCTACCACACCTTGAACTCACAGAGATCTGTCTGTCCCTGCCTCCCAGGCATTGGGATTAAAGGTGTGCACTACCACACCTTGAAGTCACAGAGGTCAACTCCCTCTGCCCCTTAAAGTCTCAGAGGTCAACGTACCTCTGCCTCCCAGGCATTGGGATTAAAGGTGTGTACCACCACACCCTATTTCTCCCTTTTTTTTTTTAATGACTTTAACCTTTAGCCTGTATATATTTTTAACACATTGTAAACTCTTTAGAGGTTTTTTTCATCTTTGAATCTCTCTTTACTGTTTATCTCTCTTTTTCTGACCGTATGAGCCTTTAATTTACAAAGCAATATGGAAAGCCGTGTCTTTGACAGCTAGATCCAGTTTATTCCTTAGCTTTCCAGACTCATAGCTGAGATACCAGCCACAGCTGTGTTCACTGCCACAACTTTATGGCGTTTCAAGGTCCTTGCTAGCAAGAAAGCTGCAGCATTTTGCTCACAGACCACTCTCAGTCGGACTGCCTGCCTGAAAGAGTCAGAGTTTGCCCTGGCAGGACAGCCCAGAAAACCAGCATTTTAAAACAGCACAGCTTTTTTCCTGCTACAGCTTAAAACCGAAAAGCATGCATTCAGCTTTTCATCAACACCGTTTAAGTGCTTCGCGGCAGGACCTCTTAAAAGAGCTGCAAGGTTTTGCAGCTAAAGCTGAGTCAGGAAGCCTCTCTTAGATGAGAGCATTTGCTTGCCTCTAGCAAGCAGAGCAGACCCGAGAAATTGCTGCTACCAAGAAAACATGCTTTACTCTATTTTTTCCCAAGCTTTCTCAAGCTTTATGTGGATTCAGTTATCCACGTCTGGGCGCCATATGTAACATGAGGGCTGGCTTGTTGGGGTTTCTGTCCCTCCCAGTACCCCAACAGCCGGCAAGCAACAAAGAAAATCACACACAAGACTCCATAAGGTTATAAACTGATTGGCTCATTAGGTCAGGCTTCTTGTTAACTCTTATAACTTATATTATCCCATTATTCTCATCTATGTTAGCCATAATGGCTCCGTACCTTTCTCTGCTGGGCAAGTTACATGCTGCCTCTTCGGTGGTCTGTACAGGGATGCCGAGGGAGCTCTGCTTCCAGAATACTCCCAGTCTCTTTGCTCCACCCCTACTTCCTGTCTGGCTTTCCCGCCTATACTGCCTGCCTGGCCAATCAGCGTTTTATTAAAATGATTGACAGAATACAGACAATTCTCCCGTATCATCAACAAATGTAAATCTGTTTATATTTACATTTTAAAAACTCAAACTGGATTCAAAATGCTGTAAGAAAATGTTTTCACAGAATCACACTGAGACAATTAGGAATCATTTGCAACTGACAGACCACTTGAAAACTGGAAATAAGTATTATATTTTAGAGTGGTTTATTTAAAGACTGGGCAAATAAATATTTTTATATAAAGCTAATAATTAAACTTTGAATGGATAAAAGACTTACTATGAGCAAACAAAAATAAATATTGAAACTGGGTGATTAGGGTGCATGGGGGTTTATTATACTTTTTTCCATTACATCAAAAATTTAAACAGTTTCCATAATAAATTTATTCTGAAGACTTTGCATAACAAAGGTAACTTTCGGGTCAGCCCTGTGACTTAGTACTTATTTGAAATTATCAGCATTAATATTAGAGCTTTGACTCTATTATAGCGTTAGTATAAAGCTCCCGAACACCTGAATTTCTTAAACTCAACCTGCCTACACTCAAGCTAGGGGCAAGGGTAATTGGGACCCTATGGAGACAAAATTTGATCTGCTTCTAGTAAATAATACCAGAAGAGGGGAAGAGGCAAGAATATTGGGGCAGGAGATAAAGGACTAGCTTTGAAAGCAAAGCTGTTTTGATGGCAATGCCTGCTGTTAGTTTTCCATTTCCAGAGGGATCCATTATGGAAAGTGTCCTACATTCTCTTACTTCAATTCTGTCAACCCCATCATAAGTAGGACACTTCTTCATGGCCAGAATAAGCTCAGCTAGATGGAGAAACCATGAGGAACTGTGGCTTTGACCCACTATTTTACCATAATGAGGGAAAGACCCAGGCTTTCAAGAATCTTGTTTAATGGAGCAATTCTAAGTCAATCACGTTTCTCATTTGCCTTTGCAATCTACAGAACATCTTGGAAGGGCTTGGAGGGGCTGGAGCTTAGATATCCTTCTAGATCTGATTGTTTTTAACAAAGAGATTATTTTCAGGCAAGAAACAAAGACTCCTGAAGAAGCAAACCACACTCTTCCTATATATAGTAAAGTATACCAAATTCAAGAATGAAAATGTTCTACAAGTGAATTCCATTTAAGTCATGTGGTATAGTACGGATTTTTTAAAGAGTCTTCGAAAATGTTCACAAAATTGATCACATGAAATTAAAATGCTTCTATGCAGAAAAGAAAGCATTCACCACACCAAAGAAGAAAACCCTACTAGAAAAAAATCTTTTTCAGTGATATATCAGACAAGGAGTTAATATATACAATATAGAGATAACTTTTTGTTTGGTTTGGTTTTTTGAGACAGGGTTTCTCCGTGTAGCTTTGGTGCCTGTCCTGAAACTAGCTCTTGTAGACCAGGCTGGCCTTGTACTCACAGAAATCCACCTGCCTCTGCCTCCCGAGTGCTGGGATTAAAGGTGTATGCTACCACCACCTGGCTAGAGATAACTTTCAAAGTTAAACATGAATACAAACCTTCCAATCAATAAATGGAATAATGAAGTAAATAATTCTCAAAAGAAGAAATAGGAATGGCGAAAAAAAAAAACTTCTGTTTTAACTGTTCAACATCCTTAACTATCAGGGAAATACAAATAAAAATTTCTTGAAGATTTTCACCCACCCTTACCCCCAGTGCCTCGATCAGAATGCATCAAGAAAGCAAGTGATAACAAATGCTGGGGTAAATATGGAGAAAGAGGAGCCCATATGCACCACTGGTAGGAGTGTGAACTGGCATAGCCACTGCTCAAGTCAGTGTAGATGTTCCTTAAAAAACTAAAAATCAATCTACCATATGCCACTCATGAGTATACGTACCCAAAGGACTTTATGTCAACATGCTACAAAGATACCTACATATCTACATTCCAATAGTTAGGAAATGGAGCCAACCTAAATGCTCAACAGACAAATGAAAGTAAAGGGGATTTCACTGAGTCACAAAGAAAAGGGAAATCCTAACATTTTCAGGACAATGAATGTAACTGGAGGTCATTATGTTGTACAAAGTAACTCAGGTTTAGAAAAATATTTTGTTTTCTTTCATATGTGGAATCAAGGTGTGTGTGTGTGTGTGTGTGTGTGTGTGTGTGTGTGTGTGTGTGTGTGTAGATAGGTAGGTAGGTGATGAGACCAGAAAGGACATCATAAGAGAAAAAGAAAATATTGAAATGGGGAGGGATCTAGAATGCCTGTGACATGAACGCAGAAAAAGGACCATTCAGCAGGAGGGAAGCAGAGACCAGCAAGAGGGAGACAAAAATAATAGTGAGGGGGAGAGAGTGGGAACTGGGATTGGTATATAAAATGAAAAAAGATAGCTTGTTTTCTTTTTTACAAAAAAATAAAATAAAAAAGTTAACAGCGAGGAAAGGTGATGAATAGGAACAAAGTACGCAGAAAATACAATAATTAACCCCACCATGTGTTATGCTACCTTAAAACTAATTCAAAAATAAAAGGAAAGGAGAAAATAGATTCAATAAACTGTTGGAGTTAACACTTGCGCAGCAAGATTATTGACAAATCTACGCTTGTACCCATGGAGAAAGCTAGGCCTAACAACTACCTGAACATTAAACTATAGGCTAGTTTATACAGATAAGTGTCAGAGTGCACAGGGGGTAACTACAGGTACAAAAAAAAGAACATGGGCAACCAAAGACTGTATTAAAAGAAACCTTAGGTATGAATTAGACCACATTACTTCCAAGTCCATTTCTCAAGTATTTTTTAGATGATCAATATGCTGCCAATTCAAAGACCTTACTGTTTGGTAGATGCTGTGGTAAACAGTGAGGAAATTATATTCTACAATTTTTATAAATACACAGTAATCAGGTATGATTACCTATACAAGACTTACACACACAAATAGAGAAAGGGACATCTGAGGGAGCCTTGTTGGAAAGTAGGGGGACTATATAGTGAGAGGAGGAGAAGGGAAGCTATTAGGTCATGTTCACAATGCAATGTATATATGTATGATGTTGCAAAACGTAACATTTAAGGAATTTAAAATTTCAATTTAAACTAAGATATTTTAAAAATAAGATAACATGGTAATATAGTAGTAGATCCAGAGTTTGAACACTGTTGTGAAACCAAATCCAATTTTAGTTTTAATTATACAGTACCCTGACACTCCAAGGCCAGGCATGGTGTACTACCACGTGGTTATATTCTAGAATAAACTGAGTCAAGTGATTTCCATGGTCCCAAACAGTTTGCAGTTTATAAAAATCTTAATAATATAAAAGCAATATTATTATAATAGGTAAACTCTCCTCTATGTGTACATAGTAAAGGTCATTAAAGTTGTGTACGAACTCTTTTTATCAATATCCAGAAAATGTGTTTTTCCATATGGATTGAACTTCAGATTTTGTAGGCACAATATAGTCTGTCTCTGTGTTCTGATATCAAAAAGGTATAGTTAATAAGCAGAGACTTGAAAAATATATCCTTATGATTTTCTGAGTTTCATTGTTACATGTTGTAATATCTATCTTTTGTTTCTAATTTTATTAATTTGGATATTCTATTTGCTTCTTTTGATTAATTTGGTTAAGAGTTTGTCAATCTTGTTTATCATTTCAAAAAACTAGGGAGGATTGGGGAAGAGTTGGAAAAGGGGAAGGAATATGTTCAAACTACGCTGTATGTCAAGTAACATATGGACTAAACAGAATATATTTAGGCATACATATGGATATACATATATGCATGCAGTAACAATTAGTGAAAAAAGAGACCATGAATCTGAAGGGGAGTAAAGAAGAGTATATGGAAGGGTTTGGAGAGAAGAAAGGGAAAGGAGAAACATTATAATATAATATAATATAGTATCTATATTATATTATAATCTCAAGAAGTAATAGTAAAAAATATATATTGTATGAAAAAAATCACAAAGAAAATGAAGCTCTTTGCATCATTAATTCTTTGTATGGCTTTTTATCTTTATTTTATTAATATCATTCCTGATTTTAATTCTCTCTTCCCATATACTGTTTTTAGGGTTTAGTTTGTTCTTATTCTTTATAAGGCCTTTCTTCAGGTGCATCATTAATTATTAATTTGAGATCTATCACTTTTATGCAGGTACAGATTTACACTGTAAAATTACCTCAGAACTGCCTTCACAGATTTTGGTATATACTGTTTTTATTTTCACTTAATTCTAGAAATTTTTTAATTTCTTTCTTGATTTCTTTTTTTGTTTGTTTGTTTATTTTGGCTTCTTTGCTTGGATCTTTTTTTTTCAAAGTTTATTAAATTATGAAAGTTTCCATTTCCGCCCCTCCTCCCAACACCCTCCCACTCCCCCCTCCCCCTCCTCCTCCCTCTCCATGGTCCAAATGAGGGGCAGAAGGAGGAAGAACATGAAAAAAACTCAGGACCGCAAGGGGTGCGATCACCCACTGATACAAGGGGACTGATCTTTCTTGATTTCTTGATTTCTTCCTTAACCCAATTATCACTCAAAGGTGTGGTGTTTAGCTTTCTTGAAATTTTGTATTTTCTATTAGTATTCATATATCCCTTTATTTCACTATAATCAGATAAGAATACAGGATTATTTCAGTTTTCTCTAATTGTTGATATTTTCTTTGTGTCCTAAAATATGACCAATTTTGGAGAAAGTTTTGTAGGCTTCTGAGAAAAATTTGTCTTCTTAAGTGTTTGGGTAGAATGTTCTATGGATGTCTGTTAGGTTCATTTGATTTGTGATAATGTTTAACTTCAACGCTTCTTTGTTTAATTTTTGCCTGGATTGCCTTTATTTGGTGATAGTGTGGTACTGAAGTTATCCAATACCACTGTATTGAATTTAATATGTTGTTCTAGATCTAGAAATATTTAATTTCTGAAGTCAGGTATACCTGTGTTTGGTTCATAAATGTTTTAGAATTTTATCTTCCTCTTGATTGATTGTTCCTGCAAATGAGTATAAAGTGATCCTCCTTTGTCTAGTGTGTCTCCTTTGACTAGTATTGATTTGAAGTCTGTTTTGTTGGGTATTAAAGTAGCTACACCCACTAACTTCCCAGTTCTATTTCTTTAGAATACCTTTTGCCATGCTTTTGTTCTAAGGTGGTGTCTACTGTTGATGGTGGGTTATGTTTCTTGGAGGTAGCAAAAACAATAGATCATGTTTTCTAATTCAATCTGCTATTCGATGTCATTTTGTGGGAGAATTGAGACCATAAACATTTAATGTTAGTATCGACAGATGTACATTAATTCCTGTCATATTGATGACTTAGTGATAAATATTCCACATTGATGAAATGATACTGCTCCCCAAAATTCATGCGTTATTAAAGGAAAATGTCAATGCCAGACATTAGTTACTTCCTATGAGCTATTAGACAGAATGTCCCATAGGCACCAAAAACAATACAAGCTACTGCCATTTCTACTGTCACTACACTTGGTTGCCACCTTAACTAAATAGCAAAACCAAACTTCTTAAGATAATATGCTTTCTGGTTGCAGGACACACAGAAATCAGTCTTGAACTGACCAGGTAATGCTCCCTCTGGTTATCTTTCCTAATGCTAAAAGGTGTTATATGGCGGCTGCTTGAGAAGAAAAGACACCAATAGTCTTGCTCAGCACTGTAGCCTGGATACACAATGCTGACCATCCAGGCAATATGTGGCACACAACCAGTACAACATTGATAACTATTTATAAGGTAGTGTTTATAAGGGTAACCAACCACACTCTCTGAGCTGAGGCCTACTCCATAGGAGAGGATTCATGTCTGGTATTGGTACATGGTCAAAACCCAGGGCTATTGAAATCCTAGGCCCCAGGGAAGAACCTACCAATGTGATTTTCTAAATGGCCATGCTGTCAAACTGCCTTCTAAATATTCATGTTTCTATCTATAGATTTGTGTTACTCTCAACACAAATAAGCATAAGCATCTTATCACCATGGGTACTGGAGAAATCCATTACTATTCAAGTGCTAAGATTTGGTGAGTGTGAGTGTTCACCCACAGAGGGAATGTTTATATCAACTACCACCACAGCCAACAGTCAAACAATATCACAGGAGAGAAGGTTGAAAGAATGCAAGAGTCAGAAAATAGGAAGAACACTGTGCAATGTTGTCCTCTGGACATAAAGTCTGTTTTACACGTAAACTCACAGCAGCTGTGGTTCCTTATGCAAGACTTTCACAAGATTAAGCCCATTAAAAATTTCATCCTGAAGTGGGCAGGGGCCTCAGGCCAGTCCTGGCTGAGAAGCTGCTGGCAGTTTATGACTGTTGGGGGAAGGTGGCTCACTTTTGTTCAGGAGTACGGCCACTGGTAATTTCCCTACGACCCAGTGGGCGACTCCACCACCATGTGTATATGTGCAGCACTATTGCACTCCATGAGTTAAAATAATCAAGAAAATAAACAAATACATAAATAAACAGGAGGACCTGAAGTTAGTAGGGAAATATGGCGAAGGGTCCTGCAGGGAATTGGAGGAAGAGCGTCAAGGGTGGAAAGGCTAAAGATCCATTGTATACATATATGAAACTTTTAAAGAATAAAGTTTAAAAATAAGAAATGAATAATAAATAATGATAATGTGAAGAATTCTAATAAATACTGTCATAAATAATATGCAGAGACAGGTAGAGATAGCAGAATGTCTGGAGCTCACTAGCCAAACACTCTAGCCTAATTGGTGCACTCCAGATCAATGAGAGATCCTGCTAGTCTTGCCTGTTGACTTGGCTGGATCTAGAACTAACCACTAACAGAGAAACCTTTGGGAACAGCTGTGAGAGATTATTTTGGTTACTTTAATTGAAAGAGGAAGATCCACCCTAAATGGGGTTAGTTCTTTCGGTTGGCAGCCCAGGCACGAAGAAGTCTGGGAAACAAAAACTTTTGTCTTTTTCCTGTTTGCATTATGTTATCCTGGCAAGCTCATATACCCTGTTAGTATCCTGTTTCTGCTGCTGCTGCTGTTGACACTATAACCCAGGTTCTCCAGTTTGTCAATGTGGAATGGAAATAAATGACTCAAGGACTTCTCCAGGTTATCTGTGCCAGTGTGAGATGGCTAGCATCAGCCTCAGATAACCAGTAGCCTCCAGGTTCTCAGCCTTTCCATTGTTGAACTACCTAGATCATATCCAGTAAGCCAATGTCTAATAAATTTCCCCTTTAATATAGATTCATTCTATTGGTTCTGTTCCTCTAGAAAATCCTGACTAATAAAGAAATGGGTGTTGAATAAATACCTCTGGTTTACACACACACACACACACACACACACACACACACACACACACATACACACACCTTTTATAAGTTATAGTTATGTATTTGCAACTCCTTGGAGTTCTTAAACCTCCCCCTCCCTCTCTATGCCTGCTTCTCTCTCTCTCTCTCTCTCTCTCTCTCTCTCTCTCTCTCTCTCTCTCTTTCTCTTCTCCTCTCCTCTCTTTCTTTTCCTTTCCTCTCCCCATCCCTAATCTATGCACCTTCCCACTTCTTCCCCCTCCTTTTCACATTCTGTCTCCCCCTTTTCTTCTTTTCCATATCTTTATTCATTCTCTCTCTCTCTCTCTCTCTCTCTCTCTCTCTCCCTCTCTCTCTCTCTCTCTCTCTCTCTCTCTCTCTCTCTCTCCCACCCCCTCTATGAGGTTATCAAATTCCTAAGGCATTGCTTACTCTGATTCAAAAAATATAAAATGGCCTGATTATAAATTGAACATTTTAAGCCCACTCCAAAGCTGCAGTTAATTTTAATTAACATCTAGTTGTCAGTGTCAATCAGTATAACTGATTTTTATTATCATTCCAAAATCAGCAACTTAACAACCCTTTGTAGCTTCTAACTTGGCCAGTGGAATCCATGGCAATCAAAAAGAAAAAGAAGAAATTTTTTTTGTAGCCCTTGATTCATGGGTAGAAAATGCTGTGTGATAATTTGACTAAACTGCAATTTGTAGAGGACATAATTAAGTAGAACAATAGACGTTCCCTTTCCTGTTTGACTGAAAAAAAGACACCCCCAAAGAGGCTCATTAATTCAGTGATGAGTTCTAATACTGTACCTATCCTACTATATAGCCTCAAAAGCTGTGCTGTGCTATTACCTACCCTACACACATAACAGTTAGCCTTTCCAACTGAGTTTAGACACAAACTGATGCTCTTGAACACCAATAACTAATGTCAATCATCTGGAGGTGATGTACTATCATTTTATTTTCCCTGTTGTAGACTTTCCTTCATTTATATTGTAGAAAGGAACGGCGGGCTGAATTCCTGCCCGGCTCCCGCACGGCTAGCTTTACACCCGAAATAACAACACACAAATTGTATTCTTTTAAACACTGCTTGGCCCATTAGTTCCAGCCTCTTATTGGCTAACTCTCACATCTTAATTAACCCATTTCTATTAATGTGTGTAGCAACACAAAGTGGTGGCTTACCAGGAAGGATCTTAACCTGTATCCATCTTGGAGAGGAGAGCTATAGCGTCTGCCTCACTGCCTTCTTCCTCCCAGCATTCTGTTCTGTCTTCCCGGCCTACCTATGTTCTGACCTATCAGGCCAAGCAGTTTTCTTTATTAATTAACCAATGAAAGTAACAGATTGATAGAAGACTCTCCTACACCATTATATAATCTCCTCCAGGTTCTAAATACTTCTCTTTGGAGCAATGAAGAAAAAAATACACATCATTGTCTCTTTTATATATATATATTGGTAAACCTAGACCCAAAGAATGGATTAAATTTATCAAAAGTGCTTAGTTTAAATTTTGTGTTGTTCTATCACTGATACAACAAGAAAAAGGTCTTCTTGAACCAGAAAAAAAACGTGGAACCAAGTGTTCGCCTAAAAGGAGCCAACAGATAACTGATGACCGTTTCTGTTTTCTTTACCCTTCCACTAGCTAGTTGATTTGAGAAAGCACAAGAATGACATGAGATCCAGGGGCCCTGACTTCTAGCAGAGGGCCATCGGTGGGGTGAGCTTGCTTCGGGCCGTGGCAGGGTCCCTGCGAGGAGGAGCTTGGGCGTTCCACCGACCCCATAGACGCCCAGGTCGCCCTGCAGTGCTGGCTACCCCCTCCCGCCTGCCATCCCAGCTCCCATCCAGCAGGAGCCCTGACTTCTAGCAGAGGACCATCGGTGGGGTGAGTTTGCTTCCGGCCGTGGCAGGGTCCTGGTGAGGAGGAGCTTGGGTGTTCCCTGACCCCATAGACGCCCAGGTCGCCCTGCAGTGCTGGCTACCCCCTCCCGCCTGCCATCCTAGCTCCCATCCAGGTACGAATTCCTATATTTCTCCCTTCCCCCTGGGGCCATAAAATTTCCCCAGCTCAGCTGCCTTGCAAGCTGGGACTGGGCTGTAGGCGCAGCCCTGCTCGAGGCAGTTCCTGGGTCCTAAAGGCCTCCCTGAGGACAGGTGGACCAGGTGCCAGCTCAGCCACATTCCTGACCAGCAGGGGCCCTGACTTCTAGCAGAGGGCCATGGGTGGGGTAAGCTTGCTTCGGGCCATGGCAGGGTCCCGGCGAGGAGGAGCTTGGGTGTTCCCTGACCCCATAGACGCCCAGGTCGCCCTGCAGTGCTGGCTACCCCGTCCCGCCTGCCATCCCAGCTCCCATCCAGGGGCCCTGACTTCTAGCAGAGGGCCATCGGTGGGGTGAGCTTGCTTCGGGCCGTGGCAGGGTCCCGGCGAGGAGGAGCTTGGGTGTCCCCCGACCCCATAGACGCCCAGGTTGCCCTGCAGTGCTGGCTACCCCCTCCTGCCTGCCATCCCAGCTCCCATCCAGGTACGAATTCCTATATTTCTCCCTTCCCCCTGGGGCCATAAAATTTTCCCCAGCTCAGCTGCCTTGCAAGCTGAGCCTGCATTGTAAGGGCATCCCGGAAAGAGGTAGTGCCTGTGCTTCAATAGCCTGCCTGTGGAAAGGTGGGCATTCTGTCAGTGAAGTCCCTGCCCAAGAAGGGAACCTGACCCGGTAACAGAAGCTCCAACATTTGAAGTAAGAGATGGGCAGACGCCAATGCAAGACCTCACCCAACAATCTGAAAAACAACATGAAAACACCAGATCCCAAGGACCCTACAACTGAAGGACTTGAACACCTTAACCCAGAAGAAGTGGAAAAAAGTGCCATTATGAAAGAAATAGAGTCCCTTAAACAGGATATGAACAACTCACTTAAAGAATTGGATGAGAAATATAACAAAAAGTTTGAAGAAATTAGTAAATCCGTGAATTAGACCCTGAGAAACCAAGAAAAAACAATCAAACAAGTAAAGGAAACAGTCCAAGAATTGAAAACTGAAATGGAGGCAATGAAGAAAACACAAACCAAGAACCGGCTGGATATGGAAAACCTAGGTAAACGAACAGAGACTACAGAATCAAGCATAACCAATAGAATACAAGAGATAGAAGAACGAATCTCAGAATCTGAAGATACCATAGAGAAAATAAATGCTCTCGTCAAAGAAAACGGCAAATCCAACAAATTCTCTTCACAAAACATTCAGGAAATCTGGGACACAATAAAAAAACCAAATCTAAGAATAATAGGGATTGAAGAAGGAGAAGAACTGCAGATCAAAGGCCCAGAAAATATATTCAACAAAATTATAGAAGAAAACTTTCCCAACCTAAAGAACGATATTCCTATGAAGGTTCAAGAAGCATACAGAACACCGGATAGACTGGATCAGAAAAAAACATCCCCTCGCCATATAATAATAAAAACACAAAACATACATATTAAAGAAAAAAATTTTAAGAGCTGCAAAGGAAAAAGGTCAAGTAACTTATAAAGGTAAACCTATCAGGCTTACACCGGATTTCTCTATGGAAACCATGAAAGCCAGAAGATCCTGGATAGAGGTACTGCAGAAACTAAGAGACCATGGATGCAAACCCAGACTACTATACCCAGCCAAGCTATTGTTCACTATCAACAGAGAAAACAAATATTCCAGGATAAAAACAAATTTAAACACTACGTAGCTACTAATCCAGCCTTACAGAGAATATTAGAAGGAAAATCACTACCGAAGGAATCCAACATTCCCAACACGGCCTACAATAACTCAAACATCTAGCGACCATTCACAAGCACAAATCAAAGAAGAAAAACACATACACTCTACTACCTAAAAAAAAAAATGACCGGAGTCAACAACCACTGGTCATTAATATCACTTAATATCAATGGACTCAATTCACCTATAAAGAGGCACAGACTTAGAGATTGGATACGAAAACAGGATCCAACATTCTGCTGTTTACAAGAAACACACCTCAACCACAAAGACAGACACCTACTCAGAGTAAAGGGTTGGGAAAAGGTTTTCCAAGCAAATGGACCTAAGAAACAAGCGGGTGTGGCCATTCTAATATCTAACAAAATCGACTTCAAACTAAAATCAATCAGAAGAAATGGAGATGGACATTTCATACTCATAACCGGAACAAATCATCAGGAGGAAGTCTCAATCCTGAATATCTATGCTCCTAATATAAAGGCACCCACATATGTAAAAGAAACTCTTCTAGAACTCAAGGCAGTCATCAAACCACACACACTAATAGTAGGAGACTTCAACACTCCTCTCTCACCAATGGACAGGTCAATCAGACAGAAACCAAACAGAGAATTGAGAGATTTATTGGAGGTATTGAATCAAATGGACTTAACAGACATCTATAGAACACTCCACCCAAATAGGAAAGAATATACCTTTTTCTCTGCAGCTCATGGAACCTTCTCGAAAATTGACCACATACTCGGTAACAAAGCAAACTTACACAGATACAAAAAAATATTAGTAACTACCTGTGTCTTGTCAGATCACCATGGACTAAAATTAGAATTCAACAACAATGCTTCCCCCAGGAAGCCAACAAACTCATGGAAGCTGAACAGTCAACTACTAAATCACCCCTGGGTCAAGGAAGAAATAAAGAAAGAAATTAAACTCTTCCTTGAATTTAATGAAAACAAAGACACAACATACTCAAACCTGTGGGACACTATGAAAGCAGTGCAAAGAGGAAAGTTCATAGCACTAAGTGCCCAATTAAAGAAAGCGGAGAAAGCACACATTGGAGACTTAACAGCACACTTGAAAGATCTAGAAAAAAAAGAAGCTGATTCACCCAGGAGGTCTAGAAGACTGGAAATAATCAAACTGAGGGCTGAAATCAACAAAATAGAAACAGAGAAAACAATCCAAAGAATCAATGAATCAAAAAGCTGGTTCTTGGAGAAAATCAACAATATTGACAAACCCCTATCCAAATTAATCAAACGGCAGAGAGAGAACATGCAAATTAATAAGATCAGAAATGAAAAGGGGGACATAACCACAGACACGGAGGAAACTCAGAGAATCATTAGATCTTACTATGAAAGTTTATATGCCACAAAGTTGGAAAATGTAAAAGAAATGGACATTTTTTTAGATAAGTACCATATACCAAAGTTGAACCAAGAACAGGTGAACAATCTAAATAGACCTGCTAGTCGCGAAGAATTAGAAGCTGTTATCAAAAATCTCCCTACCAAAAAAAGCCCAGGACCAGGTGGTCTCAATGCAGAATTCTACCAGAACTTCCAGGAAGAGCTAATGCCTGTACTCCTTAACGTATTCCACAATATAGAAACAGAAGAGTCATTGCCTAACTCCTTTTATGAAGCTACAGTTACCCTAATACCAAAACCACACAAAGACACAACCAAGAAAGAGAATTACAGGCCAATCTCACTCATGAACATCGACATGAAAATTCTCAATAAAATACTGGCAAACCGAATCCAAGAACACATTAGAAAAATTATCCATTATAATCAAGTCGGCTTCATTCCAGAGATACAGGGGTGGTTCAACATACGCAAATCTATCAATGTAATCCATCATATAAATAAACTGAAAGAAAAAAACCATATGATCATCTCACTAGATGCTGAAAAAGCATTTGACAAAATTCAACACCCATTTATGATAAAGGTGTTGGAGAGACTGGGGATACAAGGATCAAACCTAAATATAATAAAAGCAATATACAGCAAGCCGACAGCTAACATCAAACTGAATGGAGAGAAACTCAAAGCCTTTCCACTAAAATCAGGAACGTGACAAGGTTGTCCACTTTCTCCATACCTCTTCAATATAGTGCTTGAAATTCTAGCAATAGCAATAAGACAACATAAGGAAATCAAGGGGATTCGTATTGGAAAGGATGAAGTTAAACTTTCGTTATTTGCTGACGATATGATAGTTTACATAAGTGACCCCAAAAACTCTACCAAAGAACTCCTACAGCTGATAAACACCTTTAGTAACATGGCAGGATACAAGATCAACTCCAAAAAATCAGTGGCCCTAATATACACAAAGGATGAAGAAGCAGAGAGGGAAATCAGAGAAACATCACCTTTCACGATAGCCACAAATAGCATAAAATATCTTGGGGTTACTCTAACCAAGGAAGTGAAAGACCTATTTGACAAGAACTTTAAGTCTTTGAAGAAAGAAATTGAGGAGGATACCAGAAAATGGAAAGACCTCCCCTGCTCTCGGATTGGGAGAATCAACATAGTAAAAATGGCAATTCTGCCAAAAGCAATCTATAGATTCAATGCAATCCCCATCAAAACCCCATCAAACTTCTTCACAGACCTTGAGAGAACAATAATCAAGTTTATATGGCAAAACAAAAAACCCAGGATAGCCAAAACAATCTTATACAATAAAAGAACTTCTGGAGGCATTACCATCCCTGACTTCAAACTCTATTATAGAGCTACAGTATTGAAAACAGCTTGGTATTGGCATAAGAACAGAGAAGTCGACCTATGGAATCGAATAGAAGACCCAGATATTAACTCACAAACTTATGAACACCTAATTTTCGACAAGGGAGCTAAAGGTATACAATGGAAGAAGGAAAGCATCTTTAACAAATGGTGCTGGCATAACTGGATGTCAACCTGTAAAAAAATGAAAGTAGATCCATATCTATCACCATGCACAAAAATCAAGTCCAAATGGATTAAAGACATCAACATTAATCCGTCCACTTTGAACCTGATAGAAGAGAAAGTGGGAAGTAGTCTACAAGACATGGGCACAGGAGGCCTCTTCCTAAGTAGGACTCTAGTAGCACAGACAATAAGAGAAACAATAAAAAAATGGGATCTACTGAAACTGAGAAGCTGCTGTAAAGCAAAGGACACTGTCAGTAGGACAAAAAGGCTGCCTTCTGACTGGGAGAAGATCTTCACCAACCGCTCATCAGACAAAGGTCTGACCTCCAAAATATACAAAGAACTCAAGAAACTAGACACTAAAACTCTAATTAACCCAATTAAAAAATGGGGTACTGATCTGAACAGAGAATTCACAACAGATGAACTTCGAATGGCCAGAAGACACTTAAGGTCATGCTCAACCTCCTTAGCGATCAGGGAAATGCAAATCAAAACCACTTTGAGATACCATCTTACACCTGTCAGAATAGCTAAAGTTAAAAACACCAATGATAGCCTATGCTGGAGGGGATGTGGAATGAGGGGAACACTCATCCATTGTTGGTGGGAATGCAAACTTGTGCAGCCACTTTGGAAATCAGTGTGGCGGTTTCTCAGGAAACTGGGAGTCAACCTCCCTCAGGACCCAGCAATTCCTCTCTTGGGAATATACCCTAGAGATGCCCAAACATACTACAAAAGCGTTTGTTCAACTATGTTCATAGCAGCACTATTTGTAATAGCCAGAACCTGGAAACAGCCTAGGTGCCCCTCAATAGAAGAATGGTTAAAAAAGGTGTGGAACATATACACATTAGAGTTTTACTCAGCGGTAAAAAATAATGACATCTTGAATTTTGCATGCAAATGGATGGACATAGAAAACGCTTTACTGAGTGAGGTAAGCCAGACCCAAAAAGAGGAACACGGTATGTATTCACTCATAAGTGGATTCTAACCATAATTAAAGGTCTTTGAGCCTATTATTCGTGATCCTAGAGAAGCTAAATAAGAAGACGAACCTGATGAAGATTATTTACCTATCCGCCAGGAGGTAGGAAATAGTCAAGAGTCCCAGGTAACCTTGGGTGCATGGGGGGGGGGGGGTGGGAGGGTTGTTGGAAGGGGAGAGGGTTAGAGAGAAGGGAGTAGGGGAGGAATGGAGAAAGCTCGGTTGACCGGGATGGGGGGAAGGGAGGAAGGATGAATGTGGGATCAGGGAAGAATATATTTCAACTAAGGGAGTCATATTAGAGTTTACAGGAAACTTGATTATATATGGGATCCCAGGTCCAAGGAGAGATCCCCAGATTGTTCTCTGGACAGAGGAGGGGGTGCCTGAACCGGCCTTGGCCCGTGACTATACTGATGAATATTTTGCTTATCACCATAGATCCCTCACCTGGCGTTGGATGACGATACAGATGGAGGCCCGCGTTGGAGCACCGAACTGAGCCCCCCAAGTTCCAAACGAGGAGCAAAAGGAGGAAGAAAATGACGAAGGACTGCGAGGGATACTATCACCCACTGATACAAGGGGTCGGATCTAATGAGAGTTTACCAAGGCCAGATGGACCGTGACTGAAAGAGCATGTGATCCAACCAGATTCTCTGAATGTGGTTGGATTTTCTGAATGTGGCTGGCCTGCAGTCTTTCCGAGAAGCCATTGACAATGACACTGGGACTGGTTTCCTCTGCATATACTGGATTTTTGGGATCCAGTCTGTTTGGATGCTCACCTTCCTGGACCTGGAGTGAGGGGGGAGGAACTTGGACTTCCCACAGGGCAGGAGACCCTGACTTCCCTTGGGGACAAAGAGGGAGGAGGAGAGGGAGGGGGGGAGTGGGAGGGCGTTGGGAGGAGGGGCGTAAATGGAAACTTTTTATAATTTAATAAAATTACTAAAAGAAAAAAAAAAGAAACTAGACACTAAAACTCTAATTAACCCAATTAAAAAATGGGGTACTGAACTTAACCGAGAATTCACAACAGATGAACTTCGAATGGCCAGAAGACACTTAAGGTCATGCTCAACCTCCTTAGCGATCAGGGAAATGCAAATTAAAACAACTTTGAAATACCATCTTACACCTGTCATAATAGCTAAAGTCAAAAACACCAACAATAGCCTATGCTGGAGAGGATGTGGGGTGAGGGGAACACTCATCCATTGTTGGTGGGAATGCAAACTCGTGCAGCCACTGTGGAAATCAGTGTGGCGGTTTCTCAGGAAACTGGGAGTCAACCTCCCTCAGGACCCAGCAATTCCACTCTTGGGAATATACCCCAGAGATTCCCGAACATACTACAAAAGCATTTGTTCTACTATGTTCATAGCAGCACTGTTTGTAATAGCCAGAACCTGGAAGCAGCCTAGGTGCCCCTCAATAGAAGAATGGTTTAAAAAGGTGTGGAACATATACACATTAGAGTTTTACTCAGCGGTAAAAAAAAATGACATCTTGAATTTTGCATGCAAATGGATGGACATAGAAAACGCTTTACTGAGTGAGGTAAGCCAGACCCAAAAAGAGGAACACGGTATGTATTCACTCATAAGTGGATTCTAACCATAATTAAAGGTCTTTGAGCCTATTATTCGTGATCCTAGAGAAGCTAAATAAGAAGATGAACCTGATGAAGATTATTTAGCTATCCGCCAGGAGTTAGGAAATAGACAGGAGTCCCAGGTAACCTCGGGTGCATGGGGGGGTGGGAGGGTTGATGGAAGGGGAGAGGGTTAGAGAGAAGGGAGTAGGGGAGGAATGGAGAAAGCTCGGTGGCCTGGGATGGGGGGGGGAGGGAGGAAGGATGAATATGGGATTAGGGAAGAATATATTTCAACTAAGGGAGTCATTTTAGTGTTTACAGGAGACTTGATTATATATGGGATCCCAGGTCCAAGGAGAGATCCCCCAGATTGTTCTCTGGACAGAGGAGAGGGTGCCTGAATCGGCCAAGTGGCCCATAACCATACTGATGTATATTTTGCTTATCACCATAGATCCTTCATCTGGCGAAGGACAGCGATACAGACGGAGACCCACATTGGAGCACCGGACTGAGCCCCCCAAGGTCCAAATGAGGAGCAGAAGGAGGAAGAACATGAAAAACGAAATCAGAACTGCGAGGGATGCTATCACCCACTTATACAAGGGAACGGATCTAATGAGAGTTTACCAAGGCCAGTTGGACTGGGACTGAACGAGGACGTGATCTAACCAGATTCTCGGAATTTGGCCGGATTTTCTGAATGTGGCTGGCCCGAAGTCTTTCTGAAAAGCCATTGACTATGATATTGGGACCTGTTTCCTCTGCATATACTGGATTTTGGGGATCCAGTCTGTTTGGATACTCACCTTCCTGGACCTGGGGGGAGGGGGGAGGAACTTGAACTTCCCACAGGGCAGGAAACCCTGACTGCCCTAAGGGACGATGAGGGAGGAGGAGAGGGAGTGGGGGTAGTGGGAGGGTGTTGGGAAGAGGGGCGGAAATGGAAACTTTTATAATTTAATAAAATTTACTTTCCAAAAAAAAAAGAATGACATGAACAGTAGATTTGTTCTTAGGTACCTCTAGTGCCTCACTTAGTTGGGTAACTCTTAGAAAAGAAAAACATTTAATTGGCTTACAGTTTCAGACGTTTAGTCCATTATCATCATGGTCTAACATGGTGGCATGTAGGCATGTTGTAGCTGTGTGTCTTACATCTTGATAGGCAGGCAACAGGACTCACTGAGCATGGCTTGAGCACATATAAGCCCTCAAAGCCTGGCCCCACAGTGACACACTTCCTCCAACAAGGCCATGCCTAACAAGGCCACACCTACTCCAACAAGGCCACACCTCTTAATATTGCCACTCCTTTTGGGGGCCATTTTCTTTCAAACCACTGCAGTGCTCAATAGTTTTTCTATACAAAGAAGAATGGTGGTTGAATCTGGAGATAGCAATGAAATATTACAAGCAGATTGTTATAGAAATGTGAAAGAAAAGTAATAAAAATCCCTAAAATCTGACCTGCCAACACCTAAACCCCTGAACATTTTTGGTGTCTCACTAAAAAAAAAAAAATAATAATAAAGTTTTCTTGGATAGGTAGCCTGGTAAATGAATACTGTCTAAATTACAGTATAAATCATAGATACATAAAAAACAAATATTAAATGTTAATTAGTACACTAAAGGTGAGAATACTTGACCCTACTTGGTTTAAAAGGCTATCTGAACTCAATTAATTATTTAATGAAAGAACCATAATCAGACTTATGCCACTGGATTCCCAGTCTATTATTCTTTCCACTCTAACTGAATCACTAGTTAATTATATGCTTGGTCATCATACAAGATAGTTGAAATAACAAATGCATGAAAAAGTTCCCTATTCCTGAATAAAAATTTAAACAAGATTTAATGACATATGTAGTTCCTAATTCACACCTCCAGGTTGAGGTTTATATCTAAAACCTAAGAAGTTCTAAACTGGGCGTGGTGGTACATACCTTTATTCTCAACACTTATGGTCATGAATTTGAGGATAGCCTGAACTATGTATTGAGACAGTGTCCCCCAAACACAGAAAGGGAAAGGAGAAGATTGGAAGCTAGGCATGGTGGTAGAGCTTGCAATTCCAGCACTTAGAGTGGTTGGGATAAGAGATTCAAAAGTTCATGATGAGTCTTGGCTTCTTAGTGAATTTGAGGTCAAACAGGAAGAGAGGGAGAAAGATGGGAATAATGGAACAAAGAGAGAGACGACAAAGATAAAGTTACATGAAGACTCAAGAAAGAAATAATCCCATAAGAGTTCTAAAATCTTGGTTTCCACAGATTATATCATCTACATGTCTGTTTCTCTGTGTGAAGATTCTGAAAACATACAATAGTAACACAGTTTTTTAGTATCTCTAAATATTTGAAATCATAAGGATACATTGACTCTTCATTTCCACTTTCCACACATTTACTTGGTCACTAAATTCTCTAGATTGAACTAATGGTGAACTGGGTACTCCTTACCACTTACTTGCCTAGACGATTTTATCCAGCTCCTAAGAACTATCTTCACTTCTAATCCCTCTTAACTCAAAATATCCTCAATACTTTCACCAAGGTAATACTTCAAAACCAACCAAAACCAATATGGCTATGCCATGCTTCTGTTAACTATTTCCTGTGTGATAAAGTCTAAGAACTCTTTATAAGATTCAGAAAATTCTCACCTGGCTCTCATATGCTTCTTCATACCCAGCTTAATCTCAGCCTACCCCTCTATCACACAGTCCTCCAATGTCTTAAATTTCTTGCCATCCTATAAACACAGTACATTGTGTGATATTTAATTTGGTGCATTCCATTCTATCAACTTAACATGTTCATTCCCCTTTCTAAAAAATTCAAGTGATCTCTTAATTAATTTAAATGTTGCCTTCTCCAAGATGTATTTTCTATGCTTTCCATGAAATACTTTATACTGCTGAAGCATCCTATGTTACTTTTGATGAAATAAATGGCATTATCAGATTGTTTTTATCCTGGGTTTTTTTTGAAGGTTAGGCTGCATCTTTTCTGTATTAGTATTCTAAACATATTCCTACATAAATGTTTGCTGAGGGGTTAGCAAGATGGATCAATAAGTAAAAGCACTTGCCTCTATCTGTGCACACACACACACATACACACACACACAATGGCTAAATAAATAAATGTAATAAAAATTTAAATATATGATGATATTTGATGAAAAATGAATGACTATTTATGATCATTGTGTGACATGGTATATATGATCAACAAGAAGAGCCTATCTAGGTTTCTTTCATTCTCCTATTCTTCATTGGAAGCTTTTAACTAAAGATTTTGGGAATTAGCCATCTGGAAGAAAAAAATGTTTTAACTGTAGCTTTGAGAGATGTCAACCACTTTGTGGATATGAGGGAAGAAAACTGATCGTCAAAATCTAGTTTTTAGTCTTTGATAGCAGTTAATCATTGCACTACTTCACTTCTAATTTTTATTTAAATTCCATGAGCATATAATACATGTTCTAAAAGTTGTAGTTTATTTCCCTTTTGTCTTATGCCCTATACCAGCTTTATCCCCATACAAAAGAGATGATTTCCACTGCTTACATTTAAATAAACAGCCAAACCATTATGCAATTTACACCAGAAGGCTAACAATAAAGTTAGACCTCCTTCAAGGTCATTCACATACTCGCCAATATCTGGAAAAGTGCTGAGAGAAAAATAGGTAGATAACTCAATCTGTCATGTGAATCTAAGGAGATTGTACAAATACCTCATTTCCATAACAGCGTTGTACTTGGTGTCCCAACATAATAAATGAATATGCTATGATTGAAGACTAAACAGAGGCTAATGGTAAATGCATTAATTAGCGACCTGTTTACACTTCTCCTGGGAAGGACAGCCATTTGTTACAGCTACTGTCATGCAAGAATACTGACTGCAGTTGAGTTTTCACTTTGGGAATGCATATAAATTTGTAAGAGTCTCCCACATTATCATTTGCTGACAGGCATTAATGACACTAATGAAGGCAGAAGAGCTTGATTCAAACACACAAATGATTAGAGTTGATAATAGATATGTGAACAGGGCCCTCATTAACGAATTTATTAATGATGCAGAGATGGAAGCTAAAAGGGGGTGTCTAGACATGTATTTATAGCACCTCCACCTCCTTCAATCAAAGATAATTCTTCTAGCTCTTTGATTTATACAGCCTTTAGTTACATATCTAAGAAAGCAGGATATTCATGTTCTAGTAAGTGAAATCCAAAGAAAAGAATAGATCTGTTTCTATTAGGTTAGTGACAATTGAGCTGGAATCAAAAGATCACCAGCTCTTATCTCAGGAAATGTGTGATGTTGAATGCAAATTAAAGAGTGTATTCAAAGCAGAAGGATCACTTACTAATCATGTCCAAGCCTAGTTGAAATCTTCATATTTCAATAAATGTATTATTATCAATTTGCTTCCTATATCATTGATGTATTAGGTGACCGCATCCTTGACAAATAGTCAGATTTCAATACAGGAAATAGTATGTTTTGACAACACACTTTCATTCCCTTCTTTTGTTCTGATTAAATGTCCAAACCATTCTGTTTCTGAACAAGAGAGGACAACAGAATGCCAGTGTTACATAGGATCACGTCTTATTTATTCAACTGTTCTTCTGTCCTTAAAAGCACGTTTGACCAACTTGTAGATGAGTTTTTCTGAGGGCCTAAATACAGAGTTCCAAAACAACTGGTTGAAGAAAACAATTTCAAAAGGCAAATTAGTATGTTCAGTATAAGAAGCAACTAAAAAATGCCAATCACATGATTAATTGAGTTTTTACTGACTACTAAAAAAAATCACTTCAAGCAAAATGCTCAGATAAGGGGGTCTTGAATAGGTAAGAACATATTTAATTGTGAACAGAGTTTTAGTTCTCACAAGCTACATTGTTAAACTGTGGCTTCTCATGACTAAATTATAGATGTAACTATATATTGAAGACTAAATCAAACAAGATCATCTCAGCTGTCTTTTCAATATTGTCTTAAAACTTTTAAAACTGTATAGCTCCATTTACGAGCCCCGAAGTAAAGGCGTAAAAATGGCATTTTAAGATAATGATTGCTCATCTAGGACTCTCACCATTTTAGTATCTGTTTTAATAGGATTCTGCTCTGAACTATGGAGAGGGGAAAATAACACTTAAAGACCTTTCAAAAACATCATTTGGAAATCTACCTATTCCTTTAGAACTTTCGTAGATACATGAAGCTAAAATGAAGTTACTTTATAATGGAGTTGCAACGTCACTACATCACTATTAGATCCCTCAGGCCAGCAAATAAAATCCAGTGGTCTTTCTCTTCAGAATATGTTGTCTAGGGAGAAACCATAGACCTTCAAACATTACAGGCCTTCAAACATTACAGACCTTCAAACATTAATAGCCCATGCAATTAATTACGCTCCATAACTTGATGATAAGACCCTGTTGATGGAAGACACCACATATTTGAATGACAGAACATGAAAAATCAAGACAGTACTGACCTGGAAGCTTCATCCCTACTGGCTAGCTTTAATAGTGTTGCGGGTAACATGTATGCTACTAACGGAGAAACATAATTATCAATCTTACCCTGCTACAAACCCAGTGAGTTATGACAATTACTGGCCTGACAAGACATGACAACTAGTGTAATAATGGCATGAATGTAATATAATGAATGAACTACTTCTTTACTGGACTTAGGACTTATCCTTATAACCACAGATGAATACATTTCTCAGTCTTCATCAGAAAAGCTTCTATTTGCAGTAGATGGTGGGTAACACAGAGACAATTGGTCAAAATATAGAGGAGACTTTAGAATACCCATTCCCAAATAGGACATGTATATCATCACATAACCTAAAGCTCAAGGAAGAAGGGATAGAGAGAGTACAAGAGCCAGAAGCAGTGGATAACTGTAAGGGCATAAGGCAGCACGTATGAACTCACAGTGGTTGTGGCAGCATACTCAAGACCTGTGTAAGATCAAGCCAAACCAAATTCTGACATGGACTATGGAAGTGGGCACGAAGTCTCACCCTTGTCTAACGAGCTGTTAGCAAAGGACAGCTACTGAGAGATGGAAAGTCAGTTTTGTTTAAGAGTTTGGTCCCTGGTAAGTCAACTACACTCCAGGAGAAGGCCACACATCCAAGAGCATATAGGATGCACAAATCAGACTCAGTGGGTATTAATAGAAGAAGACACAAAGTTGGGTGGGTGAGAAGAGGGAGTTTAATTGGGAAGAGTTGTGGAAAGAATGAATATGATTAAAACATATATGTTGTAGAATAATAGTTGAAGATACGTCCCAATTCTTTATGCTGTGTAATATTTGTTTAATAATTCAAAGATGTGTTACTTTTGTTTATGTTGCATTTGCTTAACTCTGTGTGAAGCTGTGTTACTTTGCCTGTCTAAAGCCCTGAACAGCCAACAGCAAGGCAAAAGAAAAGACAGGTGGGGCTAGAAGGCAGAGAGAATAAATAGAAGGAGAAATCAGGGAAGAAGGGACAAAGGAGTGAGAAAAGAAGGAACTAGTTACACAGCCACACAGCCAGACATGGAATAAGAAGGAAAGAAAACAAATACAGAAATAGGAAAAGGTAATAGCTCAGACGCAAAATGTAGACGGGATAATTTAAGAAAAGTTGGCAAGAAACAAGCCACATTAAGTTCAGGCATTCATAAGTAAGAATACAATTCCACGTATTTTTAGGTAACTGCGTGGTGGGTCCCCAAAGAACCAAAAGAGTAAAAACAAAAAAATCAGCAACATATATCCTGTGAAAGTCTCAAAGAACTAATTAAAATAAACATTTAAAAGTGCAATACAAAGGTATCACACACAAAAGGCCTAACACAAGTTCTGAGTTTGATCTCATGACTAAGCGGCAGATGGCTTCTGCTGTAGTTTGAATATAAAATGTCCACCATATGCTCATGTCTTTGAACACTTGCTCTCTAGCTGTTGGCATTGTTTGGGAAGGTTATAAACTCGTCAGGAGGTGAAGTATTGATGGAGAAAATACATGACTGAGAAAGTGTCTTCAGGTTTTATAAACTGGTCCCACTCACAATTGTATCTGTCTCTGTCTCTCTCTCTCTCAGAGTGTGTGTCTATCTGCCTCTCTCTGTGTGCTTGTCTCTTTGTCTCTCTGTGTCTTCCTATCTCTCTGTCTCTCTGTCTCTCTCCTTCCTATATATGAACATAATGTGATCTTTCTGCTTTCTGACTGCCAGAATGCCTCCTGCTCCTGCTGGCATGCCTTTCCGGTCACTGTGGACTCTATCCCTCCATAAGAGAAAATAAACCTTTTGTTCTTCCAATTGTTTTTTGCCATAGTATTCAATGAAAGTAACAGAAAAGTAGCTAATGCACTCTTCATAACTGATTCTACCCCTCTAAAACTGTCAGCTAAAATAAATCCTGCTCACAGTAATTTGGGGGGGGATCAGAGTATTATCCGCAACAACAGAAAACAATGTAAGACAGTTATCCACCATTTCTTAGCAGATTCTTTAAGTATATCATTGACTTCATTCTGCCATGGTGCGGAATGCTCTATGACTACATCATGAGTCATTCACTTCCATATCCTCTTTTGCACACATGCAGAGTATGGGCAGTTTCTTAGATAGTGCCTATTGCCTTTGTGTTATAGATACTCAATTTCAAATTATAGAATTTATAGAAGCTAAATTGGGGTTCTTTTTACTCAGACTTGTTATAGCTAGATCATACAGTCACGAGTTACCAGATGCCATCTAGACTTCAGCTACAGTGGATCTTGGGCACAAAACCAAGAAATCTACTAGAGCAGATCACCAGGGCTACAGACTAAAGCTAATAATACACACAAAAGATAGTTAGGCACAACTCTGATTGCCCAGACTTCTGGCATCACATAGAAACAATCTGGTCCTATTTTCAAAATAATTTCCTGTAACTTTGTAGTTCACTGTTAATAAAACACTTCAGTGCACACAGGCACACTAGAAATGGATCACGGGTCGTTTATTAACATATTCGCTTCTTTATTAATATAAGAATTATTTATTCTATCTGTTATGTATCAAGCATTATAATGGGTGTGGGGGATATCACAATGAAAAGACAGGCATTGTTCCTTACTTTGTAGGTTTTATTTTGCACCAGGTAGGGTTAATATAATATAGATATTGAGGACTCTGCACTCAAATTGCCCAGTATACAAATCCTGGCTCTTCTATTACTAACTTTATAGCTATATCAAATCATTTACCTTTTCTGAGTGTCTTAATTTCCTCACCTGAAAAACTAAAATAAAACTAATTGACTCATTGAGTTAGCCTGAAAATTAAATGGGTTAATGAACATAATGAACTTAGAGCAGTATCTTTTACACAGTAAGTGCTATATAAATGAAAGTTCCACTTATCTATACTCTATAGCACCTACTACCATTCTGGAAATAACAGTCCACAATTCAGAAATTACCTTTCCTAGGATACATTATGGCTTCTCTTGTCATTAACAAAGAGGATTCTCCCACCTCTGCGGTAGAGAGGCCATTATAATTTTAAGATCTTCTGTCGTTAAAATTCTAAAGCAAATATCTGCCATCAATTGCCTTATCTATAGATGAGAGCTCACAAACAGTTAATCTGGTAGTACTAATTAAAAGGGCTAAACTGAAAATGTTGGTGTATGCTTATTTTCCCACCAATGAGGCTGAAACAGGAAAGAGATTGTAAGTTTAAAGCTAACATATGCTACATAGCAAGACCTTGTCAATACACAATAACTAAAGTTTAAATACTGGGTTTAGCACATAATAGCTCTGTGGAACCACTTAATCAATGAAGGATTTTGTTTTCAGAACAATGCAACTCAATATGTGTCTTAAAGCAGATTTATTTTTACTTAATCTACTCAGGACTTATGCTTTCTCAATATAAAAATTTATATCACTCATCAACTTTATAAAGTTCTGTTATTATGTTACTTTTTATCTAAAAGGGAGTTTATTTTTATAACATTTAAAGAGCTCACACAACTGTTTGTAAGTACTAAAATATAAATTAATGCCAAGGAACATAATTAACAATATCTAAAACAGTTTTTCTAAGAAGTTAAAACTGAGACAACAAGTCCTTAAAGAAATATTTGACATCACTAATTATTACAGAAATGCAAATGAAACCCACAGTGATATATAACCTCAATCACATTTACACAAAGAGACATGTGAAATATATTATATATAGATGTATAAACAAACACACACATATAAACATGTGTTGTTTAAACCATGAGAGAGAGAGAGAGAGAGAGAGAGAGAGAGAGAGAGAGAGAGAGAGGTAATCTATCTGCCTAGCATGTGTAGCATGTATAAGATCCTGGTGTGTAAACGGAGACTATTCTTTCATTTCCCAGCTGCCCAGACCTGAATAATCACACAGAAACTATATTAATTAAAATACTGTTTGGCCAATGGATCAGGCACATTGCTAAATAGCTCTTACATATTAAATTAACCCATTTCTATTAATCTACGTATGGCCATGAGGCTGTGGCTTACCAGTAATGTTCTGACATCTTTCTCCTTGGGCAGCAACATAGCATCTCCTGACTCTACCTTTTTTTCCCTGCATTCAGTTTAGTTTTCCTGCCTAGTTATAGTCTGCCCTGCCATTTGCCAAAGCTGATTCTTTATTAACCAATGGTAATAAAACATATTCATAGCATACAGAGGGAAATTCCATATTACTGAGGTAACCATCATCAGAGAGACTTCATCTAGCAACTAAGGGAAACACGCAGAGCCACAGTCAAACATTAGGCAGAGTTCAGGAAATCCTGCTGAAGAGAGGGAGGAAGGCTGGTAGTAGCCGGAGGGGCCAAGGACATTATGATAACACAGCCCTCAGACTCAACTAACCTGGGTTCATAGGGGCTCACAGAGACTGAAGAGATAACCAGAGAAGCATGGTATTCCTAGGCCCTCTGCACGTATATGACAGTTTTGTAGCTTGGTCTTCTTGTGGGAATCCTAACAGTGGAAGCAGGGAATGTCTCTGACTCTTTTTCCTACTTTTAAGACCCATCCCTCCTACCAAATTGCCTTGTCCAGCCTTAATAGAAGAGGAAGTGCCTAGTCTCACTGCAACTTGACATATCATAGCTGGTTGATATTCAAGGATGACCTGCCCTTTTCTAAAAAGAAACAGAGGAGGAGGAATGGATGATGGGGGGAGTCTGGGAGGAGAGGAGTGAGGAAAAACTTTGGTCTGGATAGAAATAAATAAATAAATAAATAATGAAGCAAAACAAAAAGTTCATGGGTTAATGCACAAGCACTGCAAAACAAATGAAAATTAAATTTAAAGGCAAAATAACCAGTGCTTGTGAATGAGGGAAAAATGGGAAATCTTGTACAGTTAGGGTGGGAATGTAAATTAGGACAAGTTAAGTCATGTGGAAAATAATATGGATATTCCTCAAAAAGTTACATGATCCCAAAATTGCATTCCTAGACATATATCCACAATAAAGGAATTCAGGATTTTAGAAATAAATCTACCTTCTATGTTCATTGTGATAGAATTCACAGTGGTGAAGGTACAAAATACAAACAATGTGAGAGTCTAAGGTTGGACAAATGGAAAAGAAAATGTTTATGTGTATATATACACAAATATTTTATGGCATACAGTATACATGCATATGAAGTGAAATATATATATACAAAAATAAGCAAAGTCTTCCATCTGTAAAACTGAATGTGCAGGGAAGATACTGTTTTTAAGTAAAATAAACCAAATACAGAAAGATAAATACTGCCTGCCCTATATGAGAAAAATTTAAAATCTAGAAATACAGTGGAATGATTACTTTCAAAGAGTAGAGGAGAATGAAAAGAATAGTGATATGCTTGTTGGTCAAAGAGTAAGTGTTTTGATTTTTAAGATGAAAAAGTACTATGAATCAGTGTACAGACTGGGAGATAATGTATGGTAGTGCCTCTCTTTTGTCTGTGTCTAACCCTCCTTTCAGAATTGTACTTTATGTTGAACCTTTTTTCTGATCCATGTCTCTTAAAATCTTTTACAGGTTCTCAAACAGTGGCTAAAGCACAAATCCTACAGTATCAGGATTTAATCTCTCAGTAACCTCGATTACAAAAGCCAAGTCTATTGACCTAAGCTGACAATTTAGCCAAATAGTTTGCCTACTTTTTAAACTTGACTAGCCATCTGACTATATACTGTTTTGATGCCCTAAAGGTGACCATAAAGAATAATATCCACACAAGGATTCTCAAGGTTATCCTCAGGCCAAAGGCTATTCTTCATTTTGAAAAACAGCATGAAAATGTAAGTAAACCAGAGGTGCTTTTGGAAAGGTTAGCATGACTCCCAAATTAGAAGTTAGAAATTATTTGCTAAAATTTAGAAATGAACTTTTGCCACTGCTAGCACTCTACAGAGGAGAGCTGACAATGATAATTTTTACAGGTAACTATTTTTGATTTAAAAATATTTTGTGATTGTTGAATTTCATCAAAAGTCTTCATTTTAGTCCATACAAATATGATGTCCTCCTAGAATGTGCATCATTCTCTGCGTGATTTTGAGGATATACTGGAAATCAAGCACACAGCTGTACAGTATTTCTATGTCTCCTTGGGAAAATACAAGCTAATGGTGTGAAATAGGTAAGGACAAGGAGGAAAAGACTTCCCGAGTATCCAGTGTGTGTTAGGCATGTTCATACTTAATCTTTACTTCATGCCTGCAAAAGGTGTGACTTATCTATTCATCCATTCACTAAGATGGCATGGGTATATCCAAGGTCTTGTCACTATCAAAAGAACAATTTCAGAATCATGTCTAAATTCTAGAGCCTTTTCCACTAGATAGCACATTGCCAAATATTTAATTAAATCATACAGATGACGAGTAAATAAAGCACACTGACAAGGTAGGCAGTACAGCATATGGCTGAATTCATGGAGTTTATGGTCAGACTGACCTGAGTTCAAATACCATCTGGGTGACTTTGGACAAACTACCTAACTTTTCTAAGTCCCTTTCCTTTTCTGTATGATAGACACAATAGTTAAATAAAATAATGTGCCTAAAGAACTTCACATAATGTTTTCTAGAGTAAACAATAACAAGTATTATTATGGCACTGATTTTCAGTTACTTTTTATACCTACAGCTTATTTTTTCCCATTTTGGATATGTTTTCTTCTCATCACAAAGACTGGTGGTAAAATAAAAGGAAAATTCATTCCATGGCCTCTGCCAAATATTTTATACTATAAAAGTAAGAAGCTTTGGAAAAGATATACTAATAAACATAAAAAGTACTCTGGATACAGAAAAGGAGGCCCTGGGCACTAAGAGGCAGAAAGCCAAATTATTCTCAACGATATGACAAAATAAATCTTCATTAAACTTGAGTTGACAAATGGATAACGTAAATAAGACTTGTGAGAGTTCAAAAATGGAAAGGTAACATGAGGACATTTGGTTCCATCTCTCTATCGATCCCTGGCCTTCAGCTAATTTGGTTGTGCAAGACGAACTTCCTTCTGTTTTCATTCTTTCCTGGACATTGCTTTCAAACCATGCCAAATTATTGAGGATCATATTTTCTACCACCAAGGAGCAGGAAAAATCTGGGACCTCTTGCAAGAACTTCAAAGCAAGCTATTCGGAAGGAACTAGAACATCAAAGAGGATTGTGTGAAGGAAATGGGCTTGTGGTTGGACCTGTCAGAGTGTATGGGGTTCAATGTGTCCAGAGAACTGAGAAAGAAAGATTTCTGGGAGTCTATGAAAGAAGTCTTCCTTGGACAAAATGGGGGTGATGCCTCTTGAATTCAAGCACCAAGGTAACCACCAGTGTTCTGTGATTTCCACACAGAGAAAAATGTCTAATGACCAAACAGCTCTCTACTTAAGTTGGTGTGAAGGCAGTACTGAGATTTTTAAAAAGGGGTGTCTCACTACAAATGTAAACTTGACAAATTCCCTTCACACCAGATCACAAACTACCCTACACAAGTAATATCTAGCAACTGTTTCCTCACCCGAATCCAGGATTATGGGTCTTAAAGGCTAAGAATACTTAATCTCCCAACTGTAAAGTGTTCAATTTAATAAATTAGTCAGAATCAAGCTTGGCTTCCCATAGCAACAGCATTGTCTTAATCAAGACTTCAGTTCTGCATTACAATCTCAAGACAGAATACCTTCTCAATAAGCCCTCAGTTCTGGCTCTTCACCCCACCTGCCCACATTATATACGATAATCTACTTTTTATACATTCAACTGAGTATAGTGCTTAGTCACACTAACAAAATACCCTCACAGCAATAAATACCAAACTCTCACTTTACCAAAACATCCCACGTTATAGCTTACACAATTTTAAATTAGCACATAAAATTGACCATCACAGGTACTAACACTTGCAAAACACGTAATGTGTCAAGCGAGCTATTAGTTATTTGTCCCTTAAAAAGCGAACCACTTTTCCCCAGTCCCAAATGCCTATACAATCCTACCCTTAAACTACTGGGTGACCTCCAGGTCATTTATATAAGTTTATAATTGATGGAGGAGGGTTATCTGTCTATTGTTACTTTCATTGGTTAATAAAGAGACTGCCTTGGCCTTTTTGATAGGCCAGCCCTTAGGTGGGTGGAGTAGACAGAACAGAATTGTGGGAGAAAGAAAGCAGAGGCAGGCAGTCGCCATGACTCTCCTCTCCAAGACAGCTGCAGGTTAGAATCCTCCTGGTAAGCCACCACCTCGTGGTGCTACACAGATTACTAGAAATGGGTTAGATCAATATGTAAGAGTTAGCCAATAAGAGGCTACAGATAATGGGCCAGGCAATGTTTAAAAGAATACAGTTTCCGTGTAATTATTTCGGGTAAAGCTAGCCGGGCGGGCGATGGGAAGCGGCCCACAGCTCCTTTTACATATAATGATCACTAGAGGTCAAGAGATACTCAGAAGAGCTTTTTCTAGAACCACATAAGGCAAAGAACCACAAACCTGACCAGAACTGCAGCTTCTGAAGCTGCCTACTAGCTCTCCCCCCTTTACAAGACTTCCCTAACCCTGCATCCTCAAGTGGCAAGGAACAGTAGCCCTCAGTATGTCCCTTTATACATACTTTGTATATAGTCCCTCAATATGTCTCTACCAGGTCTCTTGAGGAACCAAACATGGCCTTAAAGCTTGCTTACATTTATATCCATAATCCATTAGTCTGTGTAAAGTTATATTCATTTAGAGAAAGTATCAGCTTTATTCTGCTCAGAAACTAGAAAATCAATCTTTCTCAAGTTAATGAAAAAAATTTAACAATGCTTTCCTCTAATGAAATTATATCCTCAAACCTACTAAGGTTAGTGTATAAATGAAAAGCTTCTCTGATTTTAAAAGGCTCCCCCACCACCCGGTGTATCTTGTCTGCTTAATCATCACACCCCCTTGGGGGCTCTTATAACAGCCTCTCAGATTCCTTAGGGTTGTTCCAGACTGCAGTCCAACAATAAAAATCCAATGGAAACAATTCTGCTTATCAAGCCATGGACACAGAGAAGAGAAGCAATATTGCATTTAGGTACCAACATAATTCTGAAAACTCTTAATCCTTTTATCTATGATCTCAAATGATAATACTTTTCTCAAATAATTGTTGGTGGATTGTATGTAATTTCATATATTTAAGGTTCTATGGAAGCTATATACTATTTACCATAAAAGTACCTTAGAAATCAAGGTTTATCTGAACATAATATGATGTCCTTTGAGCTGGCCCCAATGACTAAGATCCTGTAACTATAACATTTAAATTTCTAAACTGCTTAAGAAGGGACGCTGCCCAACTCAATCACTTCCTCCTTATTTGTATGTCTGAAACAAAACTACATTAAGCTCAATAAGCTTGTCTGGGTTACTCAATTTTCTGGAACATTTTTTTCTATCTGAAGAAACTGATCAGCTGAAGGGGGCTAAATAAATGTGGAAAAAATGGATTACACAAATTTAAAGAGATGACTCCATGGTAGGACTTATCAGAACTGTTACATAAAGAATGAATCTCCAAAAGGGCTTGGTGGCATACAGCATCACAAATTCACTTAAGAGCAGAACACTCTTTTAGTAGAGCCACACTTCGTGAAACAGATGGGGAACACGATTTGGCAAGTGCTGCTTCACAGAAATGCATAATACAGCGGAATTTTATTATTACCATTTATTAGAATGTTCTATAATTTCTGCCTCACTTATCCTTAATCCTAAAAGAGCACGAAAGCTCTGAAGAATGCTTCACAGGGTGCCATTAGAGAATTTCACAGAGTATCACATGACCTTTCTCTGAATTTTAACCAGTTATAATCATTCTAGACAAATTTTGAGCTGATATGTTTCAATTAAAAATAGTGCACGCAACCAGACATGGTGGCACATATCACAGCATTTGGTAGGCTTGAGGCAAGAGGATTGTAAGTTGGAGTCCTGCCTGGACTACATAGTTTTAATTTGCCCGGGAAAGAGCATATGATTGCAAATATATGAGTCAAGAAGCAGGGACTAGGAAGATGCTGCAGTGGGTGAAGTGCTTGCTTGCAAGAATGAAAACCTAAGTCAGAGTCCCAGAACTCATATAAAGCCAGGCACAGTAGTGTGTGCTTAGAACCCCAATTCTGGAGAGACAGAGACAGGAGGATCCCTGGGGCTTACTACCCAGCTAGTCTATCTGTATTGATGAGTTCCAGGTTCAGTGAAAGATCCCTTCTCAAAAAATAAGGTAGGAAGTAATTTGCAAAGCGATCTACATTGTCCTCTCTTCTCCATGCACAGGGAGGGCAGCGGGCAGCTAGGAGCTTCTTGGCAAAGAGCACTTTCTACAATAATGGCCTTATGTTTCTCATCAACTATAACATGCAAGTGTGAAATGGATATAGCAACAGAGCTTCTTTGGAAACAGTGTCTGTATCTACATAAGTCACCTAGATGGCTAAATAATGCTTTGTGTCAGCTAAAACCTAGGTATTTTCAACTTAGCCACATGGAGGTTTTTATACCTCTTTTACTTTTTCTTTGAGACAGAATCTCACTGTCACCGAGTCCAAAGCAGCTTTCAGGGCACTTGGACTAACCAACTGAGACTCAGAACTACTCTTTCACTGATTAATTTAGCAAATACGTACTGAGACCCAACAATGTGTCTTATATTATTAAACATTAGAGATAGCATAGTGATTGAGAAAGACAACATTATTGCCCTCATGGAACTTGCATTTAATGTGGAGAACATATATGCAACAAAAATAACAACATATAAAAAGAACTTGAAAAGGTGAGGCAGGATGATCATGGTTTAAGACCAGCCTTGACTACCTAGAAAGCTCAAGACCAGCATGAACTATATAAAACGACCTGTCTCAGAAACAAAGACAGAAAGGAAGAGCGTACAGCGAGATCACATAAAAGGGGTCCCTAACCCAGATTTGAAAGCAAGGGTGGATATTTGGGGCGTTCTGAAAACGAAATAAAGCTAAGGGAACAACGGAAAGGATGGTATTCTTAAGGCATTGAAGTCATTTGAGTATGACTTGATCATAGCCACTTGTGATGGGGTGGGGTACAATACTACTATAGGGTAGAAAGGGCAATACTTCAAAAATGCTTATTGTTTTCTCACCCCCTTTCTGTTTCCATGTGAGCTGTATTGAAAATCTGAAACCTCTCCTCTCCTATCTTTTGGTAGACCACTCTTCCTCCTTCCCCGGATCTAAATGTGGTACAAATAAATTATGGTTTCCATCCTTTTTACATGATTCTACATAAGTGAACATAAGTGAACATATGGCTAGGGCCTACACTACTAGCCATCATGATTAGCCTGGTACTTGTCGCATGACTCAAGACAAACTAATTGAACCTCTTCTCCAAGTTTTCTTAAACTGGAACTGCCCAAAAGGAGCATCCTCCGTCCTGGCTATAAGTATGTAAGTGCAGACCTAACAATAGCCATGCTCACCACTACAAAGAGAATCTGCCTTCAGTACAACAATGAAGCAGAGACAAAAAGGCAGGGAGAATCAGAGAAGAGAAAGCTCTAACAAGTTTTTGAGCCACCAATTTTTAGTATTGAAAGTCAACGTGAACATTGTCTGGATTCTTGTCCTTTCAAAGACCCAGTCATTCAATTCTTTCTGTCAGCCTATGAGCTACCAGGTAGCCTTTCTCCAAAGTCTATCGTAGCCTGAGATCATTTTAAATGGCCATCCACTGAAGGATTGCATGCTTTTCCCTTAGCACTCTCCTCAGAACTGCTTATTTAGGACTCACTCAAGACCACTTCTCCAATTCTTCAGTTCATTTAGATACATCTTTACTCATTTCATCTCTTCAAAAGACTTTGAAATCAGTATCCAGAACAGAACTGGGTTCCCACAGGATGGACCAAGCTTCTGAACATTGCGTCCCTCATTTATTCTCCCTGGCAAAAACCACTGAAGCATGGAAGTAATTAGCTATGTAAGGATGAAAAAAAAAAACGTAACATGGCCCTTTTAAGAAACTTTGCATGGGCTTCCATCTCTGTCTTAAATTGCCCTAGACGTTAAGTTAGTGTATGAGTTTGTGGAGGGAAGGTCACAGTGCAAGGGGCAAGACAAATCCTGTAGGAGTCAACTGATTGATTCATTCACTCGACTTTCTAAAAACAGAACTCATTTTCTCTCCTAAACTAATTCCCAGTCCTGAAGCCTTCCCATTCTCCTTGTCATTCTGCCAGTCATCTACCCTTAAAATGGTGGGATTTGACATTAATTCCCTCAAACTCCTATTGTCAGTAAAGTCTGATTCCTGTCTAGTTTTTTTTTCCTTTGATACTTCATTTCCCATCTTTTTGTTCCATTATCATCACCTAAATTCATATATAGGATCCATCATTTCCTCCTTAACAAATCTCTTATTTTAAAATATTTAATTGAAAATATATTAATACTATATAATGTGATTATTTGTTAGGCATGTGAATTATATAATGACTATCACAACTGTCACTGCCTACACAATCTGGGACTACATTAGATTCCCAGTGCTTACTCATTTTACAACTAAGTTTTTACCTTTTGGTTTAACATCTATCCATCCTACCCACATCCCAGGCCCTGTCACTACTGTTCTCTGGATTTTATGATTACTGTTTCTTCCGACTCTACATGTAATGGAAATTATATAGTATTTTTCACTCCACACATGGCGTATTTCACTTAGCATAATGTTCTCTAGTGCGCTCATGTCACAAATGGCATGGTTTCCTTGTTTTGAGAGTCCGAAGAGCAGTGTACTTTATATAGATACCACATTTCTTTATCCATCCATCCATGGAGACGCTGTGAAATAATCACTAATGAGAAGACTGCACTAATGAGATCCATGCTGAGAGATAGTCCTTGAGATGATATCACAAGGAAAGATCTCGGCTATATGGGAGGTCGCAACTGTCAGCAACATTTCCCTGCCACGGCTCTTGCTCTAGCAAATAGTACTATAATCAAATCGGGGTGAAGATGTCCTCTTTGATATACTTATTACCTTTGCCCTGTGCAACTGTTAGTGCGATTAAAATCACCTGATAGTTCTATTTTCAATTTTTGAGGGTCCTTTACACTGTTGTTCATAATGACTACACTAATTAAAATTTCCTATCAACAGCGTAATAGAGCTCCCTCATCTCCACATCTTGACTAACATTTATTGTGTTATTTTTTCTTGTACTTGCCATCCTAAAACATATAAGGTCTTGTGTGGTTTTCATTTGTATCTTCCTGATGCTTAGTGTCACTAATCAACCTATCATGTATCTATTGTTCATTTGTATGCAGTAATATTATGTGTGTGTTCTGCTATTGTCTCCTACCACTACCCCAGCCACACTTAAAAGGACTAATGAGAGTATCCAAATCAGAACCCCAAGGGTCACATTGGTCCAGCACAAACAGCGGTCTCAGAGAGCATCAGGTCCAGAGCCATGATCTAGGAAGACCAGGTTCTCTGTCAGAAATTTTACCTAAAATTAGAGGGAGAAGGAAGGAAAGGGTGAATAAAAGAAGAAAGAGAGAACAAAATAAGAGAGAGAGGTAGAGAAGAGAAAAAGGAAAAAGAAAACCGAGGAAAAAAGACAAATGAGAGGCACTGATGCTGAGTGCATACATAAACACAAGGCATGAGGAAGAGTCAAGCTGTAAAGAATGAGATAGGAATGAGTCTGAAAATTATAATGAGTAAAGCAGAAGCTGGGAACCGTGGGAAAGATAAACTGAGTAGACAGAGAAATCAAGCCAGTCAAACGTGAGGAGAAACATCAGAAGCATGTTAATGGTAAAACCCTAACGGGGGAATCTCAAAATCCTGCTGTGGAAGGCCCTAAAGGTGTTGTGGAGCCAACCATCTTTCCGTGATGCCCCGTTACCCTATGTTTTCCGATCTTTGATTCTTGATTCCCCTGAATCTTCTTCCTAACTTATCACTCTATCAGGAAAGGTATAAAAATAAATCATCATTTTCTTCAAATTATAAAAAACACGTTTTGGGTAACATTTTCTAATGTTACAAAAATAAATATTTTGGAAAGCATAAAATTTTCCCTAATCCATTCCTTGAAGGTAACTAGTATAAAGATTTGATGTGTATTCTTCCAGAAGCCTTTACATGCATGCATATTTTATTACCTAAATTCATTTCTATCTTACAGAGATATACTGCAATTTACTTACTTCTTTTTTTCATTCTTTTCTGCCATCCCTTTACTTGAGATAATTTAAAAGCATCTATCATTTGCAAAAAAGAATCTAAGAAAATAATATTCTGAGAGTCTTGTTCTGTGACCCCACTATGCTGCTCCAGGCTTTGGACATAGAATCCCTCAAAAAGAATGCTCCACTTCAGGGATACTGACACTGCTGGATGCTAACTGCCCCTCCCACCTCAGTCAGTGAAGTCTCCATAGATTTTCTGGTTCTTCTGCCTAATGCAATTGCCTCTCTTTACATGAGCATTTTCTAGTCATCCCTTTTGTCTCTAGAAAAGCTGTTCTCAATCTGTGGGTCATGAACCCTTTAGGGGTTACATATCAGGTATTTGCTTTACGATTCATTACAGTAGCAAAATTATAGTTATGAAATAACAACACAATATTTTAATGGTTGGGGTCACCACAACATGAGGAACTGTATTAAAGGGTCACAGCATTAGGAGGGTTGAGAACCTCTACTCTAGAAAGCCTTCCCTTTCCTGGATGCCCCACATGTTTTCTCCCTCTTTCTCCTCCAAACCTCATAATTTAAATCACTTAATATATCACCCCAATTTATGATGGCCTATTTTTTATGATAGCTTTCTTGAGTCCCCAACTCATGAGGAGCAGGAACATATTACACCTAATTTTAGGTAACTCCCTTGATTCATGAACCTGGAGGCTATTTTGTATTTGTGGTTTGAATGGTATCTACAAGGAACATTTATATTCTAGGAGGCATATCACTGAACATCTCTAATCTGATGTTAGTGATCTGAATAATCACTAATGAGAAGACTGCCCTAATGGGACCCATACTGACAGTTTAGTTGCTAAGTTAATATCACAAGGGAAGTCTTCCCATTACAGGGAGGTTGTTGCCCTCAAACTCATGGGTCATGTGAAAGAACTACATCTTTTTTTATTTCCCATAACGAGAGAGAGAATAAGAAAGACCTAAGCCCTGGATTATCACCTAACTGCTTAATATCATGAGATAACTCTCAACCCACTCTAGAAAAAGCATATGACTCTAATCCCAGACTCATTTCAGAACAAGCAGCTTAAGATATAAACTGGGGAAATGGAAATACTTTTCTCCATCCACCTGGTAGCATAAGTTCTTACATAGCCTCCTTGTCCATGGACAGCTACCTTTTCAGGTTAAGCTTATGCCACTTTTTTTAAAAGGTTACCATTCAATATGGGGTTTTGGGTGTCAAGAGATGCTGAACAAGCCAGAAACCAAGAACTTTCCTTTAGTTACAACATTTTGATGCAAAAAGAAACCTGGCTCTTGCTAGTTTCATTTCCGAAACTGATAAGGGACCCATACATCAGCAGTGCTATTTTGACACTCCATTATGAGTCATAAAATTTCTATTCAACACCTACTCCCTGAGCCCAGGGTATTATTTATTCCAAGGTTTTGGTAAGAGGTCTCAACTAAGTGCAAGATAATCTGCTTCTGAAAACAGTTAAGAAAAGGGCAAGTTTCTTGTCATCCTCAGAAACTGATATGCAAAAAATAAATCTGACTAAGAACATGTGGGTGGGAAGGTACATGGTAAAGAGATTTTAAGAAAAACTTCTCGGATGTTGCCCACTCAGAAGCAATTGCTATGCTGTGCCTTTATTTATTTAGTCATTTATTTATTAATTTATTGTTCAGTTTCCTGTTTTTGCTTACAGCAGATAAAAACCTGGTGGCAACGATTTTAATCTTCTTTGTCAGCCTTCCAAGCTCATGGTAGGGAGGGAAAGTTAGGAATCGTTCCTGTCTTCAGGTGGAAAACCAAAGTTCAAGAAAACAGGTTCCAGCAGCAAGTGAAAAATGCACATGATCCTCCACAGACTGCTATGTAGACATTTGGAATTCTTATAGATCTTGGACAGGGAAGGCATGTAAGTTGGGAATGTAGTTAACTGTCAGGCATGCTCCTTGACACTGTGAATCTGGAAGATGGAGCTTTAAGATGTGAACAGAGTTGGGGGGTTTGTTTACCTAGCTAGTGGGGGTTTGAAATTTCAAGGGTTCAATTATTCTTTCCTAAATACGTTACTTTATTCCTGCACTCTTCTCTAAGAGGCAAATAGCCACAGGAAGCATGAAATACAATCAGCAACATTTTAGTAAGATCTTAATGTGAATTAATTTGTCAGATTTTTTTCACTGAGAGAAAGCCATATATAAAAAGCTTTCCTACCTTCTAAAATGAATTCATAATCATCTCTGTCAAGTTATGAATATCAAAATAGATGTGAGAGACTGACAACCTCACTTCCAGCCTCTTTATTTTTTTAAATTTTTCAATTTTTTTGAATAGTAAAGTTGTATCATTTTTACTCTAAAGAGATTTAAAAATACCCATGTACTTTTTAATTTAAATTTTTCTAATCAAAGGGCCTAAAAGTTATTGGGTCTTTATATAGAAAGCCATAGATATAAGGAAGTCCAATTGAGAGCCTACATTGGGCAACCTCCTCTTCGTCTCTGAAATGCATCACCATCTTTCTTTACAAAGGTTTTCTGAGTCATTTGTCTTTATTTCTGTTTTCAGAATAGAATGCTGAGTCCCTGTTCACTGCCTAAGCACTAGCTATTCTCTCAATTAAGAAGTGTATCTCCCTGCTCTTGTTTGCAAAAGTCACGTAGCCCTTTCTCAAAAAGGGCTTCCTTATCTAGAGCATGTCTGCCCTAGCACACTGCCAGCTCGCTGTCTTCAGAACATTTGTGAGCGCCTGGTTTCATCTGATTATTCTTATGTGCTTTCTTTTTTAAATGGCTTCCTTTCTCTCTGAACCTTCAAGGAGAATTGCATCAGGACACAAACCATATGTGTTTTGTTCACAGATGGGTCTAGAGCAGTCTCTGGCTTATAAAAAAATCACTCAATACATATTTTATGAATAAATAAATGACAAGATGAGTTTGCCCTTCCTCTCCACCTACTCTAACCCAACCTGGACATTCTGTGAGCATCTTAGAAACACTTCTCATGGGATAAGGGTACATCTCAGTGGTAGAGAATTTGTCTGACATGAGCCATGCCATATGTTTAATCTCCATGGCCACCATTCTTGTTTCATTCCTGTTGCTATGATTTTAAAAAAAAATCTGACCAAAAGCATCTTGGGAGAGGAAAGGACTTATTTCCACTTACAATTCTATATCACAGTCTCTCATGAAAGGAAGTCAAAATAAAGTGTCATGTCAGAAACTTGAAAACAGGACGGCTTACTATTCCATACTCCATTACCTCTGACCAAGGAACTTGCTAAACAGCCAAAAATGGAAAGCAGGAACCATAGAGAGTGCTGCTTTCTGTCCCAATTGCAGACTTGTACTTATCTAGCTTTTGTTAGACAACCCAGCCATCATGGGATGGTACTGCCCACAGTAGGCTATGTCCTTCTATAATAATGAGAAATTAATATAATGACTGTGTCAAATTGACAGTTGAAGCTAACTAGGATACTTCCTAAATAAAATATTGAAAAGTTTAAACTGTATTGCTTAAAAGGTCATCAATATTGAGACTTACCACAAATCTATTCATTTACAGTAGAAGGAACAAGTACACTGATGACTCTTTCACATCAAGAACTTCCAGAAATGTTGACCTCTGTACAACCTCCAAAGAAGCATAGCTGCAGTAAATTCTACAGCCTTCCTCTAACAGCAAGTGCAATGTTCAGCAGAAAGAAGAAGCACATGACACGATACCAGAGGCAGAATGGACCCCATATGACTAGGCACCAGAGACAAAATTAGTCCTAGAGGGAAACCAGCTAGTAACCCCAGTGACCTCATCCCCATATAATTAGAGCACACAGACAAAGACTTGAAGGGGAGCACAGTTCTTAGTAGTCTGCCAAACACTGCTCTGGATCACAGAAATGGCTAGAAGCCTTTAAGGAGCTGCTAGGAGGTAAGCAGCCAGTTGCCTACCAGCCTCTCCTTTGAGACGACTGTCATGAGAATTTCCTTATCAGTTCTCGAGTTCTGATAAGCTACGGAGTTTCTGCTATATCCTTTCAGGAAAATAAAACTGGTTATGTATAATATATAACATTCGTTTGAATTTAAATTTACAAGGTATAAATAAAATTTATAAATATAAACTTACATAAGGTACATATTTTGCAGAATATAAAACTGCTAAGCAACAGCTTAGAATGAGCTACTCAGCAACGTGGCAACCCACAACTCATATTACAACAATCCAGGCTCTATTGTTTCCCTGTCATCCCTTTCAGTGTGTAGACAAGGACCACACAGAGCTGGCACTTTAAGCTCATTCTTCTTTTGGCTGTCTGTGTAAGTGATACACTGTCGAAATCTAGAAATGACTCACTGGGTCTTTACTAGCTGAATCAGTCTGACCTTGGCCTTGTATTTTATATGTGAGATTGATGGGCCTCAGACAGAAAGAAAGCAACCTTGTTGTTTACACCACAATATGCTGTAAAGAATTCCCTGCTGGAGAGTTGAAGTTAAGAGACATGAGAGCTGAAATGTAGCTCAGTAGAACATTTGCCTAGAATACATGAAGCCCTGGGTTCCATCCCTAGCACCACAAAAATGTCAATGTATGTACTTAATTCTTCTAACAAATACTCTGACACAGTCCCAATGCTGCTTGGCAACCTAACCTAGCCTTGCTGACACAGGAAAAACTGAAGTCAATGACCATTTGCTGCAGAACACCCTAGAAGTGTTGTCTCGTGTCTGCATAAAATCACCTGAGTTCATTTTGACCATGCTTTTATTTTAGGCAAGTCTCCACTCACCTCAGTCTAAAGAGGATACGACCTATTTGCAAAGATTTCTAAATATGATCCACCACGTCTCCCGTCAGCTACTATTGTCGTCTGTTTGCCATCGTATTTGTAAGTCCTCCGACTTTTATATTGACCACCAAATCTCTCCATGGGATTTAGTAGAATGAAACACAGAGCTCAACACTGAGTATATGTAGAGTAATTAGTAGATAAATAACATATCCCATGACGGCCAAGAAATTATATTACAAGAAGAAACTCAAACTGAAACACAAAAACAAGCATTTGACTGTAAAATATATGAAGCTATATAATGAAAAGTGTTCCAAACCAAAGGTTACATAAATTAAAGATTACTATGGGTATTAGGATGTCATTATGGCAAATGTGGCATTTGAAACAGAAAAACAGGGTCACAATTTCAGTAATGCAAGAAGGGAGTATAATTGAACAAATGTGAATAAGCAAATAAAATAAAAAGATATGTCAGACTATAAATAATTCTAGGAAGAAAGGAAATTTTTTTATTCCATCATTTTTTCTCTAGAACTGTTTAAGATGACCTTTGCATTCATAATACATAAACAGGATAAAGCAAACCAAGAAAAGAAAATGAGAACAGGAAAATCTGTTAGAACTCATGGTGTAATTGACAAAACAAGAAGGCATAGCCACTGGACACTGAGTACATACAAATGAGGAAATGTAAGGATAACCCCGTCATCAGAATTTACTGAAGAGTTAAAGGGGAAAGTGCAAAGAGTAAACACACAGGCAGTTAGAATAACAGTAACAATGGCATTAGCAGCAGCAGCTACAGATTCCTCGGATACTTTGGGGTACTAGTTCAGTGATTCTCAACCTATGGGTCATGACTTCTTTGGCAAGCCTCTATCTCCAAAAAGTATTTACATTATGATTCATAATGGCAGCAAAATTACAGTTATGAAGTAGCAATGAAAATGATTTTAGGGTTGGAGGACTCACCACAACCTGAGGAATTATGCTAAAGGGTTGCTGCATTCGGAAAGGTGAGGAGCACTGTGCTAGCTGCTTTATGTACATTACCTCATTCAATCCTTTCAGCCCTCACAAAAACACAGCAAGGGAGGGACTGTAAGGAATATATTACACTGATAGTGACTGTAACAAATAGGGATGCATTGTGTACTCCAAAATATTTTAGAGTAGATTTTAAATGTTAACAGAAAGAAAGAGAAGCATGAGAAGTATAATGGATTTAGTAGTTAGCATGATGGAATAGGTTGACAAACATGACTGTATATAGAAACATCACATTGTACTCTTTAATGTATGATACATGGTTATTATTTGTGAATTTAAAGTAAATAGCAAATTTTTTTAAAAGAAGAAACAGTACCAGAAAAATAAGGGAAATTGAACCATGTCAAACAGGACACACATAGCTAAATTATATCAAATATCAAAACCACTGCCCTTAATTATGCCTTGCAGAAAAACAGAAAAGAAGCTACAGGGAGAGAAAATTGAAGGTGTTGGGCTGAAACCTGGTGTGTATGAGAACAGGGACTTTCAGGAGTCAAGAAGGGTAATGCTCAAAAATAAGTGGAAATCAAAAGAAGGAAATATTCGCCTTTAAGAGAATGAGGAGTCTCACTTCCCTAAGACTGTGAACACTGCAGAGAAAGGGGCCTAGGAGGTTGAGACAGAGTGAGCAGATAGCAGACACGCACCAGATCCAAGAGGACCTTGAAACGGATGCCAAGTCTGCCTCCAAGAGCAAGCTGCTTATGTTTGATGACTCATTCCCCAGGATAAAGCCAGCTCTTGGCCAGCAGCCAGTAAGGATGCTGCAGCAGGGCACTTCTCCACACTGTTAAGTGCTGTCGCATCCGGACTACCTCTACCAGTCTCCAGGAAGCATGACCAAATTCTAAAACCACTTTGACTGTTTGTCATAAAACCATTTACTCCATTTGGACAAGGGAAAAAGGGACGAGAGCAAACCACAAAATGCTCTCTCCATGCCTCGGAACTGGTTCTCTATGAAAGAAGGGTGCCCTGGGGGTTAATAGTGACTGTCGACACGATATGAGCCAAAGTCATCTAGGAGACAAGCCTCCTGGCCTGCCGCTGAGGATAGTCTTCATTAAGTTAATTGCTCAAAAAGCGAATGGCACATTCTCTGGTTGGGTTCCTGAAAAAGGAAGAGGCTAGTTGCCACAAGCTTCCATCACTCTGCTTCCTTACAGAGAACATGGCGTGATGAGCTGCCTTAAGCTCCTAATACTATGACTTTCCAGCCATGATAAACTGTACCCCAGAACCGAAACCCAAGCTAAACCCTTTCTTCAAGTTCTTTTTGTCAGTTACTTTGTTATATGTACAATGCAAATGACCAATGTGAGTGCGCGCGCACACACACACACACACACACACACACACACACACACAGCCTACTCCCTAACCCTTACAAACTTTTTGAGACTGGCACCTCTGCAAGATTGATCCCAAAAGCCTGAAGGAAGTAGGAAGCATTTTCAAAGAACAAGTTGATGCTGCCCACAGCTGTAGTCCAAAGGTGCCACAGACTTCCTCCCTGATCCAGAATAAGAAACGAACATAGCAGAAACGTGCCTTCCCCAGGAAAGGGTGCGCTGCTCTAAGTTCAGCACATACCGCTGGAGACCAGTTGCGTGGCCTCGGGAAGCCTCCCAGTGAACGTTGTCAAAACAAAGAGGATGCGTGGCACAGCTACAATGTCAACGTTTTCTTTCCATTTTTAGAAAATGGCGATTGCATCTAAAAATCTGAGTGTCGGTCTATTACAAAAAGAAAAAAAGAAAGAAAGCCCTTTCTTTTGTCCAGAGCTCATGGAACCTGGACCCAAAATGGCAGTATTCCCTTGTTAGACTTGATTAATGTGACGCAAACGGTAGGACAGGAAGGCAGGTCTGGCATGAGAAAAGCATCTTTGTGAAGAACAAGAATGTGGCCTTCAGGGAGCTAAGCACATGTTTAATTTTGTGTTTTAAACCCCTCAGCAGACTGCAGATCTATAAAGGGAATCACTGAAAGTGAAGATAACGGCGACTTACCCAGAGCATCAGGCTGCTTTTTACAAGATGGGGTAAGAAGTGAGAAAGCAAAATCTTAGCTTCGCTCACACAAACTCTCCCTCCTTTGCAGAGAAACTTGCGAGCTGAAATGGAGCCAGATGCTAATGCAGAGCCTCTGGGAGCCGCTCTGAACTTGTCCAATACTGACATCTACTGGTCCACTCGGAAATGGAACTTCATTCGGAAAATGATTCCTTTGCAGTTGCCAGACATAGATTTTGCTCTGCTTTTTCTTATGGGAGACTTTTCTTCTTTGATCTTTTGGAAAACACCAACTCAAAACTGTGTTTTATTTTTTGTAAAATATACAATTACTTAATTTGTGGGTTTTTTTTAAAGTTGTGAGGTTATTAAATAGGATGGGAAAAAACACAGTATCTCTAATCAAAATTTGTTGGGTAAAATATTTGTCTCATATCCATAAGGCAATAATCAACCGCCACATCATGGCCAGTTCTATTATCTAATTATACATTCAACAGTCCTTGGAGGTAAAAGTTCAGAACTCTTCTATCTCATAAGAAAAAAAAACACAAAAATCTAGTTCATAAATCCAAGGTTGTAGAGCAAGTGAGTGGTGAGGCTGATAACAGAACCACGGTTTTCCAATTTACTGGCTAGGACTTTTATCATTAAGGTACATTTCCCTTTGTGGAAAGAAATGAATTACTCTCAGCTAGTGAGTATAGAGGAAAAGGCAAATGGGGACACATAAACACACATCCCCTTTCTTTTGCTCTGTACCGTTAAAGCTGTGACATTAACTAATGAGCAGAGGGAGAAAGCCGTTGTGGGTGATAGCGGCACTCCATTTTAGTATATCAAGAAAGGCTCAACTAAAGCTAATGAACCCATTGGGCATTATTAACCTTTCCCTCCAGCATACCAGAATCAGCCACAACAATGAAGTATGGGGTTGAACTTTTAAGATACACTGGACTGTCGTTCAGAGAAACTGAGGACCAGTTACCTGATATCCAGATTTATCTGCCTTCTTTCCTCCACCCAGAGCAGAGTTGCATGCTGCGGATGATAACAAGCCTCCTAATTGTCATCATTAGAGGTGCATATGGAAACTTGAGTAAAGGAAGGAACACCTAAGGATAGGATGAATGGATTGTCAACTCACTCAATTTCTCTATTTTGTGTGCAATTTACCAAAGGTGTCAGAATTTTAAATTAGAACCTTTCTTTCCCCCAGAATTCGCTGTGAATATAAAAAAAATGTATCAGACTATGGAAGCTGGGGGATAAATGAGTGCTTTGTAGATGGCCAGTGGGACAAGAATGTTGCTATGAGATTCCCACATGAGGCATGAGGCGTCTGGCTTAGGAAATTATGCTAAAGCATGAACTGTCACCACTTTGCTAAGAGAGGAGGGAGAACTCAAGCATTTTAAAGGTCAAGGTGCTGAGAAGTCAGGAGAAATCTACCAAGCAGATAGGAGGGGAGTGCAAGCTACATCCCAGGATCTGAGTACCCGAAGCATATCTACCTCCAGAATGCCAAGGTACTTTCTTTGGGTATGTACTCAAAAAACTCAAAGTCAGCTTACTATAGAGCACACCCATATTTATGATTACACTAGTCACATAGCTAAATTACAGAATTAACCAAGTTTGTCATTGACAGAGTAATTAATAAGTAAAATATTATATATAGTTACAATATATAATAAAATTATTCAGTCATAAAGAAGAATAAAGTTTTTCAGCATTTGCAGAAGAATGGGTGAAACTAGAGCTACGTATCTTAAAAGACAAACATAGCATGTTTTATCTCGTATGTGGCATCTAGGAAGAAGAGAAAAGTAATGAGAGTAAAAGAAGCTATGAGCCGGGCGGTGGTGGTGCACACCTTTAATCCCAGCACTTGGGAGACAGAGGCAGGCAGATTTCTGTGAGTTTGGTGCCAGCCTGGTCTACAAGAGCTAGTTCTAGAACAGCTAGGACTACTACACAGAGAAACCCTGTCATGGAAAAAAAAGGAGCCTGTAGAACGATGGAAGAGAGAAAGAAGAAGAGATGAATAGGTAATAAAGAGAGTATATATGTACATTATACATATATTGCTAATAAAACAAAGCAAAATAAAAAACAGATTACATATTTCAATATCACTACAAGACAGGATTATGAAAGTTCTCTTAAGCAAAAAAAAATCACAAATGTTCATGACGCTGGAAATGCTAATTACCCTGATTGGATCATTGCACAATGACTAAGTGTATCAAAACATCAGTGCATCACATTATACCCCATTAATGTATCCAATTATAAGTTGTTAAATAAAACTAAAATTAAAATATGAAAGAATAAAAGCAAGGTATCAAATTCTACCACTAATGTTTCTTTGAATTGATTATATAGACTGACACATTAATGCATCGCTCCACTTCTAGAAATCAGGGACAAGATAGGACTCTGATGCCATCCAGAATGTTTCTCTTAACTGCAGTAATAACAACTAACAATAACACCGCAGGCATATTCAAAGCATATCCACACGTATTCATATGTATATATATATATATATATATATATATATATATATATATATATATGCTCTAGTATATTAGAGTATTATACTAATTAATCCCCAGGACAGCTCTAGAAGACTATTACTATTATCCTTACTTTACAAATCAGTAAATGGGAGTACAAAGAGTTAGTCACTGAGATGTGATTACAGTGAATAAGGGACTGTGGAGTAGCCAAGCACAATTTCTACATCTGAGACACCTCAGGACATCATGGAAGAGGGGACAGAAAGATTGGAAGAGCCAGAGGTCCAGGACATCGGATGCTAGCATTCCCTGGGCATGACAGGGGGAAAATGCACCCATCGAATCTCAACAGGATGGTTGCCTGAACAAGATTAGCATTATGACAATACCAGCTGGCATACCAATATGGACAGGGAAAATTCCACAAGACGCCACCTTTAGATAACAACCCATGTGTGGTCAATGGCTACTGTGAGAGGGAGAAGCGGTCTTCTCCAGAGATAAGCTCCTCCTCAGGATGTCCAGTCTCAAGTGATTAACTCTGAACACATGCACACATGAGTAATGTTAAATGAAGTCAGTAGGTCACACATGTGTGTGTTCATATACATACCTGTATATACGTGCAATAATAGTAATTAGAGTATAATTTGGGAAGAGGGACATGAGAGAAGACTGAGGTGGGGCGAGAGGGGTGGATGAGTGATATAGATATAGTATCCATGTCTGAAGCTTTCAAAAACTATTTTAAAAACTAATATATAAACATATACGAAGTGCAGAAGCAATTAAAGAAACCACTCAGTATTAACCTTTGTCCTACATACACATACATGCACACATGCATGCATACTCACAAATGCACACTACAAAAAGCTCTACAAACAGTCCATGGAGAAGTGCTATAGTAAAGAAATGATTACAGTGACTTCCAAACTCACTTAATGAGGAGCTGTTTTATATAACATTAATAACTTATCTGGGACAGATGCCCCTAGAAACACATTTGAAAGACTTAGTTTGGCCTAAGACCACTATGCTGCCCAAACTCTAAGCCACTGAGAGAAGAAAAATGGAATAATAGGGAAATGTGTATGTGTCTAAGAACACTACTTAAAAGAGTACAAGGGCTACATAAGTGCTTTGTTGTTGTTGTGGATAGTGGAAGGGTCATTCTTGACATACTTAACGTCTTTACTACATCTTTGGCTAACCATGAGGGCCCAGAAAGATAATTAGGTCATCATGATGAAAACAAGCTTGTTTTTTTCTTAGAATAGACTGATATAATTTGCATCATTGACTTCAAAAGTATCATTCCACGAATTCATCCATTGCACAGGCAAGCCTTATAAGAGAAAAGATCAGCAAGTAATCAAATTGTTAGCAAGCCCTAGTATATTGTTAAGACCAGTCAACTCACTCTGCCCTGAACAACATCCCCTAGAAAGTCTAAAGCATGCCTCACCTTCTTCAAATGCATCCTGGCTGTTTTAGACTATTTTCTAAACAGTCAGTGGAGCTTTGGTACAGTATTCAGTATCACACCTTTCAATCTCTGTACGTCCAGGAATGCGAGCTGATAAAAGAGACTACTGAGCATGTTGTGGTGGGTTTTAGCTGTAATAGAGACTGAAAAGAAGGCAGGATTCTTGTCTCTAACAAATGGTAACTCTCATAATGGCATGAGGAGCTATGAGGACCTCTGACAGTAAACTGTGAAGAATACAGCTGTGTGCTGGGATGTTAACATAATCTGTACCAGCCTACAAGAAAAAGCAGAAGCACTTCTGTGCTTTACACCCACAGTTATCATTATAGTATCTCTGGGGCTTTCCCTTGTTTTCATAATACCGTGGCCTTTTTCAAGTCTATTCATAAATAAGCCTCCTCAGCCTTGTGGACCTCATAGGTCTCTGCTACCTGTAGAAACCAAATGGTAGGCACCCACCTCATCACTGTTGTCAGGGCTCCCCATGATAAATGAGAGCACTCAGACTTATATTGAGGATATTCTTCCTCCTGCTCCCCAAGCCTCCAGAGCCACATCAAGTCATTGATGCTGGCTGGTGCTGTACATGAGCCTCAGTGGCACCAGGTGCTGATGCTCTGCCAGTTCCTGGGGCTGAGTAGCATCTGCAGCTCTGTGCATCACACTTGGCACTGATGGTGTGCTAAGGCCTCCCAAGTGCCAAAGCTGATTTATGCTCCTTGGAAGAAACTCCAAGTGCCGAAAGGGGCTTAGCTCCGACCTAATTCTCAAATAGGTATTACCTCATTGGGAGCTTTGTAGAAACTATTGTTTTCCCTGCTTATATTCTGACATTACTTTTAGCATCCTCCCTATCCGAGATTGATATCCAAATGATCGGGGAACTAGACCAATGAGCAAGTCTAAATGGTGGATAAGACTATGATCATATTTGTCCAAACACTAAAATAAGTATCTACATACTAGCAAAGGATCCAGATTGGGCGCTTGCTAGTATCACTTATTATTCCAGGCATATCAGTCTTACAAACTAACTCAAAAGACTGCAGGAAGATTCACTGGGCTAGGCAGAAAACAACAAGCAGAATTCAAATTCCAATTTGATCATTTATCAGCCATGTGAGACATCGGCAGGCCATTCAACCTGCATCTATTGAGATAATAATAACATCCCTGCCTGTCCCTAGGTTTGCCCATTGAAGAAGTACATATTGAACTTCCTTCCAGAAGATGGACGCGAGGCTGGGTATGTTGAAGAGATGGAATAGTCAAGCGATTTCACTAGCTAACAAAACACAAGCAACAATATTTTAGAGAAAATTTTACTTGGGTTCTTACCAATTACCTTGTTTCCTTATATGTTACCTTGTTCCTCATAATAACCCTAAAAGAAGAGCATGATTAAAATCATCTTGTAAATGAGGGGAAAACACTTATTCACATAATATGTCTAAGAAATTATGGGTTTAGAATTGAAGTACAGATGTGTCTGGTGCCAGAATCTATGATTTTTGGACCAGAACATACTTCCTCGTGTATATAAATTGTTGTAACACAAGGTAAAAAAATTATTCATTTCCTAAGACTTAAATGGAGAGCCATGAAATCAAATGAAACACATACAAAAATGTTTTATAAACATTCAAGCTGATAAAATTTTAAGGTATTTCTGCTTTTTCATCATGGTAAGAAGTCTGTAAAATATGCTGTTTGTAAAATCCTATCTTCAAATAGGGGTTAACCAAGCAAGCCTGGGTAGACTAATAATAATAAGAATAATAATAATAATAATAATAATAATAATAATAATAATAATAAAGAGTATCTAATTTTAACTTTAGTAAGTCATTGAAAAGCAATGATTGCCACAAATGCCCAGTATCTGGTCATGAGTGCGAGAAACTTGTGTGAAAAGAGAAAATCCCCAAGTTCCAATGTTCATAGCAGCACTATTTGTAATAGCCAGAACATGGAAACAACCTAGGTGCCCCTCAGTAGAAGAATAGTTAAAGAAGGTGTGGAACATATACACATTGGAGTTTTACTCAGCGGTAAAAAACAATGATATCTTGAATTTTGCATGCAAATGGATGGAAATAGAAAACGCTTTACTGAGTGAGGTAAGCCAGACCCAAAAAGAGGAATATGGTATGTACTCACTCATAAGTGGATTCTAGCCATAATTAAAGGACATTGAGCCTATAATTCGTGATCCTAGAGAAGCTAAATAAGAAGGTGAACCCAAAGAAAATCACATAGTTATCCTCCTGGATACTGGAAGTAGACAAGATTGCCAGGCAAAACTTGGGTGCACGGGGATGGGGGGTGGATGTAAGGGGAGATGGGTAGAGAGAAGGAAGAAGGGGAGGATTCGGGAAAGCTTGGGGCAATGGGATGGGTGGAATTGAGGAAGGGTGGATATGGGAGCAGGGAAGTAAATATCTTAATTAAGGGAGCCATTTTAGGGTTTGCAAGAGACTTGACTCTAGATGGGTTCCCAGGTCCAAGGAGAGGTCCCCAGATTGTTCCTTGGGCGGCAGAGGAGAGGGTGCCTGAACTGACCCTATCCTATAGTCACACTGATGAATATCTTGTATATCACCATAGAACCTTCATCTGGCGATGGACGGAGATAGAGACAGAGACTCACATGGGAGCACTGGACTGAGCTCCCAAGGTCCAAATGAGGAGCAGAAGGAGGGAGAACGAGAGCAAGGAAGTCAGGACCACGAGGGGTGCATTCACCCACTGAGATAGTGGGACTGATCTAATGGGAGCTCACCAAGGCCAGCTGGACTGGGAGCGATGGAGCATGTGATCAAACTGGACACTCTGAATGTGGCTGGCAATAAAGGCTGACTGAGAAACCAAGGATAATGGCACTGGGTTTTGAGTCTACTGCATGGACTGACTTTGTGGGAGCCTGGTTTGTTTGGATGCTCACCTCTATAGACCTGGATGGAGTGGGGAGGACCTTGGACTTCCCACAGGGCAGGGAACCCTGACTGCTCTTAGGACTAGAGAGGGAGGGGGAGGTGGGAAGGGGGAGGGAAAAGGGGGGCAGGAAGGAGGTGGAAATTTTTAATAAATAAATAAATACCCAATGCCTGAGCAGGATGAAAAAGAGTTCAACATATTGCAACATGCTAGATGAACCTCCTGACAGGACATGTTGGAATGAGTTAGTAAGATCACTTGGAGTGACTGGGAAGATGACTCAGCGAGTAGGCAAAGTACCTATTGCACGAACATAAGAACCTGAGTTCACATCCTCAGCACTCACATAAAAGCCTAGCATGGTTGCATATGTCTGTCATCCTAGTATCTGTCTGAGAGAGGTGGAGAGTTGGATCCTCAGAGTCAACCCAGATTCAGTGACAGACCCTGCCTCTAAAGAGAGGAAAGGATAGCAAGTGATAGAAGACATCTGACCTTAGCTTCTGGTTTCCACATGCACATGCAAGCACATCAACACTGCATGTGTACACACACACACACACCTCCATGAAGCAGGTTCCTGCTCAGAATGTTTGAAGCAGTGTGACTACTGTGAGAAAAACCGTGTACCCAAATGGGATGTAAAGAACTGGCTCTTATGCCTCAGAAAGTTGAGAATCAATCTACCTCAGGACCCAACTCTGTCACTCTTGGGCATATTCCCAAAGGATGCACAGTTATAGAACAAGGACATCCACTCACTTATGTTCATAGCAACTTTATTTGTAATAAGCCAGAAACTGGAAACAACACAGATGCCTTTCAACTGAAGAACAGATAAAGAAAATATCATATATTTACACAATGGAGTACTACTCAGGGGTTAAAAAAAAACAATGACCTCACAAAATTTGCAGGCAAATCGATGGAACTGGCGGGGGGGGACAACCTGCGTGAGGTAATCCAGACCCACAAAGACAAGCATGGTATGTATTCATATCTTATAAGTTGATGTTAGCTCTAAAGTAAAGGAAAATCATGCTGCAAACCATAGACCCAAAGAGGATAAGTAGCAAGGAGGGGTCAAGGGTGTTGGGGGAGGAACACTCTGATCTCTCTGGAAGGGGAAATGGAATAGATTTTGAGGTCTACTGAGGCCAGGTGGTTATGGGAACAAGATGGATTAGGTAGGGGTGGAGCAAGAGAACGCTGAGAGAGACTACAGGAATTGGGAGGCATATGAGGGATAAAGAACCTAATGCAATGGAAACTCCCAGGAATCCTCAAGGGTGATCATAATGAAGACTCCTAATAATGGGGAATAAGAGCCTGAACTGACCATCTTCTTTAAGCAGGCAAAGTTTCCAGCGGAGGGAGATTGGGACACAAACACAGCCATGAAACCTGACTGAAGCTGTGCTGGGGTAAAAGTGGCACATAGCTTGTGGGAGTGGCGAATCAATGGCTGGTTCAAATTGAGACCTATGCCACAAAGAGGGATCCCACGCCTGACACTGCCTGGAAGGCCAGACCAAGGATGAAACCAAATAAGATTGGCAAAAGAAAAAAAGTCAGTGAAATGATTCCTAATGATATTCTGTTGTACTCGTAGACCAGAGTTGAGTGTAATTGTCATCATAGAAGCTTCATCCGGCAATTGATGGGAGCAGATGCAGAAACCCACAGCTGAATATTTGATGGAAATGAGGGAATTCTGCTGAAGAGGGTGAGGGGGTGATTGTGAGAGCCAGAGGGATCAAGATATCATGAGAATACAGCCCACAGAACCAGGGATCATAGGGATTCACAGAGATTGAAGCAACAGTCAGGGAGCCTGTATGTGTCTGACCTAGGTCCTCTGTATACATGTTATGGTTGTGTAGCTTGGTGTTCTTGTAGGACTCCTAACAGTAGTAGCAGGAGTCATCTCTCACTCTTTTGCCTGATTTTGGGACCCTTTACCTTCTACTGAGTTTTCTAGTCTAGTGTTGGTATGAGGGGTTGTGCCTGGATTTATAGTAACTTTGTGTGTGTGTGTGTGTGTGTGTGTGTGTGTGTGTGTGTGTGTTATTATTGTTTTTATTGAGATATACATTTCCTCTCCCTTCCCCCTTTACCCATGGTCCCCATGCTCTCAATTTACTCAGGAAATCTTGTCTTTTTCTACTTCCCATGTAGATTAGATCTATGTATGTCTCTTTTAGGGTCCTCATTGTTATCTAGGTTGTCTGGGATTGTGAATTGTAAGCTGGCTTTCTTTGTTTCTAAAAGTCACTTATGAGTGAGTACATATGGTATTTGTTTTTCTGGGTCTGGGTTAACTCACTCAGAATGATGTTTTATAGCTCCAACCATTTGCCTTCAAGTTCAAGAAGTCATTATTTTTTCTGCTGTGTAGTACTCCATTGTGTAAATGTACCACATTTTCCTTATCCATTCTTCAGTTGAGGGGGCATTTGGGTTGTTTCCAGGTTCTGTCTATGACAAATAAAGCTGTTATGTACATAGTTGAGTACATGAATTCATAGTAACTTGATATGCCCTGTTTGGCTGGAATCCCTGGGAGGTCAGCCCTTTTCTGAAGGGAAGGGAATGGGGTGGGTCTGTGGGCAAGGAAAGGTGGGGTGAGAAACTGGGAGGGGAGGAGGGAGTGAACACTATGGTGGGGTATGGTATATGAGAGAAAATTTTTTAAAAACTGGCTCTTGAAAGTGAATTTGTTCGAAAGACCTTTTGGGGGAGCTTGAAATCTAATAATCATGTTTTACATATTTTCAGCATGTTCTGCTTTCCAAACAGCGAGGTGACCATAGAGTACACTTCAAGTTCTCGCTCAGATGAGGCTGACTGTATTCATACAGTTTAAGGGTATGAGTTCTGAATTACTAAAGACCACTATCTGTTCCACTGCTAGACAAGACAACCCCTCTGAGATTCAGTTCCACAATCTGTAAAATTGAGATCGGACAACCCTGTGAAGCTGTCACGAGAATGAAATAAATTTAACACTACACTACACATGAAATGTCCAAATAAGTGGTAAAAAGTCCCATTTTTCCTGTTAGATTTTTGTGCTTCAAATTTTTCAGGAATCCTTCTTTTGACTTGTAAGAGGTAGGACTAGACAATTCTTTCTAGGCATTTCGGTTACCTACTGTGTAACAACTCCAAAACTTTAGCAGCTTAAGCAACACATATTTATTATTTTACAATGTCTGTAAATTAAGAATTGGGGCCTGGTTAAGTGGGCCCTCTGCTTTAGGGTCTCTCATAGACTAGCAAGCATATGTCAGCCAGGATACAGTCTTATCTGAAACTATGACTGAGGAATGAACCATTTCCTAGTTCAGTCATGTGGTTAGTTGTGAGGATTCAGATTTTTAAAGATTATTGACTCAAAGGTCTTCATGGGCTGCTCATTAGAGACCATCTGTGATTCATTTTCAAAAGTAGGCCCTCTCCAATATAGTACTTGTACTCCACAAAAGCCAATGAGAGAGTCTGCTGGGCAAATACAAGTGACAGTGATAGTCACACACTCTAGTGTCAAAATAATATCCCAACAAATTCTCATCACAAAACATTCAGGAAATCTGGGACATAATAAAAAAACAAAATCTAAGAATAATAGGGGTAGAAGAAGGAGAAGAATTGCAGAACAAAGGTCCAGAAAATATATTCAACAAAATTATAGAAGAAAACTTTCCCAACCTAAAGAACGATATTCCTATGAAGGCTCAAGAAGCATACAGAACACCGAATAGACTGGATCAAAAAAAATCCCCTCGCCATATAATAATCAAAACACAAAGCATTCAGATTAAAGAAAGAATAATAAGAGCTGCAAAGGAAAAAGGTCAAGTGACTTATAAAGGTAAACCTATCAGGCTTACACCAGACTTCTCTATGGAAACCATGAAAGCCAGAAAGTCCTGGATAGAGGTACTGCAGAAACTAAAGGACCATGGATGCAAGCCCAGACTACTATACCCAGCCAAGCTATCATTCACTATCAACGAAGAAAACAAAATATTCCAGGATAAAAACAAATTTAAACAATACATAGCTACAAATCCAGCCTTACAGAAAGTATTAGAAGAAAAATGACAACCCAAGGAATCCAACATTCCCAACACTGCCTACAATAACTCAGATATCTAGCGACCCTTCACAAGCACAACTCAAAGAAGGGAAACACATATACTCTACTACCCAAAAAAATAAATAAATAACCGGAGTCAACAACTACTGGTCATTAATATCACTTAATATCAATGGACTCAATTCACCTATAAAAAGTCACAGACTCAGATATTGGATACGAAAACAGGATCCAACATTCTGCTGTTTACAAGAAACACACCTCAACCACAAAGACAGACACCTACTCAGGGTAAAGGGTTGGGAAAAGGTTTTCCAAGCAAATGGACCTAAGAAACAAGCGGGTAGGGCCGTTCTAATATCTAACAAAATCGACTTCAAACTAAAATCAATCAGAAGAGATGGAGATGGACATTTTATACTCATAACAGGAACAATTCATCAGGAGGAAGTCTCAATCCTGAATATCTATGCCCCAAATATAAAGCTACCCAATTATGTAAAAGAAACACTTCTAGAACTCAAGGCAGTCATCAAACCGCACACACTAATAGTAGGAGACTTCAACACACCTCTCTCACCAATGGACAGGTCAATCAGACAGAAACCTAACAGAGAATAAGAGAATTATTGGAGGTATTGAATCAAATGGACTTAACAGGCATCTATAGAACATTCCACCCAAATAGGATAGAATATACCTACCTTCTTCTCTGCAGCTCATGGAACCTTCTTGAAAATTCATCACATACTCAGTAACAAAGTAAACTTCCACAGATACAAAAAAATATTAGTAACCACCTGTGTCTTGTCAGATCACCATAGATTAAAGTTAGAATTCAACAACAATGCTACACCCAGGAAGCCAACAAACTCATGGAAGTTGAATGGTCAACTACTAAATCACCCCTGGGTCAAGGAAGAAATAAAGAAAGAAATTAAAATCTTCTTTGAATTTAATGAAAATAAAGACACAACATACTCAAACCTATGGGACCCTATGAAAGCAGTGCTAAGAAGAAAGTTCATAGCACTAAGTGCCCAATTAAAGAAAACGGAGAAAGCACATATTGGAAATTTAACAGCACACTTGAAAGCTCTAGAAAAAAAAGAAGCTGATTCACCCAGGAGAAGTAGAAGACTGGAAATAATCAAACTGAGGGCTGAAATCAACAAAATAGGAACACAGAAAACAATCCAAAGAATCAATGAAACAAAAAGCTGGTTCTTGGAGAAAATCAACAAGATTGACAAACCCCTATCCAAACTAATCAAACGGCAGAGAGAGAACATGCAAATTAATAAGATCAGAAATGAAATGGGGGACATAACCACAGACACAGAGGAAATTCAGAGAATCATCAGATCTTACTACAAAAGTCTGTATGCCACAAAATTGGAAAATGTAAAAGAAACGGACATTTTTTTTGGATAAGTACCATATACCAAAGTTGAACCAAGACCAGGTGAACAATCTAAATAGACCTGTCAGTCGTGAAGAATTAGAAGCTGTTATCAAAAATCTCCCTACCAAAAAAAGCCCAGGGCCAGATGGTTTCAATGCAGAATTCTGCCAGAACTTCCAGGAAGAGCTAATACCTACACTCCTTAATGTATTTCACAATATAGAAACAGAAGAGTCATTGCCAAACTCTTTTTATGAAGCTACAGTTACCCTGATACAAAAAATACACAAAGACAACCAAGAAAGAAAATTACAGGCCATTCTCACTCATGAACATCGACGCGAAAATTCTCAATAAAATGCTGGCAAACTGAATCCAAGAACACATTAGAAAAATCATCCATTATGATCAAATGGGCTTCATCCCAGAGATGCAGGGCTGGTTCAACATATGCAAATCTATCAATGCAATCCATCACGTAAATAAACTGAAAGAAAAAACCATATGATCATTTCATTGGATGCTGAGAAAGCATTTGACAAAATTCAACAGCCATTTATGATAAAGGTGTTGGAGAGATTGGGGATACAAGGATCAAACCTAAATATAATAAAACCAATATACAGCAAGTCTACAGCTAACATCAAATTTAATGGAGAGAAACTCAAAGCCATTCCACTAAAATCAGGAACACAACAAGGCTGTACACTTTCTCCATACCTCTTTAATATAGGCTTGAAGTTCTAGCAATAACAATAAGACAACATAAGGGGATCAAGGGGATTCAAATTGAAAAGAATGAAGTTAAACTTTCGTTATTTGCAGACGATATGATAGTGTACATAAGCGACCCAAAAACTCTACCAAAGAACTCCTACAGCTGATAAACACCTTTAGTAATGTGGCAGGATACAAGATCAACTCCAAAAAATCGGTTGCCCTCCTATACACAAAGGATAAAGAAGCAGAGAGGGAAATCAGAGAAACATCACCTTTCACGATAGCCACAAATAGCATAAAATATCTTGGGGTAACTCTAACCAAGGAAGTGAAAGACCTATTTGACAAGAACTTTAAGTCTTTGAAGAAAGAAATTGAGGAGGATACCAGAAAATGGAAAGACCTCCCCTGCTCTTGGATTGGGAGAATCAACATAGTAAAAATGACAATTCTACCAAAAGCAATCTATAGATTCAATGCAATCCCCATCAAAAATCCCATCAAATTTCTTCATAGACCTTAAGAGAACAATAATCAAGTTTATATGGCAAAACAAAAAACCCAGGATAGCCAAAACAATCTTATACAATAAAGGAACTTCTGGAGGCATTACCATCCCTGACTTCAAACTCTATTACAGAGTTACAGTATTGAAAACAGCTTGATATTGGCATAAGAACAGAGAAGTCGACCTATGGAATCGAATAGAAGACCCAGATATTAACCCAAAACCTATGAACACCTAATTTTCAACAAGGGAGCTAAAGGTATACAATAGAAGAAGGCAAGCATCTTTAACAAATGGTGATGGCTTAACTGGATGTCAGCCTGTAGAAGAATGAAAGTAGATCCATACCTATCACCATGTACAAAACTCAAGTCCAAATGGATTAAAGACATCAACATTAATCTGATCACTTTGAACCTGATAGAAGAGAAAGTGGGATGTAATCTACAAGATATAGGCACAGGAGGCACAGGTTCTCCTAAGTAGAACCCCAGTAGCACAGACAATAAGAGAATCAATGAATAAATGGGACCTACTGAACCTGAGAAGCTTCTGTAAAGCAAAGGACACTGTCAGTAAGACAAAAAGGCTGCCTTCTGACTGGGAGAAGATCTTCACCAACCCCTCATCAGACAAAGGTCTGATCTCCAAAATATACAAAGAACTCAAGAAACTAGACACTAAAACTCTAATTAACCCAATTAAAAAATGGGGTACTGAACTGAACAGAGAATTCACAACAGATGAACTTCGAATGGCCAAAAGCCACTTAAGGTCATGCTCAACCTCCTTAGTGATCAGGGAAATGCAAATCAAAACCACTTTGAGATACCATCTTACATCTGTCAGAATAGCTAAACTCAAAAACACCAATGATAGCCTATGCTGGAGAGGATGTGGAGTGAGGGGAACACTCATTCATTGTTGGTGGGAATGCAAACTTGTGCAGCCACTGTGGAAATCAGTGTGGCGGTTTCTCAGAAAACTGGGAGTCAACCTCCCTCGGGACCCAGCAATTCCACTCTTGGGAATATACCCAAGAGATGCCCTATCATACTACAAAAGTATTTGCTCAACTATGTTCATAGCTGAACTTGTAATAGCCAGAACCTGGAAACAACCTAGGTGCCCCTCAATAGAAGAATGGTTAAAAAAGGTGTGGAACATATACACATTAGAGTTTTACTCAGCGGTAAAAAACAATGACATCTTGAATTTTGCATGCAAATGGATGGGCATAGAAAACACTTTACTGAGTGAAGTAACCCAGACCCAAAAAGAGGAATATGGTATGTACTCACTCATAAGTGGATTCTAGCCATAGTTAAAGGTCTTTGAGCCTATAATTCGTGATTCTAGAGAAGCTAAATAAGAAGGTGAACCTGAAGAAAATCATATAGTTATCCTCCTGGATATTAAAAGTAGACAAGATTGCCAGGCAAACTTGGGTGCACGGGGGGTGGGGGGTGGAAGTAAGGGGAGATGGTTAGGGAGAGGGGAGAGGGGGAGGATTGGGGATGGCTTGGGGGAATGGGAGGGGGGAGGAAGGAAGGATGGTTATGGGAGCAGGGAAGTATATATCTCAATTAAGGGAGCCATTTTAGGGTTTGCAAGAGACTTGATGATTCTGGAGGGGTTTCCAAGCCCAAGGAGAGGTCCCCAGATTGTTCCCTGGGCAGCAGAGGAGAGGGTGCCTGAACTGGCCTTGGCCCATAACCATACTGATGAATATTTTGCATGTCACCACAGAACCTTCATCTGGCGATGGATGGAGATAGAGACAGAGACACATATTGGAACACTGGACTTAACTCCCTAGATCCAAATGAAAAGCAGAGGAAGGGAGAACGTGAACAAGGAAGGCAGAACCAGAGGGAACCTTCATCTGACGATGGATAGAGATAGAGACAGAGACCCACATTGGAGCACTGGACTAAGCCCCCAAGGTCCAAATGAGGAGCAGAAGGAGGGAGAACATGAAAAAGGAAGTCAGGACCGCGAAGTGTGCGTTCACCCACTGATACAAGGGGACTGATCGAATGAGAGCTCACCAAGGCCAGCTGGACTGGGACTGAACGAGCATGTGATCAAACCGGATTCTCTGAATGTGGCTGACATGGGGGCTGACTGAAAAGCCATTGACAATGACACTGGGACTTGTTTTCTCTGCATATACTGGATTTTTGGGATCCAGTCTGTTTGGATGCTCACCTTCCTGGACCTGGAGGGAGGGGGGAGGAACTTGAACTTCCCACAGGGCAGGAAATCCAGACTGCTCTTGGGACTGGAGAGGGAGGAGGAGAGGGAGTAGGGGGAGCGGGAGGGTATTGGGAGGAGGGGAAGAAGTGGAAATTCTTATAAATAAATAAATAAGTAAATTTAATAATAATAATAATATCCCAAGGATTTGCTATATTCTATCCTTTCAAAAGCAGCCATTAGGTTGAGCTGACACTTATAGAGGATTGCACAGGGCATGGATAGCATATGGAGTTCACATCAGACTTCTTAAAAAGTAATAAATTTAATAACCAAATTTTCTTGAAGAAGTAAGTTTATTCTGATTTCAATACTACATACTGCAAATGTGTATCAAAATATCACTGAGTAGCCCATAAATGTGTACCCTTTATGTTTTGAGTTAAACACTTTAAGACATATCTAGTGGGCCTTAGAACACAAAAATAAAACATAAAGCTATAGATTCATAAAGCTATATACACAAATGCATGAAAGTGAAGGAGAAATTGTTTAGGGGAACAAAACGGTTTTAATGAGAGAGGGAAGGACTGGAAGTCGGGAGGTGCAAGGTCTGAGGGATCGTATGTTCAACTTATAGTACATGCTTGCATGAAAATGACCCCATATGAGCCAGGATAATGCAGCTTTTTAAATCTAAAAGAGCATAAGTATAAGATATTAGAAGTACCAATAGTAAATAATAATATTCCTGCATGTTTGGGAGGCTCTGTTTGTTTCAATAACAAAAGGATTATGCCCTTCGATGACAGTTTAGCTTTCTTATGTTTGTTTTATACAGTAAGACTTTAATCAGTGCTCATAATTATTTTACAGATAGCCAAGTAGCATCCAGATCCAAACCTATAATAGCAGGTCTAGCATCCATACACATACATACCCACACCATTTAGAAAATTAGTGTGAGTTTTCCAGTTAGTGTTTGGGTTTTAGTTTTTATTTTTTCTTTTCCTTTACTTTTTATTTTATGTGTATGGGTGTTTTAAAGCCTGCGTGCATGCATGCTGTGCACACAGACATCAGAAGAGAATTAAAGATCCCTCAGTTCTGCAGTTTCAGACTGATGTAAGTCACTGTGTGGGTGCTGGGGATTGAACCTGGGTCCTCTGGAAGAGCAGTCAGTTCTCTTAACTTCTGAGCCATCTCTCCAGCTCCATGTTGTAGTTTTTCTCAACACCTTATTTTTGACTAAGCCCAGATATTCCTGTCTTTACCACCCACACCCCTGACCCTTACGTAAAACTCTTCTCTTCAAAAAACTGATAATAGTAATTTAGAAATTTTTAAAGAGTTAATTGATTATTTATCTAATTGCATATGAGTGTTTGCCTACATGGGTGTCTGTGTGCCACCTGAACACTTAGTGCCTGTACAGGCCATCAGATCCCCTAGAACTGGAATTACAGATGAGTGTGAGCCACCATATGGGTATTGGGAACTGAGCCTGAGTTCTCTGCAAGATCAGCTACTGCAGTATCTTAACTACTGCACCGTCTCTTTAGACCCAGTTGTCTAAAAATCTAGCACTAATTATTTACAAGTGATAGGAAAATAATCTCCTTTGTTCTTGAGAAAGTGGGTAACATGTTATTTTCTGGTAGTCTTTGGGAGCTAAGTCTAATTCTAGGTAAATATTACTTAGGATTTCATTTGTACAGCATGTTTGTTCAGTCATCTTTGTCAGTATTCAAAAACTTAGGTTTTCAGCATGACTTAAAGTTGGTCTATATTAAGAGTTCTTCAGGCAGTGGTGGCGAATGCCTTTAATCCCAATATTTGGGAGGCAAAGGCAGGCAGATCTCTGTGAGTTCGAGGTCAGCCTGGTCTACAGAGCTAGTTCCAGGACAGCTAGGACTGGTACACAAAGAAACTCTGTCTCAAAAAAAAGAGCTCTTTAGAATAGAGGGCAACAGGAAGAATAAATGGGAGTGGCATAGGAACCCCTTTCATTACATTACAAAGATATCCCTTAAATCAAGCAAAACACAAAATTTGTGGGCACCTGTATAATCACCACCAAGCATCCAATGCACACACAAGAAAAATTAAGCCCATGATATACTAAGTGGGATACATTTTATGAGACATAAGAAAGCTGTACATTCAGCCAGCAATGCCATATAGCATACGCCCAAGTGAGCATAAGCCCTTCCAAGCAGACACTGCCAGATGGAAAAACTTCCGATCCAGATTAACTGTTTGACACTACAGAATGAGTTCTGTACTACATCAGGGTGTTCATGGGCATGTAAAAATCATACCCATGCTGCCCTCATCTGTGGTTTGGCTGGTAGGCTTTTTTGGATCTTGGAGGTACGTTGTTTGCCAAGGCAGGATTTGTGAGTCTAACTGGAAACATCAGCATGTATGATATAGTTCCGCCTACATTTTAAGGTGGACATATGTGTGTGAAAGCAGAAAGAAGATGAGTTTTGAGGAAAGAAGAAAACTAGTGGGAGAAAAAGGAGGAAACAAGGGAGAGTGATGGAGAGCAAATATGAGCAAAACAAAACAGAAAAACATTTTTCAGTGTGTAAACCATTCATTAGGAAAATAGCAGAGGAAAATCACTCATAAAACAAAGGTTCCTTGTTGGTCCTAAATATAGCAATCCATGTCAACTTCTCTAACTAGTTAATTCTAGGAATGACAATAACAAGTACTTATTGAATACCATATTTCAGGCACTATAGTGTTTAGTGGAAATTTGTTCACTTAATCATCAATATAACCCTATAAATTAAGCATTAGTGTCATTGCCCTCCGTTTTATGCCTGAAAATACTGAGACCCAGAAAGGCAGAATGACTTGTAAGAAATCACTCTACTCTTAACTAACAGACTGAGCTCAATTTCAGGATTGCTAAATTCATATAATTCACTCAGTCAAGACCAGAAGAAATAAAATTTGATTTATCTTTAATTATATTTGTATATATGCAGGAATTGTTCACCTTTTAAATAAGGAATGTGTGTGTATGTGGGGGGGGGAGTGAGAGTGAGATTTTTCTGACCACAGGAAGCACATATTGTGAACTAGTTGAATTTTTATTATGATTATTATTGACTTAAATATGCTATTGATTTTGAAAGAATTTCCTACATGCATGCAATGCATTTTGGCCACACACCCCCACTCCTTTCAGATCCACCACACCCTCACCCACTCCCAACTTCACAACCTCTTTATTTTTTATAACCCACTAATTCCAATTGTGTTGTTCATATATCCTAGGGGTGGGGCTCTCTGATGGATAATAGATGAAGTACCAGGAGCCACAACTTTAAAAAAAAATCATTCTCTCTCCCTCAAATAGTTCCCCAGCTAGGGGCACAGAGTCAAGAAAACCGGTTGAATATTGGAAATGGCTCAATAGTTAAAAACACACAATGTTCCTGCAGAGAACTCATATTGTTTCCAAGCACCCACCACATGTAGCCCACAATCACCTATAACTTGAGCTTCAGAGGACCTGATGCCCTCTTCTAGATTCTGAAGGCACCTGCAGTCGCACATGAACATACTCACAGAGAGGCATACACGACATACACATGTATGCATAAATTGAAAAGGCAGTCTTTCACAGAAAGAGCTTACTTTCTTAGACATTTCTGATGGTAGCTTTTTGGCAGCATGACTCATGTGAGAGAAAAGCCAAATTCACAAATAAGGGTGCTAGGACTGACTGATCTTTTGCCAATAAGATAGAGACCAAGTTGTTTACCTGGCACTCAAGTAAGCTCTTGGGAATCACCTCTCACTCTCTGTATATCCCACAGAGTGGATATTTCTACCTTAATAGTCAGATATCTTAACCCAAGCAACTACAAACAGATAAGCAATTCTGAAATCCTGTGCCCTGCTCAGAGCTTCTCTGGTATTCTAATATCCTTTTCAGTAGATATTTTCAAATTGTCAACCCCCACCCCCGGCGCCAGCCACATACACTGCTGGTGAGAATGTCAGCTATTGCAGACACTGTAAAAACCAGTATGGGAGTTCCTCAAAAAATCAAAACTGGAACCACTCGAGACATCTCTGACAGAAATACACACAAATCCACATTTCTTACCACACAATGGCCAGGATTCGGAACCAACCTAGGTAGGTGTCTGTCAGTAGATGAACAGGTGAACACAATGTAGCATATATGTTCAATGGAGATTTGTTCAGCTGTAAAAACAATAAAGTTATGATACTGCAGAAAAATGGGTAGAGCTGCAAAATATTGTATAAAGTAGGACTCAAAGATAAATATGGCATATTTTCTCTCACATACATAATTTAGATTTAAATATGTATGTGACATTAAAGTAGATATGGCCCAATGAAAAGCTAGGAAGACATCTAAAGGTAAGAAGAGAAACAAGGGGTTGGTAATGGAATATTTTTTATGAAAAGAGAATGGGGAGACTATCTAGAATTAGGAAAGCAAGAAGGGCTGGAGGAATAGGAGAGCGCAATATGGGCTTAATAAGAACAAAGTACAATAATATGCATTTGTAAAAATGTCATAATGAGATCTATTTCTTTGTATGCAAGGTAAAAAAATTTAAAAAAAAGACAATACCCCCCAATACACTTTCAGTTCTAAAACGTGCCAAGTCTTTCTGACACCCATAATCAAATTGCTATGAGAAGTGTTTATCAGTATGTGCTGGGCTCTTTTGGAGGAGAATGCAGAAGCCTAAAATCTGTCCCTTTGGAGCTCATAACTGTGTTCATGGGGAGGAAGCACAGATGTATCCTCTCTGAAATGAAAGAGACAATGACAGCTCAGCAGAGCAGAAACGCCTCTCTCTCAAGCTATTACCACCTATCCTTCAAGTGACTGCACTGCCAGGGGTGGAAAGGGAGGGCAGGAGGTGAATTCCATATGAAGGAGCCAACTTCCCCAATGGGAGAACATTGGAGAATTTATGACCATTACAGCCAGATACTTATGTACCATCTTCATCTTGGTTTGTCACTTTGAAACATTTTTCCTCACCTGTTTGAAACACACAGGGACATATATATCCTAAGCATACACATACAAGTATAGACACATGCCATCTCTACCTGGTTCACTCGGTCAATATGACTTTGATATGTCAATATGCCACTGTCAGTATGCCAGCACAACCACAAAAAACGCAGATGCGGGCTCATATTTGAGTTCTGAGTCAGCTGCCTTTATCTATAAATATCCACATATACATGCACACATATATACACACCCATCCTATAAGCACACACTTCACTTCTCACCTAAAAATGCTCGTGAAAAATCAAGAAATACCAAAGTGAGTACCAAAACTGGATGAAAGGCAATTTAAACTCTAATTCAGATGACTTGAACTAAATTACTTACTAGCATAAATAATTTTGGTAGTGGGCACAAAAGCACAGAAAAAAGTTATCATTAGTTACTGACCTAATGAGAATGGTAATGGGTATGATTTAAAGGGGTCTACTGCAAACCATTTTTATAGCATGATTAGTTCTTCCTTCACGTGAACATTTATATGAATGGATTATAATATATTCAGCATTAACTTTTCTTACATTAGAACAAATCCATTTATATAAGATTGAGAGCATACTTCATTTCTATTATATCCAGAATAGATTATAAATTCTTTAAAGCAACAAGGTATGTGGTACTATAAGTCACAGTACTGAATGACAAAGGGTTTTAATTCTTCATCTGTACAAAATGGCTGCTTTTCATTGCTCCAACTTTCTCACATATATTAAAAATGGTTATAATACCTTCTTGTCTAGTTAACATTATTATTGAAAAAGATAAAAATTAACTCAAATATGTGAAGATAAAGTTCTACAAAGCATAAGGCAATGCAGTAGGCAAAATTCTATGACAGTCTCCAGCCCAATTGAGAATTTTAATTGCACCCGCACACTCCCTTTAGAGAAGCACTTAGATTTGTGTTGAATTGGTCAGCTGAAGGAAGGTGTGTGAATACTAGGGTCTTGAATCTTGGTTGGTAAAAATAATCCTTGGTACATATATGCCACTTATATTAGCTCTATATTGCTGGATAGCCAAATTACCACAAACTTAGCAACATAAAACTCTGCATAGTTCTAAGAACCATGAACTGAGAAGTGTTTTATGAGGCTAGTAGGTTTGTGGGAATTTGGTTATTCAGAAGTTCTCAACTGTTTGCCAATCATAGATATAAACTTGCTAAATTAGGAGTTGGAAAATCTGTGATTAAATCCTGTACTTTGCTATGGGCTCTGTTACCAGGCACTTCATCTCTCTTGTCTTCGATTCTGCTCATTTGTAGTACAAGGATAATAACCCATATGGCCCAGGATTGCTCTGTGGATTGAAGTGACATGAAAATATGTTAGCACAATGTCTGCCAAAATTTTATAAATTTATGTGTTCACTTATTGTATTCATTTTGTACAAGATATTGTGCTGTGTACTTGGGACAAAGTCACTGAAAAAAATGTTCTAGGAATCTCAATCTTACACCTGTAAGAATGGCCAAGAACAAAAACACTGATGACAACTTATGCTGGAGAGGATGTGGGGTAAAGGGAACACTTCTGCATTGCTGGTGGGAGTGCAAACTGGAAAAGCCACTTTGGATATCAGTATACCAATTTCTCAGAAATTAGGAAACAACCTTCCTCAAGACCCAGCAATACCACTTTTGGGTATATACCCAAAGGATGCTCAATTGTGCCACAAGAGCATGTGCTCAACTATGTTCATAGCAGCATTGTTTGTCATAGCTAGAACCTGAAAACAACCTAAATGTCCCTCAATCAAAGAATGGATAAGGAAAATGTGGTACATTTACACAATGGAGTGCTACACAGCAGAAAAAAAAAATAATGACATCTTGAGATTTGTGGGAAAATGGATGGATCTAGAAAACATATTAATGAGTGAGGTAATCCAGACCCAGAAAGACAATTATCACATATACTCATTCATAAGTGGTTTTTAGACTTAAGCAAAGAAAAACCGGCCAACAGTTCACAATCCCAGAGAACCTAGACAAGAGGACCCTAAGAGAGACATACGTAGATCTAATCTACATGGGATGGTGCGGGAGAATTATCTGTATTCTGTCAATCATATTTTAATAAAACGCTGATTGGTCAGGCAGGCAGTATAGGCAGGAAAACCAGACAGGAAGAAGGGGTGGAGCAAAGAGACTGGGAGTATTCTAGCAAGCAGGAAGCTTCCTCTGCCACTCCTGCGCAGACTACCGAAGAGGCAGCATGTAACTTGCCCAGCTGAAAAAGGTACCAAGCCATATGCCTAACGTAGATAAGGATAATGGGGTAATATGTGTCATAAGAACTAATAAGTAGCCTGACCTAATGGGCCAATCAGCTTTATAATCTTATGGAGTCCTGTGTGTGATTTTCATTGGGAGTTGCCAGCTGTGGGGTACCGGGTAGGACAGAAACCCCAACAAGCCAGCCCTCATGTTACATATGGTGCCCACATGGATAACTGCATCCACAGAAAGCCTGAGAAAGCTTAGGAAAGAATAGAGTAAATCATGTTTTCTTGGTAGCAGCAATTTCTCGGGTCTGCTCTGCTTGCTAGAGGCAAGCAAGCGCTCTCATCTAAGAGAGACTTCCTGACTCAGCTTTAGCTGCAAAACCTTGAAGCTCTTTTAAAAGGTCCTACCACAAAACACTTAAACGGTGTTGGTGAAAAGCTGAACGCATGCTTTTCGGCTTTCAGCCATAGCAGGAAAAAAGCTGTGCCGTTTTAAAATGCCAGCTTTCTGGGCAGTCCTGCCAGGGCAAACTCTGACTCTTTCAGGCAGGCAGTCCTACTGAGTGTGGTCTGTGAGCAGAATGCTGCAGCTTGCTTGCTGGCAAGGACCTTGAAACGCCATAGAGTTGTGGCAGTGAACACAGCCCTGGCTGGTACTTCTGCCATGAGGCTGGAAAGCTAAGGAATGGGCTAATTCCAGTCATAAAAGCCACAGTTTTAGTCCTCTCCTTAAAGACTCATGTGGTCAGAAAAAGAGAGATATACAGTAAAGAGAGATTCACAGAGGAAGAAAACCTCTAAATGGTTTACAGTGTGTTAAAAATATATGCAGGCTAAAAGGTTAAAGTCATTAAAAATAAAAAAGAAAGAAAGGGAGATATAGGGTGTGGTGGTACACACCTTTAATCCCAATGCCTGGGAGACAGAGGCATATTGACCTCTGTGACTTCAGGGGACAGAGGTAGAGATTGACCTCTGTGACTTCAAGGTGTGGTAGCACATGCCTTTAATCCCAATGCCTAGGAGACAGAGACAGACAGATCTCTGTGAGTTCAAGGTGTGGTAGCATACACCTTTGAGCCCAGCACTGGGGAGGCAGAGACAGAGAAATCTGTGAGTTCAAGGACAGCCTGGTCTACAGAGTTATTCCAGGACAAAGATATATACAGAGAACCTGTCTCAAAAAGCCAAAAGTTAAAAGTAAAATTAAAAGAAATAGAGGTTGAAATAAAGCCACATAAAGATGGAAAATATACAGAGAATCTTGATACTATATATTATTATGCTCTCTTTTAATTGTTAGAATGCTGAGGAAGGAGCAACAGTGGCCAAAAGACATTTGCTTATAAATGTTGCAGAATTAATCCAAGATAGGTATTTTGAAAATACCTTGACTTCAAAATTGAAGTCAAAATGTATGTTACTTTGGAGAAGAGATTTTGCTTTTGTTTCCACAGAAAATGAGAGGCTCTGGATTTATTCAGAGTTAAGAAAAATCATCTTTGATCAAGGGAGACCTCCTGAGAAATTTCTGGTAGGAACAGATGGCCTGGATGTCTGAATTCTACATCCAGAACAAATTCAAGACTCACAGGATACTCCAGTTAGGACTTGATTATAACTCTAAATTTTCTTTGGGTCCCCATAAGATTATCAGTGCCCTCAACCAGCAGGAAGTAGCCTGAAATACTATGCCCACATTCCCAACAAATGGACTATGGGTATTTTCCTTTGTTTAAAAAAAGAAAAAGAGGGAAATGGTGCGGGAGAATTATCTGTATTCTGTCAATCATATTTTAATAAAACGCTGATTGGTCAGGCAGGCAGTATAGACGGGAAAGCCAGACAGGAAGAAGGGGTAAAGCAAAGAGACTGGGAGTATTCTGGCAAGCAGGAAGCTCCCTCTGCAGTTCTGCCCAGACCACCGGAGAAGAAAGATGTAAGCTGCCCCACTGGAAAAGGTACTGAGCCATGTGCTAACATAGATAAGGATAATGGGGTAACATAAGTTATAAGAGCTAATAAGTAGCCTGACCTAATGGGCCAATCAGCTTTATAACTTATAGAGATCTCTGTGTGGTTGATTTTCTTTGTGACTTGCCGGTTGTGGGGTACCAGGTGGGAACAGATACCCCAACAAGCCGGCCCTCATGTTACAATGGGAAATAGAAAAAAACAAGATCTTTGAGGGAAGAAGTGGAGGGAAAAGGAAGGGAGGGGAGCAGAGGAAAATATATAGCTCAATGAAAACAATTTTAAAAAATGTTCCTGGAATCTCAAGGAGTTCAGAATATTATAACAAGGATATATGAATAAATCAACAATTTCTATACAGAATTGTGGTCATTGTGGTTGATAGCCACAGATGATGTTCTGGAAACAAAGAAGAGAACAATTTGATCAACCTGGGGTTTAAGGAATATTTCTCAGCTCAGTTCAGTAGTGATCCTTCGCTTGCAGTTGAAAGTGCTAGTTCTCAAACTCAGGTGCACAATCAAATCACCTAGAGAGATTTGAAAGCTACCCATTGCTGGGTTGGAGCTAGGGCTCAGGAGGGAAGAGAACATACTGTTCTTGCAGAGGACCCAAGCTGCTCCTCAGTATCCACACTGCATGACTCACAACCACCTGTAATTCCAGCTCCAAAGGAAACAGCACCTTCTCCTGGATTCTGTGGGCATCTGCACTCACATGTTCACACACAGAGAGATACACATATACATGTAATTAAAAATAAATCTAAAAATAAGTAAGTAAAGAAATAAAATGTCAATGGTTCTACACTCTGCCAAGAGACTAGGATTTAATTCACCTGCATTGTGGCTTGGTCAACGAATGTCCTCCAATAAAGACAGTATATGGGAAAAATTCCCAAGGTATATTGTATAGTAGAGAGGTTTCCGAATTTCCCTTTAAGTTCTTTGTAGGCTCTTTGGGTGACCTAGGAATTCAACTAATACAAAACTTTACTAATAATACAAAAGTTTTGAATTATTAGTAATTACACATGCGATATAGAGATTAACAGAGAGATAAATCCAAAGAAACATCCCAATATGATGTGTTTGCACTTCTTAGATAAAAAACAATAAATTTATGAGTTAACAACATGTCAGCTTGATATACAGACTCAAGCAGTAAATTCTAAGGATGCCAGTAAAGAAATATGGTGGAGTGATGGACATTAGAGAAAGATAAAGGTTACTTCAAGGAATTTGTTTATTCAAATTCACTGCAGCTTTAATGACCAGTGTCTGGTGACCAAGACAATCCCTCACAAAAAAAATTATTATTGTTTAATGTATGTAGGAAAACACATATTAAATGGTCCTTTCTGAGGTTATTCTTCCTGAAGTGATTTTATATTGAAATAACAAATATGCTAATTTGGCATTTCTTTATCTCTAAAACTGCATCCATCACAAAACTACGAAGTTCCTCCCACACAACAGCTGAGAAGAAGGTGTGTATCAGGAAGATGTGGTACAGTTCGAAAGAAGAGTCAGATCATCTTGGATCCTGCAAGACAAGGGTTTGGATGAGAGAGAAAGAGGGAATGAAGGAGGGGAGGAAAAGAGGGGAGATAGAAATGTCTGAGAGTAGGGGAGATTGATTTCTAGTACATTAAAAGGGTGAAACCAAAAATGTTTGGTAACTAACAATTTCAATGATGGATAAGGCACTTGTAAATCTAAGTGTAGTGGTGCTGTGTCCAGATTGAACCTAGACTAGACTAGAGTACAGATCTGTCTAGGTATATCTAATAAACAAGTGCCGGCCACGCATCAGTCTCCCAGGGGCTTGCGTTGAAGACTGTAACTTACAGATTTTGATGTGAACCTGGAGTCACTGGCCAGCGAGGAAACTATTGTCCTTGAAAGGTCAAGTGTTCATCCCTAGCTCACTAAAGAGAAACAAATATGACACTTATTAATAAAGGGAAATTAGCTGCTTTAAAAGAGATTTTAGTGGCTTAATAATAAATGGTTTACCAGTTTATTTCTCATTCACATCACAGTCTAGCGTGAACTTTAGAGTACAATGGGGAACAGTGCTGTGCTCCAGGCCAACATGCAGGTGCCCAGGATCGTTCTACAATGTGACTTTGCTGTCTTTTCGGGCTTCTGAGTTCCGCCTCCCCCACCCCCACAGCACCATATAAATCTCTTCACCCAGCACACGCGTGAAAGATGCCTGCATCGAAATTTATGGGTGATGTTTGACGCATCAGGCCTAGAGGTAGCATTCACCATTTCAACTCAAAATACATTGACAAGTAGAATGAGGGAGTCTTATCTAGGATAATGAGATGGTAGGAAGTACAATCCTCTGCTGTGCTCAGTAGAGAACACTAACCCCATTATCACATCCGGGGAGGAGAAGGCTGAGGAAGGACCAAATTAGGTGGGAATGGTTACTGCCCATTATCATTTTACAAAAAGTTTTTAACAAGGCCCTTCACTAAGTAGACATATAATAAGCCAAATGGTGCTGACAAGAAATTCCATAAAGTATATTTTATAGATACTTTGTCAAAATAAATAATCAATACTGTAGATAATACGAAAAAAGGAAAATCCTTACTTTTACAAGTTGCCTAAATTGGTATATAGAGCTAGTTCCATGGTTTACAGAGCTCGTTCCAGAATATCCAGGGAGATACTGTGTGGCCCTGTCTAGAACAAAATAGTTGCCAAGATTAGCCAGGCAATGGTGGCACAAGCTTTGAATACCAGTGCTTGGGAGTCAGAGGCAGGCTGATCTCTGAGTTTGAGGCAGCCTGGTCTGCAGAGTGATTTCCAGGACAGCCTGGACTACACAGAGAAACTCTGCCTCAAAAAATTAAATTAAATTAGAATTAAATTAAAATTGAAAGTTGCCCAAAGTTAACACAAACCCTTTTATCTACAATGGGGTCCTGCGTGCAAGATATGCTAGTGTAAGATGGCACAAAGCTTATGGATGTAACCAACCAATAACTTATGGGCCACACAGCAAGGTGTAACCCATACTGACGCTGCAGGGAAGACCAAAAACATGAAAGTAGATAGTCCAGGGACCTAGGGCAAAACCCAATACTACTGCTACAAAAATAGCCATAAAATGACTCCTCATGACATTTTGCTGTACTCATAGGTCAGTGTCTTGCTCAGTCATCACCAGAGAAGTTTCCTCCTGCAGCGGATAGGAACAAGTCTAGAGATCCACAACCAAACATTAGGCAGAGAGTGAAAGACCTTGGAGCGAACACTCAGCCCTAAGCCGGCTCTGGGAACCATTGAGATGAGACAGAAAGATTGTAGGAGTTAGAGAGTGATGTGGGAACTCCTTCAGCCAGTAGCCTTTAAGTTACCAGCCCACATGGGCGTGGCCTCTTATACTATAAATGCCAATGTAACACCAAGAAAACAGGGCCTTTTAAATCAGGATTTGCAAAGTTCATACAAACTCCCAGAGACTGGGGCAATGTGTACAGGGTCTGCACAGGTTTGCACAGGGTCTCTGTGTGTCAATTACTACTTCTAGTTAATGTTTTTATGGAACTCCTAAGTGTACAAAAGAGTCGGTCCCTGATTCTTGTGCCTTTTGCGGGGCTCTTCTCCATCTTGTTTGTTTGTTGTCTGTTCAGTTTGCACAAATCCCATGTCTTAGTGTTTGTTTTATCTTACATTTTACTTTATTACTCTCCCTTAGAAGCCTGCTTGTTTTCTAATAAAAGACAGAACGGTGGCGGATCCAGGTGGGAGGAGAGGTGAAGAGCAGCTTGGAGGAGCAGAGGGAGAGGAAATCATAATCAGGATATATTATGCAAGGAAAAATTATAAACTAGGACCCACATATGAGAAACTATGTGGTCCTTGTCTTTCTGAAACTGAGGTACCTTACTTAGCATAATATTTTTCAGCTATATCCATTTTCTTGCAAAGTTTAAAACTTACTTTTCTTTATAGCAGAAAAATTCCAGTGTGTGTGTGTGTGTGTGTGTGTGCGTGTAAATAAAATCACATATTTATTATCCATTTATCTGCTGATTGACATATACACTCAGTCCTTTTCATTGCTCTGATGAAAAGAGCAGTAATAAACATGGATGTGAAAGCATCCCTATAGCAGGATATAGAATCTTCTTGATAAGTACTTGTTTGTATAACTTGATTTTCTAAAATATAGTTTGTTTTCTTAGCTTAAATTGACTCCAGCATTATTAATAATCTGTGTGGTCTTCCATAAGTTGCTTTAGCTATGTGAGGCAGAATAATTTCATCCAGAAAGTGAGAAAGATAATGTGAATTAAATGTGATAACACGTGTAAAGCAGTTAACATAACACCTTTTCCATACCATTGGCCAGTAGATACTAAATCCTTCTGCTGTTCCAACAATAAAATAGAATAAATTATCCTCATTTGCAACTCAATCTGTTTAACCTTGAGAAAGTCACCTGAGCTTTGTGAGCTCCAGTTCCCTTGTCTATATAATAAGGGCAATAATGTTGATTTCATAGAGTGGCTGTAAAGATAAAATTAGATGTATGTGAAGAATGACTTCTAAATTGGAAATTGCCATATTCATTACTCATAAATCCATATACATGTATATATATGTATATAAATAACTTATACTGTTTATTTTATTAATAAGTCTTCCTCTAAGATAGCTGTGTAGTGAACTCCATTGCTGTTTAGGTCAAATAAATATGGATGCTGGCTGGATAAAAGTTAGCATACAAAGATTCTGAATAAACAATAGCTAACAGCCAAAGGTTCAAGTGGATGATGGGTAAGTCATTTTCAGAAAACATAGTAGGAACATTTTTGTATTGTAGGCTGTAGCAAAGTTCTTCTTTTTCCCTGATAAAAATAACATCTCAGACCGGGCATGGTGGCACATATTTTTAATTCCAGCATTTAGGAGGCAGAAACAGACAGATCTCTGTGAGTTTGAGATTAACCTGATCTAAACAGTGAGATCCAGTAGTCCAGGAGAGCCAGGACTACTTAGTGAGACCTGTCTCAAAACAAAACAAAAACAAAAACAAACAAATAAACAAACAGAAATCTCAAAACAAAAAAGAAATAAATACTCCCTCCAAACCCCATCTCACTTGTGGCAAAAATATTCAAGTAGATAAGATAGATTAGGCATGACCTTAAATTTGACAGGTTTGTGTTGATGAGACATTGAATTTTTACTGTCATTTGCACAAGAATAGCCTCTCTTATTCTAGAAGGACTTGACTGATGATAGCTCTATAAAATACCATTTAAGATGAAGATAACCTTCATTGTGTCCTTTCAAACAGCACCTAGAAGCCTGAGAACACAGATTATCCTAAATTTTATTTAGCATTTTGGGGTTCAGAGGAATGAAATCATCAAGAGCATGAGTGGCTGACAATAATGATCATTCAGAAGTTAAACATTAGGCAATTCATGTCTAAGATAATATTTAATCAAATTGTTGCAATTTCATCATTTATTCTTTTAAAATGTTGTGTGACAAGGACTCTTTACACTGAAATAACAAAAGAAGCAATTTCCTAGATAGTTACTGGTTGATTATGTATACTTGTATCTGTGAAAATGCAACTGTCAAAACTAAGTTTTAAATTAGAATCCTGGAGACCCAAATAAAGAGGGTTTTATTTATTATCAGTCTTATCCAAAGTAATCTATTTATTTTTATTTTATATGTGTGTTTTGCCCACATGATTACATATGCACTATGTGCATGCAGTGCCCATAGAAGGCCAGAAGAGGGCGTCAAAATACCTGGAACTATAGCTACAGAGGATTTGAGCTGCCATGTGGGTTATGGGAACTGAATTCAGGTCATCAGCAAGAGCAGCAATGATTTTTACCAGCTGAGTCATCTCTCCAACTCCTTTAGTGTCTTGACTTATAAAACTATGTTGATTATATTTCTTCTCCCTTATTTCAGAAGAGAATTTTAAAAAATTAATGGCCAATGGGAAAAAAGTAATAATTACATGAATTCTTCTACTTGCAATAAATATATGTCTTTGTTATTTTCATATTTTCTGGAAATGACACTTTATCTTTCTTTTTTATTGTTGCTATTGTTGTTGTTGTTGTTGTTTGAGACAGTCTCTCCATATAACTCTGGCTGTCCTGAAACTCACTGTGTAGACAAGAGATATGCCTGTCTCTGCCTTTCAAATGCTAGGATGAAAGGTATGTACCACCATATTCAGCCTCCAAAATGTATATTTTGAGGACAATGTTGTTGCAGTTGATTTGATTTACTTGTATTTATGACTTTTATTTTGAAATTTCAAACTGCATAGACAAGATAGTGTGAGCTTTGAATAGATCAAGACATAGCAAAATAGCAAAAGTTACTGTCTATAGCTGATTCTCTTCTTCAATATGTACACACGTGGTGTGGCAGGGGAAGACAGAGAGAGACAGGGAAAAACAGAAAGATACAAATCTGAGCTTAAAATGTTTCCACTAGAGGCCAGCAAGATGGCTCAGCAAGGAAAAGGAAAAGTAAGGACCTGCCTACATTTTAAAATGGCTATTGAGTCTTCCTTCTACTGGCAGCTAATGGAGAGAGCTTGAACTGGAGATCTCCATTGTGTCCATCCCCTTGGGGAACCCCACTGAAGAAGGAGGAGGGAAATTATAGGAGATCTGCACATATGTGACAGTTGCGTAGCTTGGTCTTCTTGTGGGGCTCTGACTCTGTTGTCTGCTTTTGGGACCCTTTCCTCCTACCTGGTTGCCTTGACCATCCTTAACAGGAGAGGAGGTGCCTAGTCTCACTGCAACTTGATATGCCATGGCTGGTTGATATCCACGGGATACCCTACCTTTTCTAGAGAGAATCAGAAGAGGAAGAGTGGATGGGGGTGCTGAGAGGAGAGGAGGGAGAGTCTGGGAGGAGAGGAGGGAGGAGAAAACTATGGTCTGGATGGAAAAGAGAATGAGAGGAAGGAAGGAAGGAAGGAAGGAAGGAGGGAGGGAGGGAGGGAGGGAGGGAGGAAGGAAGGAAGGAAGGAAGGAAGGAAGGAAGGCAGGCAGGCAAGAACTGCAGGAGCCAAATGGGTTGAGGACACCAGAAGAACACGGCCCACAGACATGAGCAGGGCTCATCGAACAACATCTGTTCTAGGTCCTCTGTATACATGTTATGTTATGGTGGTTAGTTTGGTGTTTTTGTAGGACTGCTAACAGTGGGAGTGGGGTATCTCCAACTCTTTCCCCTACTTTTAGGGCTCTTTCCCTCATACTGGGTCTCCTTGTCCAGCCTTGATATGAGGGTTTGTGTCCAGTCTTAGTGCATATTGTTAGGACATGTTCAGTTGACATCCCTGGGAGGTCTGCTCTTTTCTGAAGGGAAACAGAAAAGGAATGGATCTGGAGAGGGAGGGGGTCAGGGACTGGAAGGAGTAAAGGGGAAACTGTGGTCTGGATGTATTGAGAAATAATAATAATAATAATAATAATAATAATAATAATAATAATAATATCAAGACCCACATATTTGATATTAAAAAGAATTATATAAAATACTTCACCATTTAAAAAAAGTGTCTGTAATCCTAGGCCTCCAAGTAGGAGATAGTGGGTGGAGACAAGAATCTGATGCTGGAGGAAAATAACCAAAACACTCTGTCTCAAACAAGATGAAGGTTGATCTCTGGCCTCCACACGGGCTAAATGAAACACATGTTTCCACACACACACACAAACACCTATCTGACTCAAGCAAATCAAATTCTTGTCTATGCTTTTGGGATGATACACACAGCTGTACAACTAGGCAATGAAGCAAACCCCTGTTAAATGTCCGCACTCACAGCACTGGAAAAACAAGCCCTGTCTCCAGATATTCTTATCCAGGAGGTGTGGCTTAGAGAAGTGGGACTTACCTTGATTCTCCCAAGAAACTGATAGTAACACCGGGCCGCAACCTGAGAATGTGGTTTCCTTGAATCTTGTTTTCAAATAACGGCCTAAGGTAAGGTAAAGGGCAAAGGAAACAAAACTAGGACGGAGAGGGACAGAAGCTAGTTTATTAGCAACCTCATGAAGAAGTGACCAAGTAGAACCCCTTGAGTGCTACTATGTACCTCGGTGCTAGGGCTAGGCCTCAGCCTCGTATCTGTCCCAGCAGGGAACTGCTCACCACTCACCCTTACATGACATGGTAGCAACGTTGTTCTCATGGGAAACTCCAGACCTGAGCTAGACTTCATGTGTGAAATCCTCGAAGCTGCCTGAGTTCCCTGCTATGCACATGGAGGAGGAAGAGAGCAGCGGTCATCCCAGAGGTGTGCTGCTCAGACAGGAAGCACCTCAAAGAACAACTACTGCCCAGCTTGGAGTTGCAGTTCATTTAGGGTCTGCCCCAGTTGCAAAGACCTGTGTCAATGGATCTCATGGCCCTCTTGGGGTGGCCAGAATCCAATGGCCGAACAAAGAAAAGGTATGAAGGCAGAGCCATTTCCGACTTACCCAAGGCAGTTCTGATGACCAGTCCTTGCTCCACGGACTTTTAACTACGCCGGTCAAGCTGCTTTCACTGCTTGATCCCACTTCCACGCCTTCTGGTTCTCTCCTGTTAGGTTCCTAATGAATGGCTTAGATAGAAAATGCTGTCGCAGCACCTGCTTCCGGAGAAGCCCACGTGTAGGCACAGATAAGGCCTGTTCAGCAACAGAACCAAGTCTGCTGGAAGCAGAAAAAGGCACGTGATTTCAGCTTGGATGGTCCCCAAGTGGCAGGAGCTTGTCTTGCTCTGGCTATAGTACTCTCACACTGAGAACAACACAGCCTTGTTCACTGTCCTGATACGGGGGGAAACCTGATAGCAAGAGGGGACAGCAGCAAGGGAGGTCACGTCCTTGGGAAGAGGTAGCCATCAATGTAGCAGACTAGTTAAATGACTTACAATGTACCACTGTACTGCAAAGACCCACAGCTTTTGAAAAGAGAGAGGAAAAAGTGCATTTGCTGTGTGAAAGCATGCCCAAAATATGGTGTCTGAATTTTATAAAAGAAATTTGGGGCTGGATTTTATTTGACATGACCCCATTTTTTAAATTAACACAATATAATAACATTTTAAATACATTTGAATTCTAATAGTATGAAATGTTATACTATTTTCAACCTAGCATATGCATAGCAGTTGAATACTGCAAGTCTCCCCAAATTAAAATAGCCCCACTTAGCTTGAAAGCTGGAAGGCCAATTATAAATGAAGTTTACGCTATTGCCACATGGTGGCGCCACTTTAGCTGATAAACAGGAATTCCAGCCTTCCTTTGTCAAGACTGGTGGTCTAAAACTGCAAATTTCTAACTATATGGAGCCCTCGGGAATACACTTCTCAATTGAAACACAGCTGCCATGAATACTGGCAAGCAGACTATCTAAAATAAAAATTATATATAGATGTTAACTGTGGCTGTTGCTGGAGAGCTCAGAAAAAAGTACCTATAACCTGTTCATGTTTGATACTTATGATTTATAATCTTACTGTTTTTACAAACAGTAAGAAAAAATACACAAAAAGAAATTAGTTCTGATCGCGCTCTCTCTCTCTCTCTCTCTCTCTCTCTCTCGTTCTCTCTCTCTGTCTCTCACACATACACACACACACACACACACACACACACACACACACACACACACACACAAATGCCTTTTTTGAATTCTTGATAAAACCCCAAGAGTGCTTCAAATGCCAAAGAGATGACAGACAGCAGGTGCCAGGTGGGGTAAGGGCATGACATCCTCTAGCCGTGCATCTGGGAGTGCTCCAAACATAAAGGAGTCAAAGCCAGAAGAATGTGACTGTCACAGCACTCCGGCCCCAACAAAGGCTCAACCGCATCCAGGGTTTTTGTTTTCTCCAGGCTCTCTGCATACAGAGCTCTCCAGTTCAGCAAGCAACCACAGAGCAGCTGCACAGCATCCTTACGCCTCTTCTGAAGCTCCGTCATTCGTCAGTCTCAGGGTAGGCAAACTTTTGGAGAGGAATAGTACTGTCAGAAAGGATGAGAAGCACTGGTGGCGCTCTGAAGCTCCAGCCATGTCACAATGGCCCTCTCATGGGTGAGGATGCTCAGAGTGCTAACAACAGGTTGTTTTACAAGAATGCATTAACAGAACTAAGCATAAAGGTATAATGGAAAAGGAATTGGTTAGGTAGTTTAATAAGGATTCTGAGGCTCAGTGGTAGAACAAACAAGATGCGAGGGCAGAGTTTCATCTCCGGCACTAAAAAGGGGGGGGGGGATTACACTTAAGAAATCACGTTTTATTTCATATTTTTTCTGGATTTGAAGGAAATGGGTGACATCTTCTGCTCTTAACTAACAGCTCACCAACTGCCACAATAAACCCTGGAGTATATTCATCTGAGAAGAATGAACTGAATGTACAACTACTGATTTCAAATTCATATGCAGTAGCTTCCACTTTGTTGTTGCTCCAGCTCCACAAACAGTTAAACTATCAAGATCAAACCCTTTTAAATGCTTTAAGGACATAATTTTGGTGGAGATGGTAGTATCTTCTTTGCACCATACCATTGTAAATTATTTTCACATCTAGATTTCTAAACATCAGTTTAAATTATTGAGCCAATGGAAGGGCTATGGGTGTGCAAGCATGTGTGTGCATTTCTCTCTCTGTGTGTGTGTGTGTGTGTGTGTGTGTGTGTGTGTGTGTATACATATACATGTGGACTGAGGTTCATGTCTATGTAGCATGCTTATGGAAAACAGAACAACCTTTAGTATCAGTCCTCAACAACTGTTCACCTTTCATTTGCGATGGGGTCTTTCACTGACCTGGAACTTTGCCAAATAGGTCAGGCTCATTGGTGTAGCACAAGTTTTCATGCCTCGCCACCTGTCTCCCATATCACCATCCCTGGGGCTACAGGTATGCATCACTATGCCCAGCTCTTTGCATGGATGCTGGGGGTGTGCGTTCACTTCCTGACACTTGCAAGGCTGCAAGACAAACACTTTCCTGCCTAAGCCCTCTTGCCAATCCCTGATTCAGGTTTGCTTTGCTTTGATGTGATTTTTCTTTTTTATGGTTTTTGTTTAAGACCATCTATCTCAGCCTATATCTCAGGACAGCATGGAACTGAACATGTAGTCCAGGCTGGCCTCAAACTTACGGTGATTTTCTTGCCATCACCTCCCTAGTACTGGGAGTACAGGCAGACCCCCGCTACACCTGGTTTGAGTTATTCTTTGATTTTCATTTCTACATCATCTTTTTCCCCCGAGTCTATTCTGAATGTACATATCTTTTCAGCATTTGTTCATTTATGAACTGTATCAAGTCAAATTTCTGTGCAGAAACATTGTAAAATATTAAACAGCGTGGCTTCTGGGTGTTCCAGATAACTGTCAGAAAGTACTATCTAACCAAGTTCTTCCTGTACAATGACCAGCTATGCAACATAGCTACACTTCCTTTTGACCTTGAAAATGTGCTGTTGCCACATGTATTCTTGAATTTGAAAACTTTCTATTTGCAGTATTGACATTTGTAAACCCACAGTCTGAGTTTTGGATTTCGTGAACAATTTCACCATCACCAAAGGCTAAAATGTTCTTGTGCTTTTCTTCCTCCGTCAATTTTCTCCTCTTGGTGAAAAATTAAACCTTCTCATTGTCAACTATAACAAGCAAAACATTCCAAAAATACTTTTCAGATGTTCTTAAGATACTTTGAACAACAAACTTCAACAAAAATAAAGATAATGTCATCATAATGATCTGTTTCCCAAACCGCTCTATCCTTCTAGGTTGTCATAGGAGTCTTTTGTTTTCTCCCAAGTATAGTCTATTTAGCAGAGCTTTTAATAACTGATTAGCAACTGTGAGGTAATTACTTAAATATTAAAATAAAAACTTTTTAAGATATAGGAAAAGTAAGCATAATAAGATTCCATAATGGATCTTACTTAACTTTATAAAAAAGAGTTTCAATAGATTCGTGTGGCAATTGCAAAACAGAATATACCAAATTGTAATTTAAAATGCGTTGCTCTTTGCTCATTTGAGTACTTCTTAAGAAAAGAAGAAAAGTCATGAAATATCAACCTTCACAGATAGTTAGGATCACTCAAAATAGACAAACGAAATATAATTGAGCCCAATTGACCTTGATAACATTGGTTCCTAGTTATCTTCAGAGGAACTGAAGATCTGAGGAACCTCACATTTTCTCCTTGTTTATCTTCTAGGAACTCCACTAAACATGGTACCCCAACCTCCCTAAGCATTTGGGGCTCCAGCTCTACCAAGCTGGCTGCAGCCCTCCTGATCACAGCAAATTGTTTCACACTTCTCTGTCCCTGCTCCTACTATTTACTCCGCACAGTGTGCCTTTCTTCCCTCGAATGCTTAGTGAACACCCCAGTTCTTTCCTTCTTGTCTCAGCACCTCCTTCAAGAAGCTGCTCTAGATCCCATCCCCCTCCCGGGATCAGTTTGGCTAATTATACTTGGAGGCACCAGCCTCTACGTGCAAACACGTTACTTTGTCATTGTCAACGTCTCTGTCTCCCTTGCTAGCCAGTATGCTGACCTTTAAGTCCGGGCTTGCTTCTAATTTATACTGATGGATTCAGAGTCTAGGCACACAATAATTAAATATTTGCTGAATAAATAAATAAATAGGCAAATGCACTAGCAGAACTGGACCATAAAACGTCTATTCGAGCACCAGGAGTGGTGGGGCATGCCTTTAATTGCAGCACTCAGGCAACAGGGGCAGTGGATCTCTCTCAGTTTTGAGGCCAGCCTGGTCTACAGAGTGAATTCCAGGGCATAGAAGACTATAGAGTAAGACCCTGTCTCAAAAAAAATAAATAAATAAACTATTTCTATTACAGTGCATTAAAAAATGCAGCTCAATAGTAAAAATAGGGAGAAATTGTGAAGGCTATCAAATAAGGTTCCTTTCTTGTACTAGCTTGCCTTATAGTTTGACAGCCTCTCAAACACTAACTTCATGTCTTAAAATAACCCTAGAAACCTAGTAGCACAGACAGAGGAAGGAGTGGATTCTCTGACCCATCAAGTAACAAGCTTAAGGATACATTTCTAAGTGGAAATGGAGATGCTCTGGCTCCTAGTTCAGTGCCCCACGATATGAGTGCTGCCGTAGCCTGAGGCATTCACACATTAACCAATGAGGTGGTCACAATGATCATTGAGCACAGGATTAACAAAATGAAGTGAGCGTTTTCATGATTATTAACAAGGACATATTAGTTATTAGTGTTTCTGTTAGTAACTTTCCTTGTGACTGTGACATTATACCTGTCAGAAGTAACTTATGAAATGAAGGATTTTTTTAGCTCGAAATTTCAGCAAATACAGTCCGGCACAGCAGGCACAATGTAATAATGCTAAAGGCTCTGTCCCTAACAGTACTACTGTAGAATAATCCTTCTGTACATTGTGAAAATGGGTTGCTTTCACTGTTAATAAAAAGCCAATTGACTAATAGCTAGACAGGATTTCTAGGGCAGAGAGAATGCTGGGAAGAAGAAGGGCAGAATAAGAGAAGTTGCCAGACAGACAGAAGAGGAAACAGAAGGTGCAAGATGAAAGAGAGGTATTCCCATGTGGCATTATGTAGATTTATATAAATAGGTTAATTTAAGTAGTAATAAGCCTAAGCTATTGGTCAAGCATTTACAATTAATATTTAGCCTTTGAGTGGCTATTTGGGAAGTGGCTGGTGGAACAGCTGATTGTGGTCCCAATGAAAAATTCTGCCTATACAGTGCAATCTAGCATCTTGTTCATATGTTGGTCAACAAAGAAATAGAGACACTGGGCTAGAAGTAGGGTCTGACTATATTATTCAAGGCCCATTCCTAACCTGCTACACTCTACCTCCCAAAGGTTCTACAACCATATAAAACAGTGGTGCCATTTGGGGATCAACCATTCAGATACATGACTCTATAGGAGTTATTTTAGAACACACTACAACAACAATTCTTGGTACTGAGAATAAGGTCTGAATGTGGATATATATGTAAAACAAATGGCAAATATAAGACTACATCTAAACCTAGTCATTTTACTCCCCAGACTTCACCCAGAGTTGGAAAGGTGTGTGAACCAGTTCAAAATACAACTTTATATGGTGTTATTTATCACCTTCAAAATACTCTCCAGAATAGGCAGAGGCAGCTGAAGTAAGAGTGGCCAAATGGTAATCACTGAGGAAAAAGATTGGAACCAAAGGTCTCAAATATAAGTTTGGAGTAGGAGTCACTCAAAGGAAATGACCCAGGCATATTATCACCAAAGTCATCCTGGGCTAGAAATTGCCTGATACAGTTAAATAAGCACAAGGTTAGACTGAAAGGCCCAAGTTCTAATTCTGCCTCCTATTTAGAACTAGGGCACTTAAAAGCAGAAGTGTCAATGAGCCTCCATTTCCTCTGTCAAACTGGGTTAGTTATCCCCTGCTTTGCCTACCTCACAAGATTTTGTGAACATTTAATTAAATTATTAGTATAAGGGCAACTATATTCCATAAATTAGACATAAACATTAGTTCTTTTGTTACTAGCAAACACATATTCCACAACCCAATCTGATTTCTTTATTGCATTGTTCACATTTTCTTCTCTTATAATATCCTAGCTACCTTAGATACATATGGGGTATGAGAGAGGCCAGCCATCTCATTTGAGGTTGAGGAATCTGTGTTGAATGTAATATAGAGAAAGAAGAGCAGGGAATACATGTGAACACCTTTCACTTGCACAGCTCTCCCATAAAAGAATATTTACAATGATTACTCCCTGGTCGCTAACTTGCCAGGTTCTTTTCTGTCTGCTTTACTTAACACGTTTAACCTTCATCTTTATAAAATAGGTACTATTTCTGACCACATTTTAAAGATAAAGAAACACAGAAACAAAATGGTTAGGTGACCTTCCCAGGGTTACACAGCTAAGTGACAGAGCTGCCATTTGACAATAACAGCCTGAGTCCAGAGTCCACGCATTCAATCTTCACCCTAAGTTATCCCGCCATCCACTCATCTCCGAACTACTCTTGCTCCATACCCCATCTAAATGTATGTCTCTTGGGAGCTAAGAGATGGCTCCCTGGGTAAAGTCATTGCCGAGCAAGCAAGAGGACCGTGGTTCATAGCCCCAGAACCCACATAAAAGCCTAGTGCAGCAGCACATAGCTATAGCTGAGAACACTGGGAAAGCAGACAGGTGAACCCTGGGAGCTTGCTGCTAGATATCTGACATCAAACTCTGATCTACATAACACAGACACAGACACACACACACACACACACACATACACACACATACACATGCATACATACACACACACACACACACACACATACATTGTTTTGCAATTGAAGTGGCTAGATAATGGAGTCGGAATTTTGTATGACAGAGAAGGCAGGTAGATTTCTGCCATGAGGCTCTATCTGCTCATTACAAGCCTTGCATTCTCACCTTGAAAAACAGAAAGGGCTACTGGTATCAGAAGGTCTCTGGGTCTGGATTCCTGTAGTCATCCCCTGCTCCAAAGGAGCCTTGCCCCATTCTGAAGTCTTAGTCCCACTTAGGTTCTAGGCCTCTACTAGTCAATGACAGAACATCAAAGGGAGTCATATAGTAATACTCAAGGTTTCACCCCCACACCCTTTCAGTTAACCTAAAAGTTTGAGTCTGAATTCTTTAGACCTCTGACATAACCCAGATTGCCACCTGTTCCCTAATCCTGAAAATGAATGTCTGCACATGAAGCCTGCCTCTCCCAAGCCTGAGGCCCTCCAATAATGACAGTTGAAAGCCAAAGGAAGAAATGACATACTGCTCCCTTTCAGCCTACAGAGCTTTCCAGATTGTCAGAATGGAGCTAAGTTCATTTGCAATAACCGCTAAAGCTCTCAAGGTGTGCCATATTCTACCTCTGACCTCCGCTTTTCCTGTTCTCACCCACATTCATTTCATTTCAACTTCATTCATTCCCTTATGTTTTTGCCCAATGTTCCAGTCATATTCCTGATACAGAGCCTTTTTCAAAAGAAAAAGAGAAGTAAGCCTTTATTTCCACCTTTCTCAAGTTAAGCTGTCTGAGTTGGTTGCTTTGAGGGGAATCAGTCTAAAAGACCAAATTCTCATCTGATTCCTCTGACTCTTCCTTGACCTTCAGCCTTGACTGTGTGGGGCTGCAGCGGCCATGGAAGCAACAGCGCTGGTGGCAGCCAGATGGATAGGCCTTGAGCTTTGCAGCTAGGGGGAAGGTACACTCAGTCTCCACAGACAAAACCGGGAACCGCTTGTGCCCATTGATAACACTGTGATGCGGCGAGGAACAGTCATGTAACCATTCTGCAAACACTGGCAACATTTTGAACGCCTTTCAGAAAGCCAAACTGCAGAGTCAGCACCACACGGAACCTTTTTCTCGTTACTGCGCCTTTGCCCGGAAAGCTTTATCCACAATGGAGAAATTGTAAACATACAGCAGAGAGACTGGAAAACACATCCAGGTGGTCATGTCAATAAAGACCAGGTGGATATTATTTGTACTTCTGTGATCGCCTGAACTGTACACATCACTTTTACTGATTTTTTTTGTATAAGTGAAATCTAAGTGTGAGGAAACAGACAAACCGAAATGAGAATGGTTTAATTTTTAAAAAAAAGTCTTAGTCTTCAACTATGTTGCAAATTAAAAGAAGTTAAATCCACATTTCTACCAAATGCAATGTCCATCCCTGGAGTGAGTATTGTATTAAAGGAATAGATAATATTGTGAAGAATATTATTTAGTCAATTTATCAAATGATATAATCAGTGGATTAGATTAAATACTGTGTCTTTGTTAAATCTACTAAAATAGCTAATTATACTGTTCTTATATTAGAAACACTCTTATTCTTAGGAAATATATACTGAACTATTGAGAAGCCATAATACTATATGTTTTACTTTGATATGACTCATATATATATATATATATATATATATATATATATATATATATATATATATATATATATATATATATATATATGGATGGAGGACAGAAAAATAGAAAGAGAGAGAGAGTGTGTTGGGGGATGCTGTTAGTTCATTCCTGGCTGCCCCAACCCAAAATAATCACTCAGAAACTATATTATTTAAATCATTGCTTGGCCAATCACTTAAGTGCATTGCTAGCTAGCTCTTAGCTCTTATATCTTAAATTAACCCATTTCTATTATTTTATATTTTACTATGAGGTTCGTCACCTATGGGCAAGGTTCTGGCTGGCAGCTCACATCTCCTCCTCTGGTGGCTCCATGGCTTCTCACTGACTCCACTTATTATATATATATATATATATATATATATATATATATATATATATATATATATTTCAGCCTGGCTATATTGTGTTAAGCCATTGGCTGAAAGCAGCATCTTTATTAACCAGTAAAGGCAACACATACACAGAAGGACTTCCCACACCAAGAGAGTGACTGATTAAGGAAAGAGCCAATGGTTATTATCTACTCTTATAACTTTTCTGCATATTTTTAATTATTTCCAAATAAAAGGTTAAAACGAGTGAAGGTAAAACAAATCTTTCTCTTGCTCCATTTTTGTCCCAGCAATTTTTACTTTATGTTAGATATCACTAATTGCTTTCTTTTTCCAGTGTTAATTTATGTTCCACAAGGGTAGGAATTATCCTGGTGGTGTTCAGTGTCGCAACCGTAGTGTTATATACCAGTTCCTGTTACATATTAGGGACCCAGAACATAGTTCTCATTCTTTTTTATTTATTTTTTTTACTCTTAAAGCAATCTTATTTTACATAACAACCTCAGTTCCCTCTCCCTCCCATCCTCCAGCTTCCCCCGACTTTCTCCCCACCCCACCCCCATCCACTCCTCAGAGAGGGTGAAGCCTCCCATGGGGAGTGAACAAAGTCTGTCACATCACTTGAGGCAGGATCAAGGTCTTTCTGGGTCTGGGTTACCTTACTCAGGATGATTTTTTTTCTAGTTCCATCCATTTGCCCTCAAATTTCAAGATGTCATTGTTTTTTACTGCTGAGTACTCCATTGAGCAAATGTACCACATTTTCTTTACCCATTCTTCGGTTGAGGGACATCTAGGTTGCTTCCAGGTTCTGGCTATTACAAATAATGCTATGAACATAGTTGAACAAATGTCTTTGTGGTATGATTGTGCATCCTTTGGGTACATGCCCAAGAGTGGTATTGCTGGGTCCTGGGGTAGATTGATTCCCATTTTACATCATATTTTTCAAGCAGATGAATAAATGAACGGTGAATGACAAAAACAATATATAACCTTTATAATTTTACTTACACTATGCCACATCTTGTTTAAGACACTTTAGATACATCATTTCATTTAATTTTCAGAACAACCATATGAAGTGAAGGTTGTTACTTCTATTCACATGAGAAAACTGAACTGTCTTGGGTCAAATCAATTAACTAAGTTCACATGGCTAGTGAGCAGAGATTACATATTTATAGCATAATAGGAACCTTAAGGTAAAGTTTTTCAAAGCCATGACAGACTGAAAAAGATGTGAATTTTCTTTCTGTGCTTTCTAGCACACCTCACATGCTACCTCTAACTCTTGTTGAAATACTGGCTTATGGTTGGCCTTCCATGTCCTCTGGCTATTTCTCACCTTGCTCCAAATTAATTCCAGAACCCTATAATCTTAGGAAGATGGTAGTCTTGGTGAGATTATCTAGCCCAGTAGTTATCAAAATGATATCACTAAACATGTTAGCAGAAGCTAGGGATTTTTTAGAAATTCAAATGCTCAAACTTTACCTTTTGAATAAGACATTGTGAGGGATGAACCCAACCACTGTCATTCCAGTACATATGAAAATTTGAAAACCACTACTATAGCCCAATATTCCCATTTTAGACATTGATATGCAAGTGTCCAAATTCACAATATTGGTCCTTGATAAAACCTGTGTTTTAGACTTCAGTCCAGTACTCTGAAATGTACTGCATTGCTCCAGAAAAAAAACAATGCTAACTATCTATTGAAATGATATCAAATCCTTTCTTCTACTAGGAAAGAGCTTAAAATGCTAGCATTTCAAATCAAAGTGACTCTGAGATTTCATCTTACATCTGTCAGAATGGCTAAGATCAAAAGCACTAATCACAGTTTATGCTGGAGAGGATGTGGAGTAAGGGGAACACTCCTTCACTGCTGATGGGAGTGCAAACTTGTACAGCAACTTTGGAAATCAGTATGGCAGTTTCTCAGAAAATTGGGAATCAAGCTACCTGAAGACACAACTATACCAATCTTGGGCATATACCCAAATCATATCACAAGGACATTTGCTTAACTATGTTCATAGCAGTGTTATTCATAATAGCCAGAACCTGAAAACAACCTAGATGCTTGTCAACTAAAGAATGGATAAAGAAAATGTGGTACATTTACACAATGGATTATTACTCAGCTGTAAAAAAAGATGGCATCCTGAAATTTGCAGGGAAATGGGTGGAACTAGAAAAATAATCCTGAGTTAGGTAACCCAGACTCAGAAAGACAAACACGGTATGTACTCACTTATAAGTGAATATTAGGCATAAAATAAAAGAGTTCCAGTCGCAACTCGGAGACATCCCCATCTGGTGGCTGACAGGAGAAGAAAAATTGTGGATACCATCAAAATTAATAAAGGTTAGATTTGAAGAGAAGAAACCTCTTGGAAAGGAGAAATGACAGCATCTACAATGATGATGACCATACAGGTGGTAAGAAAAACATAGAATGGGGACAGGGTTCTTGAAAAATTCAAGGGACCCTGGATGTTTGAATACTGACAGATGGAAAAATACTGACAGATTGGTCCAACTACCCAATATGGATTATCAAGAAAACTGAATAGGTTCTGTGAGTATGACACTCTGGAATATACTAAATCATATTTCTGAATTTATAGAGCTGGTTTTGGAGTTGGACTCTTGGCTTGGTCCTTCTCTAATTCCAAGCCTGTTGTTAAGAGAAAAACCCAGAGTTTCTGGAGTTTCTGTCTTATGTCAAGAGCCATGATATGAAACAGAAAGAAATATGAGTTTAGAAAACATCTTTGCTTTTCTTCATATCTATAATACTTTTCATTGAATATGTCTATCATACCTTTCATTGAATATGTGTTTGTATATGTCTATATAATTAATGTTTAAGTTTTCCACAATGAACAATGAGTTTTTTCTGCACTGACATTTGAAGTTTCCAGGAAGAAGATGGGACCCCCATAACAACAATTCCACTCAGTTGATATGATGTCATGATACTGATAGTGCTACTGCAAGTCCTGTTTCGGGTATCTGCTGCACAGATGATTCCAACTTGGTTGGCTGAAATGGTGCACATCTTGTACAACGTTCTGGCCAGACCTCCACAAAATACTCAAAGACTGTTTACAATTTTAAAAGACATTGATCTTGAAATTTAACCACCATTTTACTTTCACAAGATCCTCCAGAAAGAACCTCACCCCCATGACAGCTGGAAGTAATTCTAGAGGACGATGTCCCCTCTCTCAGCAAAGTTTGTCCTCAGGTTTAGAAACAATATTTAGGGATTGATTATAATTATTATACGGTTGAGAGTTGGGAAAGGAATTTTATAAGCTCAGGGATCTTCTTGGAAATAAAGGGAAAATTGGATAGATAATAATGGTATTTGTGAGTTATTATTTTAGATAATTACATCGGCATAGATTTTTTATATGGATACAAAGTTAAATTATATTAAATATTGTATGTATGCATGCTTCTACCTGTTTAAAACATTTTTATGTATTGATATATATTGTATTGATATATGTATACCATATTGCAGTGTACATTTCTACCTCTGATTAAGATACTTACATATTGTTTATGTATTGATATTTATTGTTTACATTTGGAGGTCATTGTCCTCATTTATTGCACAGTAGTTTATTCTCTTAGTCTTTAAGTTAGATACACGTTAAGAATTGTAGATCAATAGTCATCTATGTCTGTCATATTTATGGTTAGACTAATCAGGTTCTTTAGATACATAGAGATTATATATAAATAGTCTTCAACCTCTTCGAAGAGCTATAGAAAATGGCATTTAATTTAATCTTAGAGTTCTGTGTAGTGAGACACAATCACTCCTGGCAACACCAACCTATTCCCGAGAGATTGTTGAGCACCAAAGACACTCCACTTGGAGCTTGTCTTCTTGACAAAACTGGCCTCTGGGCAAGGAACTGCCCATACCTCAACTACTGACAAATACATGGTATCCGGAAATGGATAAACAAAACTGTCAAATCTTGCCAAAACAGAGTAAGACGGTTTTGAAAAATCTCTTTCCTGTTAAAATCCAAAAATGGATAAAATCCAAAAATGGATAAACAAAACTGTTAAATCTTGCCAAGACAGGGTAAGATAGTTTTAAAAAATCTCTTATCTGTTAAAAATAATCTGTCAGTTATTCTAGGCCTTAGTCAAAGTTGGTTACTTCAACGCTGCAAACAGGTCTTTGGTGATTGACCAGGTAGCCAGTTGTCTCTGTGATTTGTTGCATGTTTTGGAAGTTCTTTGATTGCACTTCCTAATTACTCAGGTAACATTATTTCCCTTCTCGGATCTTCTATGGGGTTAAAGACTAAATAAATGTTGCTACTTTCCTCTCATGACTTGGCCAAGTTATTTATTATACAAGACTTCAGCTAGTTAAAATAGGATATTTGTACTTACTGTATATAATTTTGTAGGTTTGTCCTTACTGTATATAATTTCGTAGTAGGCTTAAAACTCTCTTACTTAAACAAAAGGGGGAGGTGCTGCGGGAGTATCTTCCACTGCTTCAGCCAATAGTCGCTGAAGCACGAGCTCACAGTGCTGCGGGAGCACCTTTTGCTCCGTCAGCCAATAGCCGCTGAAATACCAGCCCACTGGGGCGTGGTATATTTCTCTTTAAAAGAAGAGCGGCTGCTATGAACATAGTTGAACAAATGCTTTTGTAGTATGATAGGGCATCTCTTGGGTATATTCCCAAGAGTGGAATTGCTGGGTTCTGAGGGAGGTTGACTCCCAGTTTCCTGAGAAACCGCCACACTGATTTCCACAGTGGCTGCACAAGACTGCATTCCCACCAACAATGGATGAGAGTTCCCCTCTCTCCACATCCTCTCCAGCATAGGCTATCATTGGTGTTTTTGACTTTAGCTAATCTGACCGGTGTAAAATGGTATCTCATAGTTGTTTTGATTTGCATTTCCCTGACCGCTAAGGAGGTTGAGCATGACCTTAAGTGTCTTTTGGCCATTCAAAGTTCTTCTGTTGAGAATTCTCTATTCAGATCAGCACCCCATTTTTTAATTGGGTTAATTAGAGTTTTATTATCTAGTTTCTTGAGTTCTTTGTATATTTTGGAGATCAGGCCTTTATCTGATGAGGGGTTGGTGAAGATCTTCTCCCAGACAGAAGGTAGCCTTTTTGTCTTACTGACAGTGTCCTTTGCTTTACAGAAGCTTCTCAGTTTCAGGAGGTCCCATTTATTCATTGATTCTCTTATTGTCTGTGCTACTGGGGTTCTACCTAGGAAGTGGTCTCCTGTGCCTATGTCTTGTAGACTACTTCCCACTTTCTCTTGGGATCCAGTCTGTTTGGATACTCACCTTCCTGGACCTGGAGGGAGGGGGGAGGAACTTGAACTTCCCACAGGGCTGGAAGCCCTGACTGCTCTTAGGGATGGAGAGGGAGGAGGAGGGGGAGGGGGAGAGTGGGAGGGTGTTGGGAGGAGGGGCGGAAATGGAAACTTTCATAATTTAATAAACTTTGAAAAAAAAAAAGAAGAAAAAAAGAAGAATAACAAGTGCTCCAAAAAAAAAAAAAAAAAAAAGAGCGGCAAGCCTCAGCTCGGCCTCTTGGTTCCGGCTCCTGCTCCCGGCTCCTGCTCCAGCGACTAGGCTTCCTTCCTGACGGTTTATGGTGTATGTAAGTTTTACCCCCAAAAATAAATACCCCTTTAAAACATAACTGGTGTGTGATTGATTTGCCATTACCTCGAGAGGCTAAGTAACAGAGAGGGCCCAAAAGAGGATACAAGGATTTCCCTGGGAATGGGAAGTAGAAGAGATCTCCTGGGTAAACAGGGAACTGGGGAGGGGGGCTGAGTCAGAACGTGAGGGACTGGATTGGGTGGGTTGGGGGAAGGATGGAGGGGAAGAATAATGAAAGAAATGTCTAAATGGGGGACATTTCAGGGTTAGATAGAAATTTAGTGCCAGGGAAACTCACGGGAATTCACAAAGATGATTCCAGATAAGACTCTTAGCAATAGTAGAGAGGGTGCCTGAATTGGCCACCCCCTGAAATCAGATTGGTGACTACCGTAATCATCATTAGAGAGCCTTCATCCAGCAGATGAAGAGCATGATGATGAAAGCAGATGCAGAGATCCACAGCCAAGCACTGGGCCAAGCTCCAGGAGTTCTGTTGAAGTGAGGGAGGAGGGATTATATGAGCCAGGGGGTCAAGGTCATACCAGTGAACCCACAGACGGCTGACCTGAGCTTGTGGGAGCACATGGACACCGAACTGACAGCTAGGGAGCCTGTGTGGGACCAACCTAGGCCCTCTGCATGTGTGTGAAAAATCATACATCTTGGTCTGTTTGTGGCGCTCCCAGCAGTTGGATCAGGACCTATCCCTGTCACTTGAGCTGGCCTTTAGGAACCTATCCCCTTTGTTGTGTTGCCTAGCTCAGCCTTGATTCAGGGGAGGAAACTGGTCCTGCCTCAACTTGATGTGTCATATTTTGTTGACTCCCATGGGATGGGGAGGCAGAGAGGAGGGGGGGGGGACATGAGGAGAGGAGAGAGGGAGGGGAAACTGTGGTTAGTATGTAAAATAAATTTAAAAATTTAATTAATGAAAAAAGAAAAAGAAAAATGTTAGCATTCCTGTAAACTCAGGGAAACTAGGAAATAGGTAGAATAAATCAAATACACACGGATTCCAAAGGTCAACATGAGACTGCTTTTAGCATAAATTTTCCTTCTCTGGACATGAGAGGTTCTGGATAGCAACCACCTCAGACAAATATTTGTGGTGTTCATCTATCATAGGCCTATAAAAGCAGTTGGTCAAATGCATCTCGTAAAGCACAGAATAGACACCCATATTCTTTTTTATTTTAATTTTTAACATATTTTCAAGATACTTTTATTGCTTTATTACAATTATTACAATCATAACAGTCACATCTCCCCTTGAATCACTGTTTAAAGTCACTCTTAACTGGCTTGTCTAGTAAACAATATGACATTCAAATTATTGGTCAAAATGGTTATTATGATCAATATTGTCTAGGACCAGGGTAAAAAGTCAAATGACAACTTTTCATTTCCTTTTCTTTGCAAATATCAGCACTCTATAAAAATAATGTAAGTACAAACCTAGGAAATTTCAATGCATTGCTTTTTTAAGTAATAAACTAGCACAAAATGAACAGATAGTTCACACTGACGTTAAGATCATACTCCAATGTAAACTATATTGTTAAAATACTAATAAATACTTTTTGAAAGTAACAAATAATTCATTTATTTTTACATAAAGTTTATTTCTCCCTTTTGGTCCTACTATAATAACAATATTTACTACTTTTTTATTTTTCCATTCAAAATTGCCACTTTCTTCCCTCTTCCCATTCCCCTCCTGATCCCTCCCTCCCCCTCCAGTCCTAAGAGAGGGCAGGGTACCCTGCCCTGTGGGAAGTTCAAGGCCCTCCCCCCTCCATCCAGGTCTAGGAAGCTTTGCATCCAAACAGAGTAGGATCCCAAAAAGCCAGTACATGCAGTAGAAACAAGTCCCAGTGCCATTATCAATGACTTCTCAGTCAGCCCCCATTGTCAGACACATTCAGAGAGTCCGGTTTGACCACATGCTCGTTCAGTCCCAGTCCAGCTGGATTTGGTGAGCTCCCATTAGATCAGGCACACTGTCTCAGAGGGTGGACCAACCCATCGTGGGTTAAATAAAAAAAATATATTTAAGATTCTTTTTTTCATCTCACATACCAATCCCAGTCCCCCTCCCAACTTCTCCTGCTCCCTTATCTCTCCTTATCCCAACCACTCATCCACACCTTAGATGGGGTAAGCCTCCCTTGGGAGTCAACTAAGGAAGCAGACACAGTGATCTACAGCAAAACACTAGGCTGAGCTCCTGGAGTTCATTTCAGCCAAGGAAGAGGGATCATTTGAGCAAGAGAAGTCAAGATCAGGATTGGGAAAAACACAGACAGCTGACCTGAGCTAGTGGTAGCTCATAGACTCTGAACTGTCAGCTGGGGAACCTGCATGGGATCAAACTAGGCTGCTGTGGGAACTACTTCAGTCAATAGCTTTTAAATTACTGGCTCACTTTGGACATGTTCTCATATACTATAAATGCAGACAAAAATCATGCAGGTATCTTGGCAGCTGGATTCAGTTCCAGTTCCTAGTGTGCACAGAGGACTGTGGACCGCTACCCTTTCTGTGAGTTTTTCTCCAAATAATAAACCTTTGTTCTACTCCATTCCGTGCTACTGTGGAACTGTTTTGTATGCCAACACTAGGCCCTCTGAATGTGACACCCCCATTCTTTTGAGAAGCAGCATATAGAAAGCAACTAAAAAACTGGTTCTCAGGGGTTCTGCAAGAAGCAACTATCAGGGCCAGAGAGTTAACTCCCTGAGTAAAGGTGCTTGCCACTAAGCCTGATAACATTGAGTTTGAATCCCAGAACTCGCATGGTGGAAGGACAGAACTGACTCCTCCAAGTCGTCCTCTGACCTCCACGTGCATACTGTGACACATGTACCCATACAAAATAAATAAATAAATGCAATTTCAATTTTTTTTAAAGCCAGAAGCTAGTGCATCGTCCAGGGTGAAGCCAGGCATATCTCTCTACCTTGGTCAGCAAGATAACAGGGCAGGCAAATCTTTCAAAAATGACTAGTGACGTGAGCAATTTGGGGCCTACATAGAGAAACAAGGCCAGGCTGACTTGGCAGGCACTTCCTTATATCGGGTTGAAACTGGATAGTGGAGTATAGAAGTAAGAGCGTCTAGAAACTACTCACTTGAGATCATCAGCACCCCAGAACCAATAGCACCCAAGAACAGCGATAAATCCTTTTTGAAATTTTTATTTTAGTTAAAATATAATTATTATATTACTCCCCCTTTTCCCTTTCTTCCTTCCAAACCCTCCTATGCCCTTCTCCATCTTCCCTGCCCCCAACCTCTCTCAAATTTTCAATGATTATTGTTGTTACACATAAATATGGCCTGCTGAGTACATTTAGTGTTGTTTATATGTGTCTCCTAGAAATTACAAGGAGGCTATATCCATGATACCTCAATAATACGGCTGCCTAATTAAGACTCAAACAATGACAAAATAGCTAGACTAACATGGAAAGAGGAAATCTCCCAGGGCCCTACCCTTCGACTCTGAGAAGGGAAGTAGTCTTCCTAAAGAATGAGCTTCCTGCTCTAGAAAAAAAAGAAGCTGATTCACCCAGGAGGAGTAGAAGACTGGAAATAATCAAACTGAGGGCTGAAATCAACAAAATAGAAACAGAGAAAACAATCCAAAGAATCAATGAATCAAAAAGCTGGTTCTTGGAGAAAATCAACAAGATTGACAAACCCCTATCCAAACTAATCAAACGGCAGAGAGAGAACGTGCAAATTAATAGGATCAGAAATGAAAAGGGGGACATAACCACAGACACAGAGGAAATTCAGAGAATCATTAGATCTTACTACGAAAGTTTATATGCCACAAAGTTGGAAAATGTAAAAGAAATGGACATTTTTTTAGATAAGTACCATATACCAAAGTTGAACCAAGAACAGGTGAACAATCTAAATAGACCTGTTAGTCGCGAAGAATTAGAAGCTGTTATCAAAAATCTCCCTACCAAAAAAAGCCCAGGACCAGATGGTTTCAATGCAGAATTCTACCAGAACTTCCAGGAAGAGCTAATACCTATACTCCTTGACGTATTCCACAATATAGAAACAGAAGAGTCATTGCCTAACTCCTTTTATGAAGCTACAGTTACTCTAATACCAAAACCACACAAAGACACAACCAAGAAAGAGAATTACAGGCCAATCTCACTCATGAACATTGACGCGAAAATTCTCAATAAAATACTGGCAAACCGTATCCAAGAGCACATTAGAAAAATTATCCATTATGATCAAGTCGGCTTCATTCCAGAGATGCAGGGCTGGTTCAACATTCGCAAATCTATCAATGTAATCCATCATATAAATAAACTGAAAGAAAAAAACCATATGATCATCTCACTAGATGCTGAAAAAGCATTTGACAAAATTCAACACCCATTTATGATAAAGGTGTTGGAGAGACTGGGGATACAAGGATCATACCTAAATATAATAAAAGTAATATACAGCAAGCCGACAGCTAACATCAAACTGAATGGAGAGAAACTCAAAGCCTTTCCACTAAAATCAGGAACACGACAAGGCTGTCCACTCTCTCCATACCTCTTCAATATAGTGCTTGAAGTTCTAGCAATAGCAATAAGACAACATAAGGAGATCAAGGGGATTCAAATTGGAAAGGATGAAGTCAAACTTTCGTTATTTGCTGACGATATGATAGTTTACATAAGTGACCCCAAAAACTCTATCAAAGAACTCCTACAGCTGATAAACACCTTTAGTAACGTGGCAGGATACAAGATCAACTCCAAAAAATCAGTGGCCTTCCTATACACAAAGGATAAAGAAGCAGAGAGGGAAATCAGAGAAACATCACCTTTCATGATAGCCACAAATAGCATAAAATATCTTGGGGTTACTCTAACCAAGGAAGTGAAAGACCTATTTGACAATAACTTTAAGTCTTTGAAGAAAGAAATTGAGGAGGATACCAGAAAATGGAAAGACCTCCCCTGCTCTTGGATTGGGAGAATCAACATAGTAAAAATGGCAATTCTACCAAAAGCAATCTATAGATTCAATGCAATCCCCATCAAAATCCCATCAAACTTCTTCACAGACCTTGAGAGAACAATAATCAAGTTTATATGGCAAAACAAAAAACCCAGGATAGCCAAAACAATCTTATACAATAAAGGAACTTCAGGAGGCATTACCATCCCTGACTTCAAACTCTATTATAGAGCTACAGTATTGAAAACAGCTTGGTATTGGCATAAGAACAGAGAAATCGACCTTTGGAATCGAATAGAAGACCCGGATATTAACCCACAAACCTATGAGCACCTAATTTTTGACAAGGGAGCTAAAGGTATACAATGGAAGAAGGAAAGCATCTTTAACAAATGGTGCTGGCATAACTGGATGTCAACCTGTAAAAAAATGAAAGTAGATCCATATCTATCACCATGCACAAAAATCAAGTCCAAATGGATTAAAGACATCAACATTAATCCGTCCACTCTGAACCTGATAGAAGAGAAAGTGGGAAGTAGTCTACAAGATATAGGCACAGGAGTCCTCTTCCTAAGTAGGACCCCAGCAGCACAGACAATAAGAGAAACAATGAATAAATGGGATCTACTGAAACTGAGAAGCTTCTGTAAAGCAAAGGACACTGTCAGTAAGACAAAAAGGCTGCCTTCTGACTGGGAGAAGATCTTCACCAACCCCTCATCAGACAAAGGTCTGATCTCCAGAATATACAAAGAACTCAAGAAACTAGGCACTAAAACTCTAATTAACCCAATTAAAAAATGGGGTACTGATCTGAACAGAGAATTCACAACAGATGAACTTCGAATGGCCAGAAGACACTTAAGGTCATGCTCAACCTCCTTAGCGATCAGGGAAATGCAAATCAAAACCACTTTGAGATACCATCTTACACCTGTCAGAATAGCTAAAGTTAAAAACACCAATGATAGCCTATGCTGGTGGGGATGTGGAATGAGGGGAACACTCATCCATTGTTGGTGGGAATGCAAACTTGTGCAGCCACTTTGGAAATCAGTGTGGCGGTTTCTCAGGAAACTGGGAGTCAACCTCCCTCAGGACCCAGCAATTCCTCTCTTGGGAATATACCCTAGAGATTCCCAAACATACTACAAAAGCGTTTGTTCAACTATGTTCATAGCAGCACTATTTGTAATAGCCAGAACCTGGAAACAGCCTAGGTGCCCCTCAATAGAAAAATGGTTAAAAAAGGTGTGGAACATATACACATTAGAGTTTTACTCAGCGGTAAAAAATAATGACATCTTGAATTTTGCATGCAAATGGATGGACATAGAAAACGCTTTACTGAGTGAGGTAAGCCAGACCCAAAAAGAGGAACACGGTATGTATTCACTCATAAGTGGATTCTAACCATAATTAAAGGTCTTTGAGCCTATTATTCGTGATCCTAGAGAAGCTAAATAAGAAGACGAACCTGATGAAGATTATTTACCTATCCGCCAGGAGGTAGGAAATAGTCAAGAGTCCCAGGTAACCTTGGGTGCATGGGGGGGTGGGGTGGTGGGAGGGTTGTTGGAAGGGGAGAGTGTTAGAGAGAAGGGAGTAGGGGAGGAATGGAGAAAGCTCGGTTGACCGGGATGGGGGGAAGGGAGGAAGGATGAATGTGGGATCAGGGAAGAATATATTTCAACTAAGGGAGTCATATTAGAGTTTACAGGAAACTTGATTATATATGGGATCCCAGGTCCAAGGAGAGATCCCCAGATTGTTCTCTGGACAGAGGAGGGGGTGCCTGAACCAGCCTTGGCCCGTGACCATACTGATGAATATTTTGCTTATCACCATAGATCCCTCACCTGGCGTTGGATGACAATACAGATGGAGGCCCGCGTTGGAGCACCGAACTGAGCCCCCCAAGTTCCAAACGAGGAGCAACAGGAGGAAGAAAATGACGAAGGACTGCGAGGGATACTATCACCCACTGATACAAGGGGTCGGATCTAATGAGAGTTTACCAAGGCCAGATGGACCGTGACTGAAAGAGCATGTGATCCAACCAGATTCTCTGAATGTGGTTGGATTTTCTGAATGTGGCTGGCCTGCAGTCTTTCCGAGAAGCCATTGACAATGACACTGGGACTGGTTTCCTCTGCATATACTGGATTTTTGGGATCCAGTCTGTTTGGATGCTCACCTTCCTGGACCTGGAGTGAGGGGGGAGGAACTTGGACTTCCCACAGGGCAAGAGACCCTGACTTCCCTTGGGGACAAAGAGGGAGGAGGAGAGGGAGGGGGGGAGTGGGAGGGCGTTGGGAGGAGGGGCGTAAATGGAAACTTTTTATAATTTAATAAAATTACTAAAAGAAAAAAAAAAAACAAAAAAAAAACAAAAAAAAAAACAAAAAAAAAAACAAGAATGAGCTTCCTAAAAACGAGATAAATCTTATATAGGGAACACAGCACAGTGTCTGAGTAACCAAATGGTTCCATTATGACAAAAGGAATTTTACTCTCGGTCAAATTAGCTGAGGATCTGTAGAAATGGTCTGTCCATCAATCACAATTAAAATATAAGACTGCTGTTCAAAAGTCAGTGATAAAATTGGGAAGATGGGAGTAGAAACTGTGCTTACCTTGTTATGATTCCTAAAGTTAGGATTCTATGGATTTTACTATACCTTACCTACTCATCTCACTGTGTGTGTGTGTGTGTGTGTGTGTGTGTGTGTGTGTGTGTGTGTGTGGTAGGTTGAGTTTTGTTGTCTAACACAATCTCGTTGTGCATCCCAGGATGATTCTTGAACTCAAAGTTGTCTTGAAGCTGCCTGGGTTCTGAGATTATAGGTGTCAGTCATCTCTTCCAGCTGTTGCTTTCCTTCCTTTGGTCTTTATTCTCCTCTTCGCGCCTTTTGCTTCTTCTCTTAGACTCACTGCCACATGCGACCATCCCTCTGTCATCTACTTAGGCAAGCAGCCAGCTAAGGAAAAGCTTTCCCCCTTCCCTTTCCATTTGCCTTTCCCTGAAGACAACTGGTAGGAGCCAGAACTGTGTGAGCCTGACTGCCTTACTATCATGGGATGGGCATCCTCCTTGGTACCCTCTTGCTATACATTCAAGAGTGTTGCATGCATCTTCCTTATTTAACACTGTGAAGAAAGTCTTAAATCATGTACAACTGAGTCACTGGCCTCTGCATGGGACCTGGTAGGTTCAAGGCCTCCTAGTCCCTTTATAGTTGACAATGGTCCTCTTAAGGCTGGAGTGTGTATGATTTTCACTGAATTCCTGAGCAGATCTCTGTCAAAACAAGCTCTGTTTTAATTTCTGTCTCTCATTTCCAGAACCACACTCCTGTCCAACTTTCCATAGGCATTTTGATTTTATAATATGGAAGAAAATTAGCTGCTCCCTTCATGTTTGACCCTCTCCCCCAAGAAGCTAGATTTTACACCATTTCTTCCTCCTAATCTCCCCAGGTTCCCTATCACTTACCCTATCATTGCCCTGATTCTCTGTGTACTGTATACACCCCGAATTATAACTTCTTTAACTCTCATTACATTTTCCTCACTTTTCCCAAAACTCATTCTTGTGCTGGAGTCCCTACTCTAAACTTTTTGGCCTCTCCTCATCTACCCTCCTTGCCATTTTCTGAATCTCTTTACCCCCACCACAATTATGACACATTTAGTGCTTGCCATGGATGAGACAGGCCAGGCATTCTAGGGATGGGATCCAAGGGCTTAAGTGTCTAATATGACCTTGACAGTTTCACACAACCAAGTTTCAAAGTAGATAGATTAATCAAGGTTGATTTGAGCAGGCTGCCCCCTGTCAGAATCTGTAAAGCCAATCTTCTAGCCGCAATTTTCCTCAGAGGCTGTCAGGGAGGGATAGAGGCATAAAGATTCTCAAGTGCTCTTTACTTCCCTCCAGCCATCAAAGAGCAATTTTCAGTAATGTTAGTGAGGATTACATTAAAATTGTGCAAAAGACAGGCATGACCTCATTTTTTCACAGCTGGTGCTCACAAGGGCTATGAAGGTGCTCGTTCTCACCAGATATCACCAGGCAAGGCTGGCATGGCATGTGAAAGCTCAGTCAGTTGAACAGAAAAGAGGAATGCTCACTTTGGACCACCACCATCCATTATCATTGGTGTGCTCATTAAACCACAAGTTCATCTCCTCTGATCATTGCTTGTGCTTTTTGGGATTCAGTATAAGTCGTCATTTCAGATGCTTGGATGGAGACGGCCTGTTTGAAACCTAGTTTTTGTTTGGTTTGGTTTGGTTTGGTTTGGTTTGGTTTGGTTTTTCGAGACAGGGTTTCTCTGTGTAGCTTTGAAGTCTGTCCTGGAACTCGCTCTGTAGACCAGGTTGACCTCCAACTCACAGACATCCCCCTGCCTCTGCCTCCCGAGTGCTGAGATTAAAGGCGTGTGCCACCAGCGCCCAGCAAGACCTAACTTTTAAACCAGTGATTTGTAAATGACTGTACAGGCTTAGAGGCGTGAGGCGGTGCTAACACAGAATTGAGAGGTCTCCCTAGGGGAGATAATGTGCTATTCAGAGTAAGCCGCACTCCAGCACTGTGACCTACCTTCTTCATTTTTAAAGCATAGAACATGGCTTTCGATGCCCTCCCTTCTCACCAACCATCGCCAGGTGCACATCTTCAATAGAATACAGAATAAAGCAGTGATCCTCTAATCATATAAGCACTTTCAAAATCTCTGAACAATTCACTTATACAATTCACTCATATTTTTGGTTATGAGCCCAGCCTTTAGTGGCTGAGTCACCTCAACAGTCCATACCATTCACTCTTTTTTAATTTTTTTAGTTTATTTAACACAATTTCTTTAGTGAGTCTTTGGGAGTTTCACATCATGCACCTTAATTCCAGTCCCCCATATCCTCACCTCACCTCTCAGTGCCCCCCAATTTTTTAGAAAAAATCAAATCAAAACAAAACAAACAAAAATAAGAATAAAACACCCCCCCCAAAAAAAAAACACTTCACTTCTCCATATTTCCTGCCTCTCCAACATCTCCTCGTTTGTCCTGGTGGCACACAGTTCACTCTTTAACAATTGGTTAAACTCTTTTCTTAGTGTAAGAGTCAACATGATGGAGGAGGGTTATCTGTCTATTGTGTTATTTTCATTGGTCAATAAAGAGACTGCCTTGGCCCCTTGATAGGACAGAAAATTAGGTAGGCGGAGTAAACAGAACAGAATACTGGGAAGAGGGTTATGAGGCAGAAGCCATGGAGCCAGCCACCAGGTCAGACATGCTGAATCTTTTCCGGTAAACCACCACCTCGTGGTGCTACACAGATTATTAGAAATGGGTTAATATCAAGATATGAGAGTTAGCCAGTAACTAACTCTCTAGAGATAATGGGCCAGGCAGTGCTTAAATGAATACAATTTGTGTGTTGCTATTTCTGGGACTAAGCTAGCCGTGCGGGAGCCGGGTGAGGCGAAAAGCAGGCCTGCCCGCAGCCCCTCACTACATCAACAGAACCGCAATACATATATATGGTAATCTTTGGTCTCTGTGACTTTATGGCCTTAGATTTAAAAGCCTGAAAATTATGACCTTTTTTTTACCTTTTTGAGACAAAGTCTTACTGTACACCCTGGCTGTCCTGGAACTCACTTTGTAGACCAGGCTGGCCTCAAACTCACAGAGATTTGCCTACCTCTGCCTCCCAAGTGCTGGGATTAAAGGTGTGCACCATCACATCTGGTGAAAATTATATTTCATATGTTCCTAGGAAAACAAGCTATTTTAATTTATTATGTTTACTGTTTTTAATTGAACTAGACTTTCTCCTCTCCAGTTCTTCCCAGCCACTTTCCCTCAAGTCTCACCCATGTCTGCCTTTCTTCACTTGATAGCTTCTGGTTTTTTTTATTACAATTGCTGCATGTGTATGCACAGTCTTTAGATGTCTGCAGTTCCTTGCCTAGAAATGAGACCCTGCATATTATTCCTTCTTCAGTGTTAACATGTCCATTGATCTTGCTATTGTTCTGGTCTTGATTATGTAGCCATTTCAAGGAGAGACTGTTTCACAGCAGAGTTCCTGATATTCTGACATTCTAGCTTTTAGAATCTTGCCAGTCTTCTTCCAAGGTGTTCCCTGAGCTATGATGGCGCATAAGCAAGAGCAATGATGTAGATGTGACTGATGGGGCTGGGCTTCCCATCATCTGTTTGGTCTCCACATTGTGTCCCCGTTGGGATCTTCTATGAAGCAATCACCCCTTATCAAAGAAGTCTCTCTTTACTGCGAAAATGGGTTACTTCAGTCCCTATAGGCTGCTATGACACAATACCATAAGTTGGGTGTTTTATGAGCAAAAATGTTTTTCTCAAAGTTCTGGGGGCTGGGAGATCCAAAATCATAAGGTGCAGGCAGACCCAGTAGATGTCTAGTGCGAGCTCACTACAGCATAAATGACACTTCCTGACTGTGCCCTTAGAAGCTACAGTGAATAGTCCACTATAGCTAGTTCTTCTGAGTCGTTTGGCAATGGTACCAGTCAAACCCACGAGGACTGCACCCTCATGACCTAATAATTTCCCCCTAAGCCCCACCTCTTGGGAATTAAATGACAGTTAACTTGTGAATTTTTTTTTTGGGGGGGGGGCAAAGAAAGTCATTCAGACCATAACAGAAACAATATGGACAATTCATTATTTCAGTAGAAAAAAAAAATGTTCACTGTTTTGTCAAACAACTTCTTCAGTTCCAAGAAGGGTTCATCAAATAAGATGCCTAGTATGCTGGATTCTGCTTAAAACTAGTGATGGGAAATGTGATCATTGGTTCTAGTAACCCAGCTTACACAAAGGATTTTATGTAGTAAACAGCTATAGATTTTATAGTCAAAGTAGGCAAGTTACCACTCTGATTTCCAAACATAGACCTCAATATCTGTGTGGCAATTATCCTGCATTGAGGTTGCCCTATGGTAGCCCTTTAATCTCATGACACATTAAATGTGAACATTCTTTCATCTTCCTATCCATTCATTCAAATATTTAGAGAATGCTTACTACTTGCTAGTCTATTGCCTAGGTGACAACAAAAGAAACACATTGAACAAAGATGGCACGATGCCTTTCCTCTGCTGTATAACTTCTGAAAAAGAGACATTAAAATGTCTATTTTCCCCAAATACTTTATCAACAGACCAAAGAATATGTTTCTTCCTAGTTCAGTTTGATGAAACAATAAGCTTACCAAGGTTACTTAGATGTGTATGAGCTAGTCAAAGGCATCTGCACCAACAGGAAGTTGCAAAACTTAGGGTTGAAGAGTCTCACCAGAAGTATGAACCACTCACAGAAACAGCTGACCCAAGCTAGTGGAAGCTTACTGACTCTGGACTGATAGTCGAGGAACCAGCATAGGAGCGAACTAGGCCCTCTGAATGTGAGTAACAGTTCTGTGGCTTGGACAGTCTGTGTGGTCCCTGGCAGTGGGACAAAGACCTATCCTTGATGCATGAACTATCTTTTTGGAGCCCATTTCTTATGGAATACAGTGGGGAAGGCCTTGGTCCTTAATATGCCAAACTTTGTTGACTTCCCATGGGAGGCCTTACCCTTTCAAGGAGTGGGTGAGGAGTTGGGTGAGGGGAAAGAGGTGAGGGGGAGTGGAATGAGGGGAGGGAGGGGGAACTGTGATTGGTATGTAAACTGAAAAAAAACTTTTTAAACAAAAAAAGAAGCACCATCAAAAAGTTCTATCCGCAGTGTGGATGACTCAAGAAAAGCTTTATCACTGCAGGGGATCTTAGGCAACTAATTTGAAGACAGCTATACAGCCTAGGAGTACCACTCCTCAATTATTAACTTCAAGAAGTGGTGTCCATGGGCCTCTCCATTCCTTCCATGAGAGAATGTTAAGGGCTGGTCTTGTGAGGGTCTCCTGAGGATAGATTACAGCTGCTGCGATTCAAGACAGCCATGGTAATTTCTTTTTGTTTTGTTTTGTTTTGTGTTTGTTTTTGAGACAGGGTTTCTCAGTAGTTTTGGAGCCTGTCCTGGAACTAGCTCTTGTAGACCAGGCTGGCCTTGAACTCACAGAGATCCACCTGTCTCCGCCTCCCGATTGCTGGGATTAAAGGTGTGTGCCACCACCACCCGGCTTACCATGGTCATTTCTAACAGCATTAGCTATACAACACTCTCACAAAAGCAGACAGAGCAATACATTCCTATAACCTGGCACTACAAAGGGCTCAGTTCAGAGGATGATGAGCTCAAGGCCAGCCTGAGCTACATTTAGAGAAGCTGTCTCAAAAAACAACCAGGAGAGTGTTCTTCTGAGGCATGCAGTTTTATTCTTGACTAAGGCTTCTTTCCAGAGTTCATTTTCTCAACCAGATGTTTCTATCTTACTCCTAAAACCAACATCAGCATTAAATCCAGCACACAGAGGACCCCTTCCTTAATCCCATTACCAGGACCCAATATCCGGTCAGAAAATCTTGCTACGCATGCAAAAGAAGATCACCATCACCCTTTCAGTCCAGTCCTGTCTTTTGCCCAGTCATGAGCTAGCTGCACCCATCACATAAGAAGAATCCAATGGCCACATCCATGTTTGGTTCTTTTCCATTGTGTATCTTATATGGCCTGGAAAATTACTGAACTTGGATGAATATAGTTTTCTTTTTACAATTAGATTACTGCTATGGGTATAAACCTACCTCAGTTTATACTGTTGCAGTAATTCAGAGCAGAGATTTAGGATTGATCTATGAAAATCAGCTTTCCTAAGAAAATTATTAGACTAAACAAAGTGAGAAGGATGCCAGGTACAGTGGCACAAGCTTACAAACCAGCACTTGGGAAGTGGAAACAGGAGGTTCAGGAGTTCAAGGTCATCCTCAGTTACATACAAGGTCAAGTCTAGCCTGGTCTAAAGGAGTCACTGTGTTAAAAGAAAAAGAAAAAAGGAGGAGGGAGAAGAAAAGAAGAAGGTGGGGAGGAAGAGGAGGAAGAGAAGAAGAATTAATTTTAATTAAAATGTAAATATTTTTAGATTATGCTAGAACCTCTGAACAACACAATGAATGGTTATTTTTCTTAATTTCTTAAAATAGGCCTCACCTTGACACTTTGTATGATTTCATGTTACTAGTGGTGAGGGAAATTACAGTGTACTTAAAATATTCTGCATTTCAGATTTATAGCTAATTAGACTTGGCTTTCTCTCACCCTATCAACCACAAAAAAATGAAAGTTGGTTGTGCCAAATGAAGCAACTGTAACACTTACAGTAACTTAATTAACTAAGCCTTGTTTTCCGGCATTACGCTGAAAGTATAAAATAGAAAGGAATCAAGTCAACATTAGAGCTATATTTTAGAATAATTTTTAAAATTAATCTAATTCTCAGATTGATCAATTAATTAGTTAGTTAATTAATCTAATTCACAGTGCCTAAGTGCCTGGCCTTTTTCCTCTTTGTTTCTATCCCTAAGCATGAACAACGGCCCCAGATGATTAGTATAACAATGGTAAAGTCTTGTCTAAAGCCTAGGCAACATAAGTAACAGCGTTCTTGAAGGACAGAACCCTGGTCACCCGAGATGATACAAAGATTGAATCAATATTGCCTGTAAAACATGAAGCACAAAACACCATATACATGTAGTGAAAACTCTTATTTTCATACTCAGAAATGAAAACTAATACAAAAAGAAAAGAGAGGAAAACAAGAATGAAGAATCAGTTGGTCACCTGTCAATTAACTAGAATACTGCACTCCCTAGATTCTCATTCAGCAAAGAGTCCCATTAAGTCCATATACATGGTATTGAGTGGTTTTTTTTTCAGTACAATGACCATTTTTATATATTAAGCATATCTACCTCTGTCTGTATTTTACAGGTGGCCAATAAAATAAGGTCTCTGCTCACATCAGTGCAACTGCATTGTGGAATATTATTTTAAGTGAGCAAAGATATGTTACATTTGTTTATGCTGTGGAATAGTACTTTAACTATGTAAAGGTATGTTATATTTGTTTAACTTTTAAAGATGTATTGCATCTGTTTCACCTTGCCTGCCTAAGGTGCCTGATTGGTCTGCTAAAAAGCTGAAGGGCCAACAGCTAGGCAGGAGAAGGATAGGTGGGGCTAGTGGGAAAAGAGAATAAGTACGAGGAGAAATTTAGGTTTGAGAGCGGAGAAGGCGAAGAAAATGAGGGAAAAAGAGAGAGACACACCAAGGGCCTGAAACCAGGCAGCTGCCAGCCAGATAGACACTGGAGTAAGCAGGGAAGTAAGACATACAGAAAACAAAAGAGGTGAAGAACTCTGAGGCAAACCGTACGTGAAAAGAAACCAGTTAAAAGGGCTAGTTAGAAATGAGCCTAAGCTAGGCTGAGCATTCATAACAAAGAATATGTCTCCATGTCTTGATTTGGGAGCTGGCTAGTGGCACAAAAGAAAAAGGCTGGTACACAGCTGTTTTCCTGGCTTGCTGTGTCTGAGCAGGGAGAATAGTAGGGTAAGAAACCTAAGTTCTTACAGAAAAAAATAGTACTCATCTACAAATCCTCAAGTAGTAGACCAGGAGTATGAACTTAAATGGAATAAGAGGCATAAATTGAGAATTCAAATTACTATGATGTGTGTGTGTGTGTGTGTGTGTGTGTGTGTGTGTGTGTGTGTGCGCGCACGCGCGTTTGGGACACAAAAAAAAACAGCTTCAAAGGTTAGGCACACTTTCAAATCTAGTTTATTTCTCCTTTTATCTATATGGCTCACAAACTACCACCCCCAATCCCATAAAGGGAGAGAGATAAGAGAGGACAACAACACCCAGACAGACCAGGATACTCCCCGAAACTTCCAGCAGAGTCTCTCTCCCTCCAACCTTAGCTGTCTAAAGACCATCCTCCCTACAGCAGTCAAAGAGATCCTTTCCTGAATGATAGACCATAGCTGTAAAAGGAAGCAAAATCTCTCTTCCCCAAGTGGCTTTTGGTCATGGTGTTTCATCACAGCAATAGAAACCCTAACTAAAATGTCTTTTTTAATTGTCTATTTCTCTGTGAAGCTTTCCCTGACCCCACCAATTCAAACTACATCACATTTACCATTCCTGGAACTCCACATTGTCTGTCCTTACTTTATTTTTCCCCAAAGGTACTCATCAACATTCAACTTAATGTGTATTTAAATGTCTTACTTATTGTCTGTAGACCATATAAAAAGAGCAGATTCTGTTATGATTGTGTCTTTTGTTTGTTGCTATATTCTAAGAGCCTACAACAGTATCTGATCCATGATAAACTTGCAATGTTTGTGGAATGAGTAGATTTAGCAAAAGCAGTCATCCCTAACCATGAGTGTGTATTAGGATTCCCCAGAGTGGTGGCTTTTAAAACCTATTTACACCAATTAAATTAGACTCTCTGCGGTTTGGAATATGCTGGGTCCAGAAATATGATTCAAAAGCTTTCCAGCTGATCCTAATGCACAGTCAGACTAACTTCTGCTGCAGAAATTCAAATAGCTCTTCCTGTGTTATAAATAACAACTGACTTCTGCAATATTCCCTCTGCAAAGGAAACTACTTGCACCCTTCTTAACTAAGTAAATGCCTGTCAGTATTGGAGAGTTTATGTTAACTTAGGCTTGAATGATCAGCAGAGGGGAAAAAAATCACAATTTTCAGGCAGTGAAATACACTGAGGGAAGAGTTATACAGAATATTAAGTATGCTATAATTAAGAAATAAGACAGGGAGACCATGCTTATGGTACCTGTGCCTCCCTGGGGTTACCTTGGGTCCATGGATTAGCTTTCTGGTTTAGAAGTTAAATAACTATTTTGTCAGCCTGCACTGGGGAGAACGGTGGATTTTCCTGACAAATTAACCTCTTTCCACCAAATTCATAAGCAATAACTCTACGTAATTATACAGCTCCATAACTAACTCCCTGGTGTGAGGGACTTGCTGACACTGTCACCATGACAGAGGAGGGTGGCACACAGAGATGCAACACTGGATGGACAGAGTTTCATTTAGGGTGCAGAAGAGGTCAGCAGGCAACCTTAACAGAAGCTGATGTGCTGATGTGTGTGTGTGTGTGTGTGTGTGTGTGTGTGTGTGTGTGTGTGTGTGTGTGTAAACACCTGTAACCTCTGTAGGAAGCCTCTGCTTCACCCAGGTTCTTAGCACCACTCTTAACAAGTGTTTAACTAGGGCAAAACTCCTGCTGGTTAGAGAAAAGGAACGCAGCATCAACCAGAGAAATTTAAGTTTGCATTTCCTATTTAAAATAGCAAGCAGGCCTCAGCTTCTGCGGCAGGGTCTTCCCTGTTCCAAGGGACCCCTCCCCTCCCCCCACTGCTGCGGGCCCTTCGTCTCCTGAGTCCTGGGAAGACCAGCTAGCCCTGTTGCCCTGCTGAGCCGTTCTTCCCAGAGAGGTGAGTGGGTGCTAGCCTGGGCAGCCTGCCTGCCTCTCCGGGAAGGGAGCACAGCCCTTCCCCCCTCAGCTTCTGCGGCAGGGTCTTCCGTGTTCCAAGGGACCCCTCCCCTCCCCCCACTGCTGCGGGCCCTTTGTCTCCTGAGTCCTGGGAAGACCAGCTAGCCCTGTTGCCCTGCTGAGCAGTTCTTCCCAGAGAGGTGAGTGGGTGCTAGCCTGCCTGCCTCTCCGGGAAGGGAGGACAGCCCTTCCCCCCTCAGCTTCTGCGGCAGGGTCTTCGGTGTTCCAAGGGTCCCCTCCCCTCCCCCCACTGCTGCGGGCCCTTCGTCTCCTGAGTCCTGGGAAGACCAGCTAGCCCTGTTGCCCTGCTGAGCCGTTCTTCCCAGAGAGGTGAGTGGGTGCTAGACTGGGCAGCCTGCCTGCCTCTCCGGGAAGGGAGGACAGCCCTTCCCCCCTCAGCTTCTGCGGCAGGGTCTTCCGTGTTCCAAGGGACCCCTCCCCTCCCCCCACTGCTGCGGGCCCTTTGTCTCCTGGGTCCTGGGAAGACCAGCTAGCCCTGTTGCCCTGCTGAGGAGTTCTTCCCAGAGAGGGCTGAGGAGCTCTATCCAGAGAGTGCTGTGAAGTCCTACCCAGAGAGTGCTGAGGAGTTCTATCCAGAAAGTGCTGAGGAGTTTCATCCAGAGTGGGGGAGATGGGCAGGCGCCAATGCAAGAATTCCTCCAACAACCTGAAAGGCAACATGACATCGCCTGAATCCAGGGAGCTCGAAACTAGAAGAATTGAACACCCTACTCCAGAAGAAATAGAAGAAATCGACTCTAAGCGCTTCTTTATGAAAATAATAGAGGAACTTAAACAGGAGGTGAAAATCTGCCGTAAAGAAATGGAAGATAAGTATAACAAAAAAATTGAGGAAATGAGTAAAGAATTGGAAGAGAAATATACCAAAAAGTTTGAAGAAATGAGTAAATCCGTAAATGAAATTCTGGGAAACCAAGAAAAAACAATCAAACAGGTAATAGAAAAAGTTCAAGATTTGAAAACTGAAATGGAGTCAATGAAGAAATCACAAACCGAGGGCCGGCTGGCTATGGAAAATCTGGGTAAACGAACAGAGACTTCAGAAACAAGCTTAACCAATAGAATACAAGAGATAGAAGAACGAATCTCAGACTCTGAGGACACCATAGAGAAATTAAACACTCTGTCCAAAGAAAACAGCAAATCCAACAAATTCTCATCACAAAACATTCAGGAACTGTGGGACACAATAAAAAAACCAAATCTAAGAATAATAGGAGTAGAAGAAGGAGAAGAATTGCATTTCAAAGGTCCAGAAAATATACTCAACAAAATTATAGAAGAAAACTTTCCCATCCTAAAGAACGATATTCCTATGAAGGTTCAAGAAGCATACAGAACACCGAATAGACTGGATCAGAAAAAAAATCCCCTCGTCATATAATAATCAAAACACAAAGCATTCAGACTAAAGAAAGGATATTGAGAGCTGCAAAGGAAAAAGGTCAAGTAACTTATAAAGGTAAACCTATCAGACTTACACCAGACTTCTCTATGGAAACCATGAAAGCCAGAAGGTCCTGGATAGAGGTACTGCAGAAACTAAGAGACAATGGATGCAAACCCAGACTACTTTACCCAGCCAAGCTATTGTTCACTATCAACGGAGAAAACAAAATATTCCAGGATAAAAAAAAATTTAAACAATACGTAGCTACTAATCCAGCCTTACAGAGAATACTAGAAGGAAAATCACAACCCAAGGAATCCAACATTCCCAACACTGCCTACATTAACTCAGACATCTAGCGACCCTTCACAAGCACAACTCAAAGAAGGAAAACACATACACGCTACTACCCAAAAAAAATGACCGGAGTCATCGATCACTGGTCATTAATATCACTTAATATCAATGGTCTCAACTCACCTATAAAGAGGCACAGACTTAGAGATTGGATACGAAAACAGGATCCAACATTCTGCTGTCTACAAGAAACACACCTCAACCACAAAGACAGACACCTACTCAGAGTAAAGGGTTGGGAAAAGGTTTTCCAAGCAAATGGACCTAAGAAACAAGCGGGTGTGGCCATTCTAATATCTAACAAAATCGACTTCAAACTAAAATCAATCAGAAGAGATGGAGATGGACATTTCATACTCATAACAGGAACAATTCATCAGGAAGAAGTCTCAATCTTGAATATCTATGCCCCTAATATAAAGGCACCCACATATGTAAAAGAAACTCTTCTAGAACTCAAGGTAGTCATCAAACCACACACACTAATAGTAGGAGACTTCAACACTCCTCTCTCACCAATGGACAGGTCAAACAGACAGAAACCAAACAGAGAAATAAGAGATTTACTGGAGGTACTGAATCAAATGGACTTTACAGACATCTATAGAACACTCCACCCAAATAGGAAAGAGTATACCTTCTTCTCTGCAGCTCATGGAACCTTCTCGAAAATTGACCACATACTTGGTAACAAAGCAAACTTCCACAGATACAAAAAAATATTAGTGACCACCTGTGTCTTGTCAGATCACCATGGATTAAAATTAGAATTCAACAACAATGGTACCCCCAGGAAGCCAACAAACTCATGGAAGTTGAACAGTCAACTACTAAATCACCCCTGGGTCAAGGAAGAAATAAAGAAAGAAATTAAAGTCTTCCTTGAATATAATGAAAACAAAGACACAACGTATTCAAACCTATGGGACACTATGAAAGCAGTGCTAAGAGGAAAGTTCATAGCACTAAGTGCCCACCTAAAGAAAACAGAGAAAGCACACATTGGAGACTTAACAACACACTTGAAAGCTCTAGAAAAAAAAGAAGCTGATTTACCCAGGAGGAGTAGAAGACTGGAAATAATCAAACTGAGGGCTGAAATCAACAAAATAGAAACACAGAAAACAATTCAAAGAATCAATGAAGCAAAAAGCTGGTTCTTGGAGAAAATTAACAAGATTGACAAACCCCTATCCAAACTAATCAAACGGCAGAGAGAGAACTTGCAAATTAATAGGATCAGAAATGAAAAGGGGGACATAACCACAGACACAGAGGAAATTCAGAGAATCATTAGATCTTACTACGAAAGTTTATATGCCACAAAGTTGGAAAATGTAAAACAAATGGACATTTTTTTAGATAAGTACCATATACCAAAGTTGAACCAAGACCAGGTGAACGATCTAAATAGACCTGTTAGTCGTGAAGAACTAGAAGCTGTTATCAAAAATCTTCCTACCAAAAAAAGCCCAGGACCAGATGGTTTCAATGCAGAATTCTACCAGAACTTTCAGGAAGAGCTAATACCTATACTCCTTAATGTATTCCACAATATAGAAACAGAAGAGTCACTGCCTAACTCCTTTTATGAAGCTACAGTTACCCTAATACCAAAACCACACAAAGACACAACCAAGAAAGAGAATTACAGGCCAATCTCACTCATGAACATCGACGCGAAAATTCTCAATAAAATACTGGCAAACCGAATCCAAGAGCACATTAGAAAAATTATCCATTATGATCAAGTCGGCTTCATTCCAGAGATGCAGGGCTGGTTCAACATACGCAAATCTATCAATGTAATCCATCATATAAATAAACTGAAAGAAAAAAACCATATGATCATCTCACTAGATGCTGAAAAAGCATTTGACAAAATTCAACACCCATTTATGATAAAGGTGTTGGAGAGACTGGGGATACAAGGATCATACCTAAATATAATAAAAGCAATATACAGCAAGCCGACAGCTAACATCAAACTGAATGGAGAGAAACTCAAAGCCTTTCCACTAAAATCAGGAACGCGACAAGGCTGTCCACTCTCTCCATACCTCTTCAATATAGTGCTTGAAGTTCTAGCAATAGCAATAAGACAACATAAGGGGATCACGGGGATTCGAATTGGAAAGGATGAAGTTAAACTTTCGTTATTTGCTGACGATATGATAGTGTACATAAGCGACCCCAAAAACTCTACCAAAGAACTCCTACAGCTGATAAACACCTTTAGTAATGTGGCAGGATACAAGATCAACTCCAAAAAATCAGTGGCCCTCCTATACACAAAGGATAAAGAAGCAGAGAGGGAAATCAGAGAAGCATCACCCTTCATGATAGCCACAAATAGCATAAAATATCTTGGGGTTACTCTAACCAAGGAAGTGAAAGACCTATTTGACAAAAACTTTAAGTCTTTGAAGAAAGAAATTGAGGAGGATACCAGAAAATGGAAAGACCTCCCCTGCTCTTGGATTGGGAGAATCAACATAGTAAAAATGGCAATTCTACCAAAAGCAATCTATAGATTCAATGCAATCCCCATCAAAATCCCATCAAACTTCTTCACAGACCTTGAGAGAACAATAATCAAGTTTATATGGCAAAACAAAAAACCCAGGATAGCCAAAACAATCTTATACAATAAAAGAACTTCTGGAGGCATTACCATCCCTGACTTCAAACTCTATTATAGAGCTACAGTATTGAAAACAGCTTGGTATTGGCATAAGAACAGAGAAGTCGACTTATGGAATCGAATAGAAGACCCAGATATTAACCCACAAACTTATGAACACCTAATTTTCGACAAGGGAGCTAAAGGTATACAATGGAAGAAGGAAAGCATCTTTAACAAATGGTGCTGGCATAACTGGATGTCAACCTGTAAAAAAATGAAAGTAGATCCATATCTATCACCATGCACAAAAATCAAGTCCAAATGGATTAAAGACATCAACATTAATCCGTCCACTTTGAACCTGATAGAAGAGAAAGTGGGAAGTAGTCTACAAGATTTAGGCACAGGAGGCCTCTTCCTAAGTAGGACCCCAGCAGCACAGACAATAAGAGAAACAATGAATAAATGGGATCTACTGAAACTGGGAAGCTTCTGTAAAGCAAAGGACACTGTCAGTAGGACAAAAAGGCTGCCTTCTGACTGGGAGAAGATCTTCACCAACCCCTCATCAGACAAAGGTCTGATCTCCAAAATATACAAAGAACTCAAGAAACTAGGCACTAAAACTCTAATTAACCCAATTAAAAAATGGGGTACTGAACTTAACAGAGAATTCACAACAGATGAACTTCGAATGGCCAGAAGACACTTAAGGTCATGCTCAACCTCCCTAGCGATCAGGGAAATGCAAATCAAAACCACTTTGAGATACCATCTTACACCTGTCAGAATAGCTAAAGTCAAAAACACCAACGATAGCCTATGCTGGAGAGGATGTGGGGTGAGGGGAACACTCATCCATTGTTGGTGGGAATGCAAACTCGTGCAGCCACTGTGGAAATCAGTGTGGCGGTTTCTCAGGAAACTGGGAGTCAACCTCCCTCAGGACCCAGCAATACCACTCTTGGGAATATACCCTAAAGATTCCCTAACATACTACAAAAGCATTTGTTCAACTATGTTCATAGCTGCACTATTTGTAATAGCCAGATCATGGAAACAACCTAGGTGCCCCTCAATAGAAGAATGGTTAAAAAAGGTGTGGAACATATATACATTAGAGTTTTACTCGGCGGTAAAAAACAATGACATCTTGAATTTTGCATGCAAATGGATGGAAATAGAAAACGCTTTACTGAGTGAGGTAAGCCAGACCCAAAAAGAGGAACACGGTATGTATTCACTCATAAGTGGATTCTAACCATAATTAAAGGTCTTTGAGCCTATTATTCGTGATCCTAGAGAAGCTAAATAAGAAGATGAACCTGATGAAGATTATTTAGCTATCCACCAGGAGGTAGGAAATATACATGAGTCCCAGGTAACCTCGGGTGCATGGGGGGGTGGGAGGGTCGATGGAGGGGGAGAGGACTAGAGAGAAGGGAGTAGGGGAGGAAAGGGGAAAGCTTGGTGGCCGGGGAGGGGGGGAGGAGGGAGGTAGGATGAATATGGGATCAGGGAACAATATATTTCAACTAAGGGAGCCATTTTAGGGTTTACAGGAGACTTGATTATATATGGGATCCCAGGTCCAAGGAGAAATCCCCCAGATTGCTCTCTGGACAGAGGAGAGGGTGCCTGAATCGGCCGTGGCCCATGACCATACTGATGTATATTTTGCTTATCACCATAGATCCTTCCTCTGGCGAAGGACGGCTATGCAGTCGAAGGCCCACATTGGAGCACCGGATTGAGCCCCCCGAGGTCCGGATGGGGAGCGGAAGGAGGAGGAACATGAAAAACGAAATCAATACTGCGAGGGATGCTATCACCCACTGATACAAGGGAACGGATCTGATGAGAGTTTACCAGGGCCAGCCGGACTGGGACTGAACGAGGACGTGATCTAGCCAGATTCTCGGAATTTGGCCGGATTCTCTGACTGTGGCTGGCCCGGGGTCTTTCTGAAAAGCCATTGACTATGACACTGGGACCTGTTTCCTCTGCATATGCTGGATTTTGGGGATCCAGTCTGTTTGGACGCTCGCCTTCCTGGACCTGGAGGGAGGGGGAGGGAGCTGGAGCTTCCCACAGGGCAGGAAACCCTGACTGCCCTGGGGGACGGAGGGGAAGGAGGGGGGGGAGTGGGGGGAGTGGGAGGGTGTTGGGAGGGGGGGCGGAAATGGAAACTTTTATAATCTAATAAAATTTACTAAAAAAAAAAAAATAAAATAAAATAAAATAGCAAGCAGAGTGGGGCTTTGCTTTGAGGGAGATACAAAGACTTTCAGGGGACTTGAGCACAGGAGTGGTGGGGGTTGACTTACAAAGGATCCCTCTGCTGTGGGAAGGACAGGCTTTAAACAGGCAAGGATGGCAGGAGAAGATGATGATAGATATGTCATCTCATCCAATCCTCTTGACGGAATGCAAAGGAAAAGTGAGACTCAGAGATAGGAAATCGCTCACTTGTGGTCACTGAGTCAGTAAGCAGTTAAAGCAGGACTGGAATTACCTGAGGCCCCTGCTTACCCCAGCTGTGCTCAGGCTTTCCTATGCATTAGAGTAGCGCGATGAATTGGTTTGGACTGCTAGAATCTCAGCCAACCTCTGCTCTCTAAGATCTTGATTCAGAGCATGTGAAACCGGGCCCAATCTGGAAGCTACAAGCCCCACTCCTCAGACTCTGAAGCGCGGAGGGTGCAAATGATGGTTTGCGGGAATTGCTAGTTCTTTTTGTGTGACATCCTTGGGCAAGGAAGCTGCCGCCTTCCTCTTCAGAGCACACTCAGGCTAGACTTAAAAGAGGCTTCGACCTTGCTTCTCTCTATGCTCTTTGATCCTCTTCTGCTTGCGAAGGTTGCTTGATGAGTTCAAAAGCCCTTCACAGTGAGGTCAGATCGGGAAAAACTTCGCAGTGAGGTCAGATCAGGAGAAAGTACACAGATGTCTTTCAGTGAGGCAGCCATAGCAGCCGGCTTGCATTGCAAAGGAAGAACATGAGTTCTCCCCCAACATGAGACTCCCACATCGGGCAGAGGTGACTAGCAGCTCTTTCCCCTGAGTACCTTCACAAAGAAAATCTGTGATGTCTGAGGTAGGCAATGTTGAGGGAGAAAGAAAGGTAACCCTCTGGGGCAAAGAGTGGGCATGCCTACTTGCTTGTTACAGAATACATGCTTTGCCAATTTTAGTTTCATCATCCCAGCTGTGGTGCATATTCCAGTCCCATATAAAACATGACTCTGGGCCTTTTGCCATCCCAGTAGGACTCAAGGACAAGGGGAATTGATAGAGACAGGATGACGCTCAGGTTTGAAATGCCATGAGTAATACAATGTGATACAGGAGTCTAACACTTTCGCCCACAGTGACAGGCTAGCTTATTAGCTTGTAAGCAGGGTAAAATCAAATCCTAAACCCGACAGAAGCTCCAGCCTCTTCAGTCTCTGTCATGGTCAGTGAACAGTTTCAGGCCCCGAACAGATACAGCAGGGAACACAGCAAACAAAAGCCTCTTTCTCATGGAGTACATGGTAAATGGGGTCAGGCAAGGGCTCAAATAAACAAAATGATCAAGGTCGTGCGCAGCATTGTGAAGGCAATCAGCAGGGGTAAATGTCCCCATCTACAAAATGGGGCCACAATTCTTGCCAGCCTTGGGGTTGTCGTGACTGCCCTCCTCATTGGCAGTCTCCAAGGAGTATGGTCTTTTGTTATTATTTCTCTTCCTTTCTACGATCAAAACAAAGAGGGAAGGTGGCTCCCTCATACTCACTGTAAGGGCTGAGGTAGGAAAGGTCAGCAGAAGAGGACAGAATGGACTCGCCTTGGCTGCTGTGAGGGTGGGGTTCAGCAGCAGCATCCCTCCCTAAGCAGACCTCAGGCAGCAGATCCTTGCCACCTTGATTTCTGAGAAATAACCTTGGAAGGGAGAGTTGGAAATATACCAAATGAAATAAAAATATAACAAATGAAAACTAAGTTGCAGTTGCAACCAATGTATGAATTCTTAATGCACCCCCTTCTTCTGGAATAAAGCATCCACAGAAAACACACGCCTGCTGAATGGTTCTGGCCCCGCTGACCCCAGAAGCACCTTTTTCTCTCACCCAGGACCTGCCTTGCCACAGCCAGCCAGACAAAGCAGGCCTAGTATGTACTATCAGTGCAGAAACGAAGGATCATCGCAAACCTCTGCACTTTCCTTCCCACTTCCACCACCACTCCATAGCTGCTTCCCCCTGGTCCCCTGCCAGGAGCGACAATGCCCACCTCTCCGAGTGCCCACCATCATCTGTATACACATACAGTGCACCAATAAGGCCCACTACAGTCTAAGTGCAGCGCACAGTAACAATCACAGGTTACCACCAGGCACAGGGCTAAAGCCCTATTTTCTTTTCTGTGCCATCATAGGAGAAACTATTTCAAGGACCCATTTTGTACTATGAATGCATCTCTCTCCTTCAAGAACTCTTCCAGCCATCTCCCTAATAGCTCTATCTTCCTAGCAAATAAGTAGCTGGCCTTCAATTACTGTGACCCATTTACTGTCGCAGCATGTGTATATTCAAGTGATGGCTAGCAATCAAGTGACTAATTCACAATAATGATGGGACAGAATGCCTTATGCCTTTGTGACAGTCTTTTGCTTCCATAGACCATATTTTAAGGGCCTTTTTGTAAGTCTTGAAAGAGATTTTTATTATAAGGGCATATGCCCTTTGTTCTGTCATGTTTGTGACTTTGGTTGTCTGTCTTGGCATAACTTGGTTTTCGGCACTGGGTACACCTTGCACTTCTTCAGGCCTTGCCAAACTGCAGCTATAAAAGGCCATACTACCAATCATCCCCAATTTTTCTTCCCCTTGCCTTTATCTCTCACACAGAGCATAGCCTTTCACAAAAGACCCATTTAATAGCAAAGGGTCCCAGAGGATCCCCACCTCCTGCCACGGGCTGCAACTGCTGCTTTAGGCTTTTTCCCTTTGGTACTTGTGCTACATAACTGTGTCTATTGGGTACTGCTATCTGCTGCTACAGCAGAGGCACTGAGGTCCCCGAGATAGCAAAACCAAGCAATATATTGTTATGTATTATTATCCCTTTGTGATGCCCTGTTTTAGAGACACAGCCAAGCAGGTGTGCTCATGTCCTTACTAAGCTGTTCTGCTTGGCTTTGTTTGGATTTGTTTTAGTGACATCCCTTTTCTTCCACCTTTGTTTTCTCAAAAGACTCAAAAATTATACCAAATTAGGCTGAGCCGCCTAGCTGGACTAGGAAGAACACAGATCTGCTTTCAGAATTTTCCAGGCTCTCTCAGCACTAAGAGTTACTTCCTGGGTTCAGTTCATTGTGTCTAGCTTATGCGGCTCTCAAAGGGAAGCACACTTTATAGTGTTCAACACACCAATCTTCCTATATGTGTCTTTGTCCTTCTCCCTACAAGAGATAAAAGAGAAGAGAAAAGGGGGAAGGGTGCAAAGGTGGAGCCATCCAGGGAGCTTTATGTCTAGTTTCTACTAGTAGTAAAAATTCTTCAAAGACTATATACTTATGTCAACATCAAAGAGCAGAGAATGTGTGGCGACAGCTTCTAGTTAGAAGCAAAATGGTTTTCCTTCTCATGGGAGACATTCAAACTGATCCTGGAAGATATCAATGGAGAGATTTGAGGGCTCTTTGGGGGTTGACAAACAGAAGAATTGCTATACTAGGAACACCAAAGACTAGGGGACTTAAGTAACTTACAGTTCTTCTTCACAGATTTAGGGGCTGGAAAGTCGGAGATCAAGGTTCCTGGTGGGGGTCATGCTTCTCAGTTTCTGTGTCCTTGCATGGTAGAGAGAGAATTATCTTTTTTCTATCTCTTCTAATAAGGTCAAACTGCCTTTACTGTGCCATGAGCCACCAAGGTAGGCCCCTCAGCGATAATCCACGCATGAGGGCTTCACTGTTGTGACTTAATTACCTCCCAAAGACCATGTTCTCGAATATCATGCTGAGAATGATTACAGCATCTGAATTTGAGGGGAGACACAGTTATTCCATCGTCACATTCAAGGCCCGTTACAATCCGGACAGTAGAGAAACTGCTTTAACAGTGTAGAGTCTCCAACAGTGTACTAGCAAAGGCAACAGGGAGATGGGAGAGGACTGGTGGCCATGCTCAGATGAGCATGCAGCTACTGGTTTCTTATTCCAATTTTCATCTAGTCAAAGCACTAGATTCTGAGGTTCAATTTATAGGGGTAACATTAATCTTCATTTTAGTGAAAGTTTAAGTAAAAAAATACTTTAAATGATTGAGACAAAATGTGATGTTTGAGAGGTAAGAAGCTGAAAGATCATGCAGTCTTGGTTTAAAATTTGAGCTTTAAAGACAGACAGACAGATAGAAAGACATACCTGGCTTCTAACACTAGATCTTTCACACATTGGCTGGGTGATGCTAAGTAGACTCACATATGCTTAATATAGGACTAGAATCCAGACTTTTCTAAGCCTTATGCTCTTTATCCCTCTTTCTTCCTTTCTTTTAATCTGTGCTAGGGATGGAACCCAAGGCCTTATACATCGTAGGCTACTAGGCTATACACCCCACTAGCGTTAGTCATCACTCTTAAAAGCCAAGAAGGACCCACCTCAAAAGCATTAGTCGTCTTGCCCAAGAAAATGAGGGGCAACGTCTCAATGGGAGCTGATTCACGGTTGCCTTCAGGTACATGAGAAACCACTTTATAACTTGTTGCCAAGGTACCATCAGCCCTACCCAAAGGTGAGATCATGACGTTCGGGCGTCCTGATCTGGCAGTGCTGGTGAGTGTTGGCCTCTCCTAGTGCCTTGCCTTTTCCATAAACGCTTTGTCAAGCTAATATTTAATGTCTCAGAATCACTGAACTCCACAACTACTCGAGAACAGAGCACAAGGGAAGAAAATCCCCCCGCCCCACCTCCATCATTTAACTATTCCAGAAAACCACCCACATGTCTGTACCTTTCAAACAGCTCCCTAAGTACAAGAACTGAGGAGAACTCTGAGGCCAATAAGGGTAATCTATGTTCTTCCTGGAGTCTTCAGTCCCAAGTGGGCCAAATTGCCCTTATTGTGCCATGAACAACAAGGGTAGGGCACTTAACAATAAGCCCTCCCAGCCAACTCAAAGAACAAGCAGGGGAAGGGCAATTTCATTTCCGACAGAAGCAGCAAGACATCTGCAGAGCTACAAACAGCCCCCCCTCTGCAATTCACTGGCCCAAAAGCCCTTTGACCAATTGCTCATGCTGTTTCCGGTTCTATTTGTCTTTCATTTGAATCTGCACTGTTTCTCTTATTTAAATAGCCTAGAGAGACCCTGGTGGTCCTCTGAGATTCCTGTGTTTGGCGTCTTTGTTTCCTCGTGAATAGGCATGGGACCACTGAGCAGGCGTCCTTTTTGCTCTTTGTCCTATTGAATATCGCACTTCTAGTGGCTTCTTTTGAATCCTGCAGCTTCTGTTTATTGGGATAAGTTGACTTGAAGCTGAAAGTTTCAAGAGACTTGACGGATTTGGGTTGGCTGTTGGAAAAAGAGGTTGAGAGGAGAATAAAGCAGTGGGGGTTTTCAAGGCATTCAAAAGAAAACAGGGGGGGGGACAAGGCTGCTGAAAACAGCTGCTTTATCAACCCCATCTTTATATACACCATCAGCAGGAGCTCATTTGAGGCAACTCCCCACCCCCACCTCCTACACACACACACACACACACACACACACACACACACAGCTCATTAGGGCTCTACGGACCTCTCTGAGCTTCCAGCAGGGCTAGGAAAGATGAACTGACACTAGCTCTTAAAGGTTTCCTCGGAGCACAAGGCCTTTCAGGCATTTTGCCTTATTAACCAGCCTAACAACATGGTGCCTCAAGTGATAATGACCTGGGAATGGAGTTGCCAGATAAACTACAGAAAGCAGTATTTGGAACATACACATTAAGAAAAAAAAAACCGTCCCTGATTTGAAATTCAAATTTAACTGGTCACTCTGGTTTTAGCTGCTAAATCTGGCCAATTAGCAAATACAGCAAAAACCTTCCCAGAGACCACATAACAGCAATGCAACTCTAAAGTGCTTTTGATAATGAGGTGAGAAATAGGGTTCCTGCAACCTAGAAAAGAATTTCTTCGCATTGTTCAATGATGGGCAGACTTTCCGGTCCTAACCCCAGTGTTCCAAACTGGCAACCATGTTCCGAACACCGTTAATTTGCCCATGTTGCCAGCAACTCCCTATCTCCCTGGCTGCAATTCTCATTTGCCCTAGGTTACCTGTCCTTTTTTTTTTTTGCACACAAAATAAATTCCTAAATGAACCCTACCATCAGAAAGTATTAGAGCAATGTGTAAAATTTCCCTGTGTCTGAGGATGTTCTGAGGATCATTTTTTATGGAGTTAGCAGAGTTGAGAAGGAAGATGGACGGGGACCGGTGTCCATCCTCACACCTGTGACGTTCATTTCACTCCATCCCTTTGGACCTAGCAGCTTGTAAGCTTCCATCACAGCTCTGTCTCTCTGCTCATGCAAGCTAGCATTTTGTTCATAGACAGAGTCTGAGAGATCCATTAAAATCAATGAAATTTAAGAGTTGTCCGATAGTCAGAAAAGCAGCATCTTGCAGAAAGTAAGACATATGTCCATGTTGCAAGCAGGGCCACACAGGGAGAAAACTTTGAAGAATTTTGGGCTGGTTTATGTTTACTAGCCTCCAGGCAGTAATACACAAACTAGATGGCAAAAGATGGCAGCTGCCACAGCAGCTTGAAGAATGTATGGGATCCCCTCAATTTGAAAGCTGTTCTTCCCAAGTGTATTATTGTGGCCCACACAGCACAACAGTACAGCTAGGTAACGAACATATGGTTTTCACTGTCACTGCCTGCAAAAGGAATCACAGGCCTTGGGGATCTGGCTCTTTAACTGTCAGCTGCCCATACTTTAAGTTTCAGTAGAAAAATCCTATCTGGCCAGGCTTGGTAGCGTCCAACTGTAACCCTGTTACTTGGGGACTTGAGACAGGAAGATCATTGTAAATTTGAGGCCATCTTGGGCTACATAGTCAACCTCAGGACAGCCTGGGCTACAGAATGAGACCTTACCTAAAATGAAAGGGAGGGAGGGAAGGAAGAAAGGAAGGAAGAACAAAAGGAGAGGAGGGAAGAAAAGGAATTGAAGGAAGGAACAAGCAAAATGAAAAATCAGTCTGGATGAAGAAATATAAATATTGCATGTTTTCTCTCATGAGTTTACATTTATATATGTGAGTGCATATATGTACAGATAGAAGAGGGGATATGAGAAGGGAAAGAGGCTGAAGGGAGGGGAGAAGAGAAAATGATGGATATGGAAAATATGGAGAATGAATATGGAGAATATGTGTTATGAAAGCAGAAGAAAAAACTATTCAGGAGGAGGAAGGGGGCAGTAATAAGGGAAGGGGAAATGAGAGAGGACACAAACAAGAACAAGATGCAATTATATACATTCGCAAACATATCACAGAGAAATTCATCTCTCCATATTTTAACCAGAAAAAAAAGAAAAGTTATATAAAGAAAGATCTTGTCTGACTATGGCTTTCCCAGGAGAGCTAAACCTGAAGTCTCTCATCATTCATTCATTTTATTAACAAGCATTTAGTAAATGTCTACCATGTCAGCATAGCTGACACAGCAATGGGGGAAAGAGCATGCAATCCTAAATGATGAGGCTGAACATCTAATAGAAGACACCCCCAAGGAAATGAGCAACTTCAGTACATGATGTAGACATGGAAGGACTGTTGAAGCACAAAGGAAAGGGAACTCACACGGTGCTAGGGGAGCTGCACAAGGAACCTCATGAGAACTGATGTCCACACTAAGACCTAAAGGGTAAGGAGTTTGTTGGAAGGGGTACTTCACAGAAGGATCATGGCCCAGTAACCAGAAAGACATCTGTAGAGCAGCAGAAGCAAATACATGGTATCCCAATGTAGGAATAAGGCTGCTAGTTAGTTCCCAGCCTCTTAGCCCCGAAATAATCACACAGAAACTGTACTATTTAAATCACTGCTTGGCCCATTAGCTCTAGCTTCTTATTGGCTAACTCTTACATCTTAATTTAACACATTTCTAGTAATCTGTGAATCACCACATGGCTATGGCTTATCAGCAAGATTCCAACCAGCATCTGTCTCTGGTGGGGCTACATGGCTTCTCTCTGATTCTGTCCTTCTTTATCCCAACATTCTGTTTAGTTTTCCCAGCCTAGCTCTAATCTCCTATAGGTCTGCTATAGGCCCAGGGCAGGTCCTTTATTTATCAATGGTAATCACAGCATTCAGAGGAGAATCCCACATCCCAAGGTGGTGCAGTGCTGAAAGGAGATAGGCTCTACTTCCTGTGAGCCTCACAGCATCCCTCCTATAAGGCACAGGGAGGACTATTTTATCCAAAATCACACCTCCATTAACTGTTCACGTGAAGCTGGGCATTAGAACCCAGGCTTTCAGTTACAAAGCCCAAATATTCCCAATATATACTTTGCAATGCCCAAATCCATAACTCAAATGAATATAACAAATCATAGATCTCCAGCATGAGACCCTAGCCTTCATGCCTGAAGCCACCAAATCTACCCATATGTTGCAATTCATCCCAGGTCCATGTCTTTCTCTGGCATTAGAACCTCTGTCCAGTGCTGGTCTCTTAGTAATGTTTGGTAGCCAGTCATGACTCTCCCTGTTGCCTGGATCCCTAGTCATGTCAGATTTCCAGTACGAAGGTTGACCATATAATTATCCTTAAAAGTAGAGTATTTCTTGTCCCAGACTTCCAGTCACTGCCCCCCTCTTCTCAGACCCCTAGATACTGCATAATGCTTATTTCTCTGCATTTCTTCTCCTTTTTCTGCGTTTTGTCTTATTCTGCTTCCAGGGACATCCTCAGATTACTTGAGTGTCTGCATGTCTCTGGCTATTACTTAGGGACAAGCAATCCTCAGACTAGCTTAATATACTATCCACCAAAGTTCAAACTGGAAGCATGGGGTCCTGAGGGGAACAAACCTGTAGAAGTGTGAAGGGCAAACAGTATAAGAGGCTTGATAATCTGAGGGATTTTAGAGTAATAATACGTTCAGGGGTGAGAGTCTAAAAGCCTTGGGCTTACTCTAATGTAGAGTGTGTTATCCAGACTTAAATCCTTTTTAAAAGAATTTGCAAAGAGAATAACAGCTCTCTATGGAACATAAAGAGGCTAGAAAAAAGAGAAATATCTTCAGGTGTATGCTGTATGTCCAAGTACACCTTCTCAGACAATCACTTCACTTAGAGAGAACACTCACATCTGTCAAGAAAAGGAAGGGAGCTTCCAAACAAAGAAATAGAACACATAGGGGAGAAACTGAAGCACAGAGACCCCAACCAGGCAGAGAAGATACCTTGACTTAGGTCCAGCCCTGCCTGGACATAGTGTCCTAATTATACTGTGTGTGTGTGTGTGTGTGTGTGTGTGTGTGTGTGTGTGTGTGTGTGTGATTTCCGGCATCATTTCAGCACATGGCCTGGAGAGAAAATTCATTTCTACCTACTATTCATTATGTGCTACCCTACGAAAACACTCAAATTCCTGCAGTCCCTATGATACAGGGACAAAATGAAGAGTTCATATTTAAGGCAACACCCCTGCCTTTTTCCTTCTTCAGAGGTGAGGAACAGCTGGTGAGCAGATGGCGGAGGCAGTTAGCAGCACTTTCTTATGTTTTAGCGTACACACAATCATCTGAGAGTCTTACAAAAATGCACACCCTGATTCAGTAAGTTCGGGGTGGAGTACAGGGTTTGAATCACTAACAAGCTGCCAGGTATTACAAATGGGGAAGCAAGGCTATTCCAGTCCTCATGCATCCCGTCGCCTTGACCTGCCTCTCTATCGCCTAGAAAGGAAGGGAATGAATGTGAAAGAATCACAGTGGAGTTTTACTCAACAAATCTGGCAGCCTAATTAGAATGAATGAACAGCAAAAAAGAGAGAGGGATGAGGGGAGAATGCGGTGGCAGACCATCAACTACAGAAGAGTAAAAGTAAGTAAACAGAGAGATATTTATAACCATCCCCTGGAGTTTCCGACAGCTGTTTATTGTCCATCAGATACATTAAACACCTCATGGATATTTCACCATCAAAGAACAATTGCTTTGGGATGACATAGGACGTAGATATTTCACTGATATTAATGTGTAGTCACAGATTGGTCTACTTCCTACAGCATTTATCATGCTGTTGTATAGCATTGTCTACAACTAATGGCATCTCTTCATTTTACAAGTTAGGAAACTAAGCTAGCCAGAGACATGATTCAACTTGCTCAGTCACATGACTACTTAGCAGAACTAGAAAAGAAACATAGCCAGTGTTCTTTCTACTGTAAGAATTTCTTCAAACCTATCTGAACAGGGAAAATAATTTGCCAATTGGTCACAGTGAGCCCCATGTCTTGCCTTGGCGATCTTGGTGGAAGTTTCCTAAATGGAAAGTAACATTGTTTAGGATGAGAGAAGAAATTTTCCAAACTCTTGGTCACTCCGGTATATTTTGGGGCATTACCATACCTTCTTCCTTCTTGGTAAAAGGCAAATGTTTTGATGGTTTTCTACTCAAAGTAGAAAATGATCAAGTTCAATCAAACACAACTACCTTAAATTGAATCAAACCTTGTGTATTCAATATTTAGCATATGCCTTGTCTTTAGGTAATGTGTGTCAAAAGTGAAGTGCATAATTCCAAATGATGAAGGGCCACTGATCAGCCAAGAAATTTAGTAAATTGGAAGAAAAACATCAACATGATCATTTTTTTCTTTTTTTATTGATTTTTATTGAGCTCTACATTTTTCTCTGCTCCCCTACCTGCCTCTCCCCTCCCCTTCAACCCTCTCCCATGGTCCGCATGCTCACAATTTCCTCAGGAGATCTTGTCTTTTTCTGCTTCCCATGTAGATTAGATCTATGTAAGTCTCTCTTCGTGTCTTCATTGTTGTCTAGGTTCTCTGGGATTGTGATTTGTGGGCTGTTTTTTTTTTTTGCTTTATGTTTAAAAACCACTTATTAGTGAGTACATGTGATAATTGTCTTTCAGTGTCTGGGTTACCTCACTCAAAATGATGTTTTCTAGCTCCATCCATTTGCCTGCAAATTTAAAGATGTCATTACTTTTTTCTGCTGTGTAGTACTCCATTGTGTAAATGTACCACATTTTCATTATCCATTCTTTGATCGAGGGACTTTTAGGTTGTTTCAAGGTTCTGGCTATGGCAAACAATGCTGCTATGAACATAGTTGAGCACATGTCCTTGTGGCATGATTGAGCATAGTTTGGATATATACTCAAAAGTGGCATTACTAGGTCCTGAGGAAGGTTGTTTCCTAATTTTCTGAGAAATCGCTACACTGACGTCCAAAGGGACTGTACCAGCTTGCATTCCCACCAGCAATGCAGGAGTGTTCCTTTTACCCCACATCCTCTCCAGCATAGGTTGTCATCAATGTCTTTAATCTTGGCCATTTTTACAGGTGTAAAATGGAATCTCAGAGTTGTTTTGATTTGCATTTCTCTGATGACTAAGGATGTTGAGCATTTCCTTAAGTGTCTTTCATGCATTTTAGATTCTTCTGTTGAGAATTCTCTGCTTAGGTCTGTACTTCATTTTTTTACTGGATTATTTGTTCTTATGATGACCAATTTCTTGAATTCTTTGTATATTTTGAAGATCAGCCCTCTTTCTGGTGAAGATCTTTTCCCATTCTGTAGGCTGTCATTTTGTCTCAACATGATCATTTGTTCATATACATTCCATATTTTCAAAGTGAGTGCCAAAGAGCTAGGAATTATAGCTCAGTAGTAGAACACTTGCCTAGTATTCATGAGGCCTTGGGTTCAGTCCCCGGTACCAACAAAAGAAGAAAGGAACAAAAGCAATGTAAAGCTAATAATACCTTTTCGCAGCAATTGCCTTATATACTTAACATACTTAAAGATTATGTCAGGGTACAATAGGTACAATTCACCTCTAGTAACATTTCTGCCATTTGTGTTTTCATGCTTACGCTAAGTTTGCACGCACATTGTGACTATTATACTGTTTGTATGGTGTACTATTATTTCCCTCTACTTAGTCAACCTCTCAAAAGTGGCTCACTGAATTTTAAAATAGTAACAAAGAAAAATAAAATGCTGCAACTCAGCAAATAGCATTGGCATAAATAATGACCATGTCTCCAGGGAAAATACAGAAAGTGAATCAGTATTGCTGAGACAAATAAGCATGTATGGTGTGTGGGTGTGGGTGTGGTGTGGTGTGGTGTGGTGTGTGTATTGTGTGCATGTGGTGTGGTATGGGTGTGTGTGGTGTGATGTGTGTGTTTGTGTGTGTGCATGTGGTGTGGTGTGTGTGTGTGTGTGGTGTGTGTGGTGTGCTGTGGTGTGCTGTGGTGTGCTGTGTGTGTGAAAAAATATCACATATACATGAATGCAGTGAAAATGCAAATCAGAAGATAGATATCTGATGTTTTTATTTGTCTTGTCACCCACGCGCTTTAGTCTCTAGCATGGCATTTATAATGAATTGCATCGAAGTGTAGCATGAGGTTATCAAGATTTTCACATAATAATTAACCAAAATACAATTACCCCTGTAGTAAACCAACTGAACTTTTTGAGAGCAAGCATGAAAGAGTTCTCGGCTATGTGAAACTGATGACTGTTGTGACTCAGGCAGAAATGATACTGAAACTAGAAGGGTATCATTCAAAGTTATTAGACCTCTTGGCAAAACAAATGCAAGTCACTTTATTGCCAAGAAGCTTGTAAAACCAAGCACAACATTAATGACAAAATGACTTAGAGAATACAGAATATGCTACTGGCAAAAATTCCTATAACAAACATCATTGGGCATCCACAATATCAATGGCACATGATGCAGAAAGGCAATTACTGTCAGATGTGGATGCTGCCAGCAGATACATTTTCTATAGACAGAACCACTGATGCATAGACTCTTGGCACAAGAACAAGAATGGTGTACACTCAGAGTGAGAGAGAGAGAGGGAGAGAGAGAGAGAAGAGAGAGAGAGAGAGAGAGAGAGAGAGAGAGAGAGAGAGAGTCCGATAGATATTTTTTAGTTTGATCATTAACTTGCATGCTATAGGAGTAAAAGGCATAAGACAGATGGCCAGTGGTGGGGTGAAAGCTCTTGCTATGCAAGCACAAGGACCTGAGTTCACGCCCACAGCACCTACATAAAAGACTCAAGTGGCCATGCAAGCCTGGGGCCCCATTGCTGAGGACCTGGGATCAGAGATGGGAGGAACACTGAAGCATACTAACCAGCCTAGCCAAAGTCCAGGGACTTCAAGTTTCAGTGAGAGATTCTGTCTCAAGGAAACAACGCAGAGAAAGACAGAGGAGGAGAGGAGGGCACTTGCACACATGCATACACCAAACACAAAGTAAAAAGAAAGAAAATAGTGCAATTTAAGTTTTTTGTTATATTTTATTTGTGTGTGTGCGTGTGCACATACATTGTGTGTGCACGCACACACACACACACGTACACATACCAGTGCCACAGCACGTTTATGGAGGTCAGAGGACAACTATGGGAGAAGGAAGTTGGTTCTCTCCTTCGATCATATTGGTTCCAAGGATTTGAACTCAGGTTGTCCAGCTTAGCAGCAAGTGTCTTTACCCACTGAACCATCTTACTGGCCTTGTTTGTTTTTATTTTTCTTAAGGTTACTTTTCAGTTTTTAAAGAGGAATGCTTTGAATTGATTGTAGATGTTCATACGGGTATAAGAAATAATACAGCAAGAAATCATGAAACATTTCCCCAGTTTCTCCACAGACAGCTATTGCAGTTTGAGCGCCAGATGCCCCATTGGCCCGTGTTTCAACATTTGACTCCCAGCTGATGTCAGGCCTAAGGACCCCTTCTCCTGGCCTCACATCTTGTCCTCTCTCTGCCTCCTGTCTACAAACTCAGTGTGACCAGCTGCCTCATGGTCCTTGACTTCCCTGCCACTGGGCACTATATCTCCTCAAACTGTGAACCAAAATAAGCCTTCCTCCTTAAGCTGCTTCTTCTCAGGTATTTGATGACAGCAGTGAGAAAAAAAATCACAAGTATATTAGTACACTACAGTACCATAGTAGCTGATATCAGCCAAGATGTTGGCATCAGTACAGTCAAAATGCCAAGCAGTTCATAACCATGAGGATCTCGGTATTGCCCTTTTATAGCCACACCAAGCACCTCCATCTTTTGTAGCCACACTAAGCACCTCCATCTTTTGTAGCCACACTAAGTACCGCCATCTATTTTAGCCACACTAAGCACCTCCATCATTTTTAGCCACACTAAGCACCTCCATCTTCTTCTGTAGCCACACTAAGCACCTCCATCTTCCATTCCTGAAAACCACTAATCTGGTCTTCATTTCTTTAGCCACTTCAAGGACATCATATTTTTAGAATCACATAGTATGTGGCCTTTGGAAACGGCCTTTTCGTTTAGTATAATTCTTTTAGTTCTCCCCTACTATCTCTATCAATAATGCGTTCCTTTTGCTGGTGTATAGTGCTCTAAGCTATGCAAGTACTACAGTTTGTTTAATCATCTACTTCTTGAAAGATATTTGGTTGTTTCCACTTTGGTGCTATCTTGGATCAAGCTGCTACAAACATTTGTGGACAGGTTTTTGTAAGAACGTAGGTTTTGTTTCTCTAAAATAAATACACATGAGTGCAACTGCTGAGCTGTATAGTGGTTGTGTGTTTCTTTCTATATTGTCAAAATCTTTTCCAAAATGGCCACAAAATTCTCACCCCCAGCAGGAATATAAGAAGAGTGCAGCACCTCTTCCTAACATCTTTAATTTGAGTACCAAATGTTTTGGTTTGGTTTTTTTCAGTTGTTATGCACATTGGAAGAGGGGCACTAAAATCTTAAGGAACATTAACCTTAAAACATAACCTGGAAATATGTTGCTCTGAGAATAATAGATGTTACAAACAAGTCCCAAGTCACCTAATGTGTGATTCACTAACAATGATCATCAACATGTCCTTTGGTCACAATTTAGTGTCTAAGAAAACCACAAAAGTGGTGAAGATAATAAAACTGTGGTCCAAGTATATGTCTTCCTAAGAGAAAGGGGAAACAAGAGAATGTAATAGAGCTGTGAATATCATCAAAGTTGATTATGTACATGAATTCTAAATGTCCCAATACTCCCCTTTTGTATCCTTAATATATAGCAATCTTTTATAAATGAAAGCTGAAAGGAGGCATTTCAGAGTGAGATAGAAACCTAGGACAATGGAAACTCTCAGGAATCTACAAGAGTGGCTCCTAGCAATAGGCAATATGGAGCCTGAACTGGTCAGCCCCTGTAGCCAAGCAAGACTTCCAGTGGAGGGATTGTAACTCCATTCCAGCCACATAACTTTTGGCCTACAATTTGCCCTACAAGATAAGCTGGGGAAAGGTGGCACAGAATTGTGGGAGTGACCGACCAGTGTCTGAGACCTGTGCCATAAGAGAAAGTCCACCCATGGCACTACCTGGAGCACCAGGACCCAGAGACTGAATAGTCCAGAGACAGAAGATAGAATCAAACAAGACCAACAAAAAATGTCAATGTAATGATACCTATACTCATAGATAGGCATCTAGCCCAATTGTCATCAGAGAGGCTTCACGAAAACAGATGCAGAGACCCTCAGCCAAACATAATGTGGAACTCAGAGAATCCTGCTGAAGAGAAAGGGAAAGGATTGTAGGAGCCAGAGGGGTCAAGGACACCTCAAGAAAACCTACAGAACCAACAAACCTGGGTTCATAGGAGCTCACAGAGGCTGAACCTGGTACTCTGCACATATGTTACAGTTGTGTAGCTTGGTCCTCTTATGGGACTCCTGACAGTGGGAACAGGGACAGTCTCTGACTCCGCTGCCTGCTTTGAGTACCCTTTCTCCAACCCAGGTATAGACTGTATGAGGAGACTGCTCATTCATTTTCCAGACCAGACCAGACCAGAAATAATTACATAGAAACTATACTAATTACAACACTGCTTGGTCAATAGCTTAGGCTTCTTATTAAGTAACTTTTACATCTTAAAGTAAACAATTTCTATTAATCTGTGTATTGCCACATGATTGTGGCCTAGAGTAAGGTTCCATCCGGCGTCTGTCTCCTTCGGGGACTATCAGGCATCTACTTGACTCTGCCTACTCTCTATCTATATCTCTTCCAGCCTGTCTTTACTCTGTTAAGCCATTAGCCAAAACAGCTTTATTCATTAACCAATAAAAGCAGCACATACAGAAGGACATCCCACATCAATAGACAACTTACCAGTAACTACACCGCTGAAGAAAATGTCTCTCCCTCCTCCAGCAACCACGATCAATGCCTATAGATCCTCAGGGAGGGGTGGGGCTTGGAAGCCCTACCACTTAAAGATTCTACCACTTCAGCACTACCACAATGGGGACTGTGTCTCCGGCACAGGAAACACATCATGTTTAAGGAACAAATCATGTCTAACCAGAGCACACCTCAACTTCACTAACTTGAGAAGGTGTTGGTGGTTCAGTGGTAGAATTCTCAAACACATTAGCTACATATACATT